>NC_092632.1:46442676-46767536 GCF_039555335.1 Amphiura filiformis | reverse complement strand
GTTGGGTTTATACTTTGCCTTCTTACTCGGCATTGACAGCACCGGTTCCGAGATAGGGTGCATCATTGTAGCAGCACTTCTGCACTACTTTGTCTTGACTACGGTACTCTGGATGGGAGTCGAGGCCCGCCATATGTATATTACTTTGGTGACAGACTCGGATAGGGTGGGAAGGAAGTTTTTATTAAAAGCTGGATTTTTTGTTTGGGGTAAGATATAATGAAAATCAAATATATTGACCTGGTGCAGGTTCTTTTGTCTTAAAATTGATAAAGCAACACCCCATTGCATCCCTACACGACACCCCACCCACTCCACACCCACCTATAAGCACACACATAGGGCTACATCACAGACCGATATATCATTTTTAACAGTCTATGTATACATCTCAAAGAGTCCAGACACCACCATGATAGAGTGTCGCTCATGGAGGCAACTTGTACCTCCAGATTAGTTCGACATACGCCCGGCAAACTTCGATTCAAAGTGCATGGTTTTTTAAGCGTGTAACGCGTTGTGCTAAAACGTGCATGTACAAACCTTTGACGCTCTAGATGAAAATCTTTCTTTTCGGATCGTGCCGACAAATACCGGAGGTACTTTACTGTGAGCGACAAACCAAGATGGCGGATGTGCCATAGCGTTACGTATAGTGCACATTTGAGTCGGGAATCTTTGGGTATAATTTCTTTGATACATCCACACATCCGCGCGGGCACGTACACGTATTTTCCCTACAATGCAGGTTGACTGCGTCACGTTTGTACCAATCTAAGGCAATAGAATCAAATTATTACGATCTTTTGATCGACCGTCGATGCTTGGTCGATCCTTATTATTCATGAAATCTATTAATTTACTATTATCATTAATAAATAATAATATATGCCTGTAGTGATATTGTCCAATATGAATTTAGCGTTAATTCTGATTAATTAATAACAAGCATCGAAGCAGCATCGCCGGTCGATCCAGAGATCAAAAATCTGTTTCTGACGCCTAACGATACTTAAAGATATACTTACAGGATACTTAAACACATACACCATATCTCCGAAATAGTAAGTAAAAGAAAATCATATAATATGGTAATGTTTTGTTTCGATGTGTTAACAGGTGCTGGTTTGATACCAGTCGTTGTGGTGCTAGCTATAAAACAAGGCGATTATAGTGCAAATTCATAGTAAGTGGTTTGGGTTTTTATATCGGGTCTTTAGGTGAAATATCTAAAAGCGTCTTCTGGGTAGCAGTTAACTCATGTTCCAAGCATGTAGGCTTCCACTATATACGAGTACTCTACTTCCCCTAAAATTCAACGTAAGAACATAAAAGTCAATTCATAAATAATTTACTAAAACAACTTTTACCCAAATTCTATATATATATTGATAAGCTATTGTATATCACGCAATTCCGTCAATACACATCCTTTTTAAAGGTATTTGCATTCTTTATCTTTATGTGCTTTATCTTTGCAGTTGTTTCATAGCACCGGATTACGGTCTGTTTTTTGGTCTTCTACTTCCTATCGGGCTGGTCATCTTACACAACATAATCACCTTCGGTTTGGTTGCAAGAAAGCTTCTGAGCTCAAGGGCCTATGTTATGAAGTCCGATCTTGAAAATCGCGAAGCTGACGATGAGGAAGTGTTTCAGAAGACCGGAGTGAGAGAGATTTCCCAACGCCTACTAAACGCGTTCGCTGTATCTATACTTCTCGGCATCACATGGGTATTTGGATTCCTTGCTATCGAAGAGGCGCGATTTGCCTTCCAACTACTTTTCTGTATCTGCAACTCGTTCCAAGGAGTTTTGATATTCATTCTATTCTGCTACGCACAAAAAGATGTACGCAAAATCATCTTTGCCAGGTGCTTCTCTGAACCACCTTCTCAACCCAAAGTAAAGCAGATCAAGAAGCCTGCAGCCACTGGAGCTACGTCAGTATCTGGTGATACTCGTCTTACGGGTGAAAGTTATACTGAAGACAACGATACGGTGATTACTAAAATTGACGGAATGACAATGACCGTGTTAGAATCAGAGACGATAGAGAGTCGCGAAGATGATGAGAAGAAAGAACCAAATGGAACGGGTCCAAAAGAACCAGACACTTCAGAAAAATCAGATAAAAAGGGAGAAACCATCTCGAAAGAAAAAGAAGCAGCTAACACGCATCAAAAAGAGGCAGTCACCTCGGATGAAATGGAACCTGCTAGTCCGGATGAAAAACATGGTTTTAACTCAGACCCGGTTACAGAGCAAACCGACGTAAGTGCTAAGTCCGAAACAGATAACGACGCCGACTGAAATAGGCCTGAATGAGGAACCTGAAATATATGGAAAAATAGACGTACCAAATGTCTATAATAAGAATATTATAAAAATATAAGTAGGTAATTAGATATTATAATTAATTGCTTGTATAAAGAGTAGGCTATAAGTAAACTGTATATTAGTGCACGTCTGTATTTATTTTGCAAAACAAAAAGTAAAACATACCAAATCTAGGAGCCCTTCGTTTTAGCAATTACTATTTCAGAAAATGATCATCTACACCAGGCATAAAAAGAAACTCGTCAGTTATATTCATCCTTGCTGTTCAATAACTTGATAATTTGGGATTATTCTGAAATATACATTTTGTTAATTGGACTTTGCTTTCTCATTTGACACCCTGTTCGTGAAAAACGAACAAGAATTGACCAAGATATGCGCCTCCAAAGCCTCAAACCCCCAAAATTGCATTTTCAACGATTTTCAATGGGAACGCATCGTTGTATTGCACACAAGCACCACGGGCCAATCAATAAAGCACATAGTGTAACAGGCACAATTGAATCGTTAAAATTGCAACTTTTCATGTTGGGGTTTGAGAGTATGGAGCATATATTGGTCAATTCTTGCTCAATATTCACGAACAGGGTGTCAAATGAGAAAGAAAAGTCCAATTAACAAAATGTATATTTCAGAATAATCCAAAATTATCAAGTTATTGAACAGCAAGGATGAATATAACTGACGAGTTTCTTTTTGTGCCTGGTGTATATGAAAACAGCTAGCTATAATGTATATAAATAGAGCAGACTCCAAAAAAATTTCTTAAAACGTTATAAACATGTAAAAAAGTGTTGTTTTTATTCCAAACGTTTTAATAGCATTTAAATATCGGGTTATATAAATGATAAAGGAAAAGAAAAAGAAAACCTTTTTAATTAAAAGGTTTTAAATGAAAAAAAAACCCATTTTTTCAACTCTGAAATATCATATTAGAATGTTTTTCATCAAGTTTTCAAAACTTATTACAACGCTTTATATAACCAGGGATAACCCGTCAATAAAACGTGTTTTTTTTGTAAAACGTTTTGTGTTTGCTAGGTATATACGTATTAGGTTTCTTATGGCTCTGACATATTTAAAGAGGTTATGTTAATGTTTTAAAAATTCGGACTATAGAACCTTTTTACTAATTCGGACTAAAGAACACGGTATCCGTTTCGGAACATAGAACCGTTTTGCAATTTCGGACTAGAGAACCCTTTTTTGAATTCGGATTATAGAGCCTCTTTCTGTATTCGGACTATAGAACCCTTTTTAAAATTCGGACTATAGAGCCTATTTCTATATTCGGACTATAGAACGCTTTTTTAAATTCGGACTATAGAGACTATTTTCATATTCGGACTAGAGAACCGTTTTAAAATTCGGACTATAGAACCTTCGAAATAAAGAATCGTCGGAATAAAGAACCTCTTTTCAATTTTTTTTTTTTTAGAGAACCTCTTTTAAAATTCGGAATAACAAATACTATGAACACGTGTTCGGACTAGCGAACCTTCGGACTAAAGGACTTTCGGATTACAGAACCTTCGGATTATAGAGACTCCCAAGCATTTTGAAACCCTTTTTTCATCGAAATCGGCAAAAAATGAGTACGTGGTGTTGGCAAAAAAAAAAACTTGACAAGGTAATCGTGAGGGTCTAAAAATTGTCATTCTGCATAAACATATGCCTTGGTCTATTATATTGGTGTTATTTTATATGTTATTATTGCCAAATATTCTATTTTGTGAAAGTGTCATAAGAATTGGAGCATGAAATCATTAGAAAGCACCGTCATAAAATAACCCAATTTTGATATAAAATTGGATAGGTTGAGCCCATATTTATTGGTCGAGCTATGAGTTTTAAAATAATGGACGAGACGTAGTCGAGTCCAATATTTTACAACTCATAGCGAGACCAATAAATATTGGGCGTAAAGCATCAATTTTATCATTATTATGTTTTGGATCCAATATTATCACAACTTGGATCCATCAAAACATGATAATGACATAAAATGACCGTTTCCAAGAATCTTATAACACAGCACCAATATCGATAGAATAAGGCAGGGAATAATAATTTTTGATGCAAAATTTACAGACCCCCGTACAGGCTACCACGTCTAAATATATTTTTTGGGCCGGCACCTAATTTTTTGGCAGATTTGGATTAAAAAAGGTGTCAAAATGCTCACGAGTATCTTCAAGTAAGCTGAAGCCCAAAGGGATCTGAAACATCACCATTATATAGCACACCGCTAATATAAAACAGTATATATTTACTATATACTTCTTCTTTCTAATTCTTAATTCACAATTTTACCTGCTCTATCCTATTATGACTGCGTGTTTCCTCTTCAATCATTTTGTTGAATGTCATAATAATGATTTAATAATGCTTGACATGATCAAATAAAAAATAAGATCAAATAAAGAATAAAGTGGAATCATAACTTTTATATTATTATGTGTTATTTTACTTATGATTAATAAATAAAGTAATAAAATAGCTTCCATATTTTCTTACCTATTAATCACTGCAGATCAAATTTAGTAGGGTACATTTAATAGGGTACTATTATACATGTGTAAATAATTTATGCCCTCATCATAGGCCCTAATAACTTAATTTTCCATCGGATTTTTCCCGTTCATAAAAAATACAGGATAAGGTTATTATCTTCAAATTACCCCATACCCTATTTGAATGGTTTAAAAAAAAAGTGGAATAGAATTAAAATGATAAACATGAATCTTCAATATTGGAGGCTGTTAGCAATGCATTCAAAACACAGGCTCTTGAGCTCATAAGCAGGGACAAATGATTTGCGGGGGAAAATGGTAAATTGCGCGGGAAAAAATAGAAAAATCCGCCGACGATCAATTGAAAATTTTGACCTGTTATATTGAAGATATACATTTTTTTCCAAAACACACACACACAAAAGTTTGAAAAAAAAAAGTATATCTTCAATACGAAAGGTCAAAATTTTGAATTAATCGTCGGCTTTTCATCCCAGCTGCATTATACATACACTTTAAGTAAATATCATCAGATTTAAAAAGTAATATCAATTTTTAATAATTTGCCATAAAATGTGTATCATATTGCGAATTTCAAAAATATCAAAATTATTTGATATCAGAAGGACATAATTCTTCTTATTCAGAATGCAATAGGGTACTATTATACATGTGTAAATTATGCCCTCTCCATAAGCCCACAAAAATACTGTCCAAACGCTCATACCCCATACCTAAAGGTGCATAAAAAGACGGTCATTCACCTGTGTAACAAAATTCACATCGAATGCTACTTGAGCAAGTAAGAATTTAATAAAATACTCCTGAACAGTGGCTATAGCCAAAAAAAAAAAAAAAAAAAGTCCTATACCTTAGTCATGTAAGTGGTTACGAAATAAAGGTGTCAACTATAAAAAAGGAACTGATAAACCGATATTTCTGTGACATTTAAGAAAACATATTGGCCCTATGGAAATACAATGGACCGATCAAACACATTACACATATCACGCCCACGCAAGTTTCACTCCTGCAAGTTCGTAGATTTGATTTAGTCACAATTTATGTTCCGTAGTCTCACTTGACGGAGTAAGTTTGGAGAGCGAGGTAAGTTGTTTCCGTTTCGTTAAAAGTTTCTAAATAATAGTTTAAAATCCAGTTGTACGACGTATGTTGTAAAAAGCAAGACATTATTGGCATTCTGTAAAGTTGAAAATATCGTTTGGTTTAAAACGATCGAAATGATTATAACTATAATATTTTTCACTGCATACCAATGAATACAACTGTTAGCTAGACACGGCATTGACTCATTGTATATGATCACATTAACACATTTGACCCATATTATTTCGTATGGTTAAAATAAATGACAATATTTCCTGTTGCGAAGTTGCATACAAATATACGTACTTATTTTGTTCAATACCTATTACTAATATTGAAGTAATAAAACTATACCAGGTAGACATTTTATTTCAGATGAGCATGTATTAACTAATATATTGGAATGATATATAATAGAGTAAAATAATTTATAATGATTAATATATAGATAATGATCTGCAATGACCAACCATAAATATATTAATTCTTTTTTATTTCTTCAATGTTTCATATAAAGGCCTATGTTCAAGTTTGATTATATAAAATTCTAAAGTTTTGGACGGGACACACATTGCTAGCATTATAATAAACTTCACTTTATCCCTTATTAGAACGAGTCCTATACAGTCATGTATATTACATTTGCTTGGAGTGTAATTTGACTAGGATAATAGGGTTACGGACGATAATATTTGGATTTTTCATAAAATTAGTAAAGCCTGCGATACATTGTCGTACATGTATAATAGTTCTAGAGTTAAAAGCAAAAAGGTCAACGATACGTCGTAGATGGTTCAAACTATTAGTCATTTGAATTGGTATCACAATTCCTACAAATAGAGACTATTTTGTATGAAAATTGAAGCGTTTTATACGTTTTGACCAATGTGGAGCATAAATGCGACCTTTGACCTTTTTGCTTATAACTCGAGAACCATACATCTCTTTTTCTGAATCAATATGATCTGAGCAAAACTTTGGTGTAATTTATAAAATGCTCACGGGTTTTTCTTTGTTTGCACCTCTGCAGTATGAATAGTTTCTAAATATTTTCCACATCTGCAAGCCACGACCTATCGCCGAACCCGGAAGCTTCTGTTAAATACTTCAGAACAGATTGTACAAGTCTGTCTCCAACAAAACATAGGTATGCCTACTGTATTAATGTTGATACCGCTAAATATATACATGAATAATACAACAGGAAACACAATGTGGTTTTTGTATATTAGGGACGCAACATTTGTCTTGGTGCGTCCCTGAAACATAATGTTGATAACTCAATTAGGGATGGACAATGTATAACAGGTACCAACTGGAAATTTCACATTTTCATGGATGTTTACCATTTGTGAGTTACCTGTCATTAAAGACAAACGACCCCTAAACCTAACCCCTAACCCTAATCCTGACCCTAACTTTAACCCTTAACCCTAACCTCTAACCCTAATTAGCATATATGGTAATGTTTCCGTCTAAAATGGGAAATCTACCAGTCAATCAATGGCATACTATCCCTACTATATCCCTGCGACCACGTGATCCGTTGTTAACATTAATATTTATCATTTATTGACGGCCAATTTTGAGTCAATTTTGTCCTTCTTTTAATAAGTGCCCCACAAGGAGTGTATGTGCAAACTCTTTTGCCTTTATCAGTTTAGGCTCAATTTGGTTGCTAATGATGATGATAATGATAATAATGATGATGATGGTGATGATAATAATAATAATAATAATAATAATAATAATAATAATAATAATAATAATAATAATAATAATAATAATAATAATAATAATAATAATAATAATAATAAAGATAATTTTTGATTAATAGTTTCTAAATATTTTCCACATCTGCAAGCCACGAAGATATGTTTGAAGATATGTTTGCTTGAAGATATGTTTTGGTTATACATGTAATTCACTTCTTTAATGACTTTTTTCTCAATTTTACTAGATTGATCCTAAATTCTGAAAATGATGTTCAGGATCTGTTGCATATTGTTGACCTGGTACGCATTACTGATGTCAGTTTCTGGTCTATGCTGGCCAGGTAAGACATAGGAAAGCGTATAGATACTCACACAAATATAAACTGCAAACTTGCGTCTGTGGTCAAGTACTAACTGCACTTGTGCTTCTTGGCTAAGGAAATCACACAATAATTGACTATAGACGCATCCAACGAACAAAGTGATGGTCAGAATCCACTCGGCCATTACTGGGTCCCATCCGCAATAAACTGGTGCTGTAACTGCCCAATTGGGTGGATTAAAACCGCTTAAAAATCAACCTTATATTGTGTTGTGTTGTACACGTCTGTTTGACCTCTCAATAAAACCTCATTTGAACCCATCTTTATGTCAGACAGTGTTGCCGATGTCCTATATACAAGCATTGAAAGCACAAAGGCGTGGCGAACCAACAATGGATCTCACAGTCCGCAACAGATGATCTCATTTGGGTTTAGAAAATGTAACGTTTAGCCAACGGAGGAATATAACAATTTAGCGGCTTATACCGCGACGTTGGCAATATTATATCTTGTTGTATAGCTTTTGTTCTCAATCGATCAAGATCCCAGTTATAATTAACTGATACTCCATGAGCGTTTTTATAGTGATGTACGGTATTTATACGGTATCCTTATAGATATACGCATATGGGATTAGGTTGGAATGTCACTTATCCGTTATCTCGGCTGTTTATAGTGGCGACCAATAGCGCTATTCTGGCTCCGATTCCGACACAGATGGTTGACCGCAGCGTGTTCGAGGTTACCGCAATACAAGGTGGGAAACACAAATATGGTGCCAGTTTCAAATAGTTTACCGTCGCAACGATACCGGTTTCTGGTGCGACTGCACCCATTTTTACATCTCAGTTAATATGTTCAAAACAAATTTATCAAATGAGCAAATGCTAGTGTTGCATACTAGCCAGCTATCTTAGGCATGAGGAACCAATTGAACATGTTGAACATGTCACACCACGAATGAGATAGTATTACATAGAGCTGGTAGTCAACAGATGCTGCCCCTGAAAAAGATCTTACGGGGAAATTAATGAAAGGAAAGTCAGAGGGCGCCAGACGACAAACATATCTTCAAAGAATTGCAGCCTAGATGGGTGTGACTATTAACATCAAACTGTTGAAACTGGCAAAGAACAGGATGGATTGGCATTCTATGGTCGCCAACGTCACTGGATATGGAGCTATATATATATATATAGGGCACATACAGTTAGGACGCTGGACTACCGATTGTTATTGTTCTGCAAGGCTCACTCAGTCATTTAATAAGGCAATACAAACGATCGAATTTGGTATTCAAATGAACAAAATTTTGAGTTACACCTTTTCAGTGTAAAAATTTTTTCTCGGCCAAATGAAAAGCAATAATTTTCATTTTTCAGTAAATGTCAGGAAAAACTGTAATGTTTGATACTGTATTTTTTTTTCAAATCTTAGTGTTAAACTTAGTCGTGAAATTCAGTCATTTAGTGTAAGATTTTCGATTTTGATAGGCTTCAACTCTGCCCGCGAGCCTTTTTTTGATCAACCTTTTAGCTTTTCAAAGTAATATAGTTCGCTAAAGAAGGATTTTTCCCAACTTTCTAACGCACATCACCGTGAGCGATATATCATAGTTTTGTCAGAATTTCCGTTTTGATTCCATAATTTTTGACTACCAGCTGAAAAATTTTCAAATCCACGCGTGTTATCTTAGGCTAATACTAGCATTGTGGATCGATATCTCTGGGTGCCCGGCCTGGATACAGTGTTGCCAGAACTTCAATATAGCAAAGAAATTACCTAGTGTTTCAATTGTCATCAAAGGTGACTGGGTATAGTGCCTTTTGTTTGTGTTTGTTTGAAATTGCTTAAACCCACCGAAAGTCATAATGAAGCAGCCAAAACAATACAAGGTTAAACATGGAAGTTTATAACAACCTATTATAATGACCTAAAGGAAAAATCATTTATGGCAACAATGAGCCTTGCATTGTAAGTCATGGTTAAAATGTGTTGAGTACCCACCCCACCCCCATAGGCCTACATAATATTACATACCGGTACCTTATAATATTTATATAGCACGGCTATAGCTATAGCCTACATTTAGAAAGTAGGTCCTATAGCGCTAAATTATGACAAATAGGCCTACACAAACCCGAACGCAAGTCTGAAGGGTGTAATGAAAATGCCAACCCGCGATGGGGGGGGTCATTCAAAATTCACCTGGAGATAGGAGGGACAGAAAATTAAAATCCCCTCTAATGACACGCGAATTTTTCTAGGTTTGGACAGTGGATTTTCCCAAGGACCTCATCCTAGGTAAATAAACAAACAAACAAACAGACAAAATGGTTTTCATAATCATGGAATCCATAGCCCCTATAAATTGAAATTGCAGGCTATCACGGGAGCAAATTTCCAAAATTCACCTCATTTACCAGAATTGGGGATTTAGGCTACCAAATCGCTGGTCAGGCAATCCTGGTTTTCAATGGAAAAGGGACCTGGTTGACAACAATTGAAATATCGATTATTTCTGCTGGTTGTTCTCGTGATGAAGGGAAAAAGGGTAAAATAAAAACGGAAATTCTGACAAAACTATAATATATAGACCCACACGATGTGCTTTACAGAGGTGGGAAATATCTTTCTTTAGCAAACTATATTAGTTTGAGACGCTAAAAATGAATTCCGTAAAAAGCTCACGGGCGAACTAAAGGCCTATAAAAATCAAAAATATCACAATAAAAGACAAAATATGATGCTTGAATTTTAACACCAGGATTAAAAAAAAATGTATATCCAAGCACTATGTCTTTAACTGACATTACTGAAGAAAAAAAAATATTGCTTTATATTTGACCGAGAAAATAAATTTCATAGCAAAAAGGTGTATCTCTGAATTGTGCTGATTTTAACATGTATCGATCGACTTTTAGCGCGACTATGCATTTCTAAAGAATTGGTAGTCCCGCGTCCTAACTGCATAGAGAGAGAGAGAGGCTAAGTTTCAACTGTTGTGATTTGGTATAGTCTTGCGAATGGTAGTGAGCTTTGGAAAAAATTGCATTAATCATTTCATAGTGACTGAAATTATTCAAATATCACAGATATACTTTTGTAGGTCACACGGTTCTAGAGTTATCTTGTAAAGAGGGCTGAACACTTTTGCAAAACATAACTCATTAACAACAATAAATCAAGCAAGTTTTCAAAGTGTATGATTTGTATAATGAACTTTTGCAAAACGTCAAAGTGTTATTTTGCAATAATATATTGATTTAGATAATTTTTTGGTTGCTTCGACTAACAATGTTAACCGCACACGATTATCACTTTGTTTCCAGATCACAGCACGACGCTCTTGTCTATTCGTTCGACTGAAACTGGTATTAAGTTTGTGGACACAAATCATACGTCATTTGGATGTGAGACTAATAAAAGGTATGGCATAGTTTTAAGGTTATTAATTATTTTAAACTGTTGTGGTTTGGTAGTTCACAGTATCTTACGAATGGTAGTGAGCTTTGGCAAAAACTGCATTGCTCAATTCATAGCGAGCGTGTAGAAGAATTCAAATATCACAGATATACTTTTATAGGTGCTGCGGTTCTTGAGTTACGTTGTAAAGAGGGCTGAAACAACAAAACGTATATAACTCATTAACAACAATAAATTAAGCAAGTTTGCAAAGTATACGATTTGTAGAATGAACTTTTGCAAAACATGAAGGTGTTATTTTTCAATAATATATCAATCTAGATAATGAAAATCGATTTTTAGGTTGCTTCGACCAACAATATCTCGTCTACCCATAAGCTATTACTGTATACGGTATTCGCTATACGATATACGCTCATTCGATCAGGCTGAGTTCACACGGGAGTATACTATGTGAACTCAGCCTGATCGAATGAGCGTATTTCGTATAGAGAATACCGTATACGTATACAGTATACTTCTATGTGATCGCAGCCTTGGTATGATAACAAATTTCACAAAAAAACTAGAGCAGCGACACAATAGGGGTCAATGGTCGTGGCGAGGGGGGATGTAAAATCATTTTGACCCGGAATGCTGAGTTACGTTACCTGGCATAGTTTAGAGGAACTGAATAAAGTCTTCCCGCTCACAGGCTCCAAATTGACTTTATCGGGACCATTTTTTGTTGTCTAGTAGTACAAAATCGAAATAAGCGGTGGATTCTTGAATTCAATGTTTTCCACATGATTCCTCACGATACATTTATGATATATTTATTGTTTGTAGGTATGTACATGCTGTCAATTAAATCTGTAAATATGTATTGCTATTTGTGTTAAATTTAACAGCATACATGCATTTTTGGGTGTTCGTATTACAATAGACAACCTGAAAGCCGTATTCACTTCTTCAAAGTTCACGCAAAGATACAACACACTGTTAACTATAGTTCGTATACCTTCCTCGACTCAGTAAAAAGTACAAGTAAAATCTAATTTTGAGATTTTCTCAAAGACTGTTAATTTTTGCAGGAATCTCTTATGCTAGTTGGATTCTTTGCATCATTTCCTTTCTGAAAATGTATACTTTTATATATTTATCATCATTACATTTAGAGATAAAAAAAAGAAGAAGGTATACAGACTATAACATAATTATTTATTGATAAGTACATTATTATTGGACAATGCCTCCACATTTAATCACAAGTAGTCACTAAATTTAGAATCTTTCTACAAATACCGTATTCAGATATTCTACTTACATGACTTATCTGACCGTCTTTTCTTGTTGCTGCTCAGTTTCAATAATTAAAGGGCCAATCAGTGATTTGCTCATCAGCAGCATTGTAATAAATATCAAAATGCAGATTTTAGCACCTTAGTGTCATAGATGTGCTAACATAGCCAGTAGTGGTTAAGCCGAAAGCCGTATAAGACATTTTACATGAATCTGCAATTTCTCTACCTAAGTAGAATTTAGCTACATGTATTTGAATGGGACCTCAACTATGTTAATATTGCTGTTTCGTCATTTTTTGCCAAATTTTTCATTTAAAAATACCTAATGACAACTTTCAGAACTTATTAAATTAACTTAATGAAACTGATATCACTTTCATAATTCACCCACTCATTATCCGGTCTGTTCCATTTTTTTGACTGTCGTGTCGTTTCATAACCCAGACTTCAACACTACTACCATGACTACTGAACTTAATTCCAATTCCAATAATCTTCTTTTCGTTATTTTTCAAACAACCCTCAGTCTAGACGCCGGACTATCAGCATATGAACTCTCTTCATACTCAGTACCACCTGATTGTGACTCGAATTGTGATCCGAAATTCAACCATTTCGTCATCCACAATACGACAGGAGATGTATACTTGGGTGTCTCGAATAAGATTTAAATCATTCTTATCATGTAATCAAAACCGTATCAACTTTCGTCGAATGTCCAGAGGATATAGATAGAGAAGATTGCATTAATCATAACAAACTTCTCACTCTTCATTATGGCACTGACAAAGAAAAACTGATTACATGTGGGAATTATGACGGAGGGATATGCCAGATCCGAGATCCAAACGATATAGAGATATCCATGCAAGTTGATCAACAAGTGGCAGCACCAGGCAACCTTACCACAGTATACACAATTGCACCTGCACCTGAGAGCATTAATAATGGGGTTCGAGAGATGCTGTATGTCGGAGCTACAGATCCAAATGTTCGAACTATCAGATTGTTTAGTCGGCGAAGACTTTCCGAAGAGTCGTTACTGAGTATACCTAGAGATAATGGATTAAACCTTGCTGCCACTAATTTCCAAGTTGATTTCAAAGACGTGTTTGATTTTAATGGATTCACATACTTCGTAACAAATCAACGTTTTGATAGAGGTAGCGGCTATCGAAAGGTTTTGTCAAAAGTTCACCGCGTATGCCATGAAAGTACAGACCTTGACTCTAAGACCGAGGTTGTAATTGAATGCAAATATAACGGTACAAATTACAACTTGATCCAGGCTGTTCACCTCACAACAGTTGGTTCAGATCTTGCCGATTCGTTAGGACTCCCTACAAACGAACAGGTACTCATCGGATTATTTGCCAAAAGTGTGGAATTAACAGACTTCATTGCAGATAGTCGATCCGCATTGTGTATTTTTAGATTAAACGACATTGAGTTCAAGTTCCTGAGGGCGATTGCCGCGTGTTTAGAGAGTGCAAATAACAGAGATGGTACATCATACATCAATGGGTATTGCAGAAATGTAAGTAGCATTCTTTGTTAGCTTTTCGTCGTTTTTTTTCGGATGAGTTTGAAATTAAAGGACATTATTATTTTGTGTTGTTCAGTGATGTTATCTAGCATTCTAGGGTGTCAATGCTCTGATATTTACTATAAACACAAATTTACTATAAAAAGAAAGTTCTCACTCCTCTTATTCGTCATAAATCTAAAACTGATCATGTGATAACTTAACATATGTGACCACTCAGCACAACTGAGCCCCGAAGTCGCCAATCATCATTTTTGAGATATTCAACCAAAATATTCTGCTTGAAATTAGCTTTAAAATGATGTATATCATGTCTATAGTACTTGACATTTAAGTAGTGAAAATCAATAAAACAGTCAATAAATCCTTTGTTTCCTATTATTTTTTGTTAAGTTCGATGGAGCATATCTCAATAGTGGCACTGGCGACATCCGGGCTCAGTTGTGCCGAGGGGTCACATATATTTCTTATTTCAACCAGATAATTGGGATTTGAAACAATCAGATGGCTTTAAAAATACACAATAGCATGCATCATAAGCCAAAAGGAAGTTCTCATATTTGAGAACTATTGAATTTAGGACATGTTCTCCTTATATTGAGGATTTCTTTACCAAAAGTGTAAGCCCAATCGGGCAAACTTAAACATTTGACCCCCATTATGACCTTTGCCCTCGGTTGAAAACGGATTGATTTTGGCATGTTCCCCTCATATTGAAGATTATCTTTACCAAGTTTAAGCCCTATCAGACATTCTTTAACATTTGACCCCTAGATGACCTCTGACCTAGGATGACCAATGTTTGATTCTTTACTTTTCATGCTCCTCTCATATCGACGATTCTTTTTAAACATCGCACATCCGGTACAGGTTACTAAATATCAGATCGATATGTCGAAGTGCGGCAAAACGCATAGCCGGACAGATAAATAGACACACTGACACACAAACAGAGACTGCTCATTATTTTAGTATAACTTAATTTATATTATAATATTGTATAAAACTGCAAGGAAATCGGCATTTTTTCTGGTTTGAGCCCTGTTGAACCCAATAATTTAACCCTTGACCTGTTTGCTTGACTCTCAGGAATGCCAAGTCATAAATTAACCAAAACTATTTGGTTCCAGAATAATTACAGCTCTTTATGATGAGAGGAATAACTTGATGAGATAACAGTTTTGAATTATAACCGTGTAAAGACCGTCTTTGTGTTTCACCTTGCTTTAGACATTAGATCCAAACCAGTACAACACGATGCAATTTGCTGATCAGCAAAAATGCAATGCTGCGGATTACGCTCTTCCTCGAGGGAAACTGACTGAACCTATACAATCCACTGCAATCATAGAATGGTCATCCACGCTTGTGTCATCAATCATTACTACCATTGAAGAGGAACACACCATTGCTTTAATTGGAACCTCAACAGGACAACTTATGAAGGTACTTCCTTTTAAAATCAACGTAAATTAATCTTAATTTGTTTTTATTGGTTGTCCACCGGGGGGGTCAGTCCTATTGTGGCCTGTACACCATCCGCGATAATCAACTTTTGAAAAGCACCCTAAACAAGGATTTAACCCCTGGATAATACGATACCCTAAACAGGTAACACGCGCCTGTTTTCACACCCTAAACAGGGATTTTATTCCTTGCATCAAATTCCATACCCTAAATTTCATTTCCGCGTATTAGCAATTGCAATTTTGCTACCCTTTTTTTTTTTTTTTTATGTTTTTTGACACCCTAAACACGATATGCGCGTATCGTGCCTACCCACGATAAACTACCCTTTTTACGCGTTTTTATTATCGCGTATGGTGTACCAGGCCGCAATGGGAGTGACCCCCTGGGGTTGTCCAACATAGTCATGATAGTGTTGCGTGGTATAAGTCACAATAATTGTTTCATATCCAATGAGCAATAGCATAGATAGATCAATACATCATGCTACATAGAATAACACCTAAAGCATTGAAAAATAGTGTGTTATAACCAGGGAATTTTGAACTGCATGCACGAAACCCACTGTACAGGAAACCTAACCTTACCGATTTGCTTGTGTGGAATTCTAACCTAGTGGTGTGGGGTGCATTCGTGAGTGGGGTGGGTGGGTTGTGTTGATAGGGGTTGTGATTATGTATGCGTTTGTCTTGTCTTCTGTGTCTATTCGCCGTATAGATGTGTTTACCAAAAGATGTCAACTTTTAGATATGAATTGATTTAAATATCATTTGCATCCTTTGCTTTTACTAAAAAGTATCATCTTAGAGGTGGCAACTCCAACAGGATGTACGAGACACTTAGCTTAGGTAGCCCTGTACTGAGGGATGATCATCTGCAAACAACAAAAGACGGTCAACAACATCTGACGGTACTAACTGAACAAAAGGTAGCATCAAACATTTTGAAATAGTGTGTCTCAATAAAAATTCCTTTATCAAACGTTGTTATTTCAGTGTGTACCTTTGCAGTATGACACAATTTTAATTGTATAATATACATGGTATAAAAAAGGTATATACAGTGTATATAAATTATATTAAAAATAATCTGCAGAAAAAAGTTACCCTTCCTGTCATAATGTACGTACATCATATTTGTATTATCACCAGTGTGCTTTTAATTAAAATTATTGTGTTTCTTTTGTACTGATATAAGATATTCAAACTACGCGTTGAAAACTGCGCTTATTATACAACCTGTGAAGACTGTATCGGTATTACAGAGGAAGATGGTGATCCATATTGCGGATGGTGTAGTCTTACTAGAACGTAAGAACAATTAATTTTGCATAGAAACTGAGTTATTTTAATGTCATTAGTTTTTTTTCTGGAGGCTAAAATGACCCAAAAGTGTTTTTGCAAACATATTTTGAAAATGTCAATTTTCAGTCAAAATCAACAAATTTTAGCCCCCAAGCGGCTGATTTTACATGAAAATTCTCCAAAAACGCAAAATCTGGGTCGGTCGGGTCGGTAAAACAGGATTGTTTTTGTCGCCTTAATATATTTTGCATTCAAGTACTCCCCCTATATTACCCGAACCTTTGGACATTGCTCCACTATCCTGTTGTTTCTACTATTATGACCAATCACACGGATTGTAGGGTCGGACAATTACACAATGTTCCAAAACGCCCCCACCGCTGCCAACGGTTGGGGAACATTGTAATCCTAGATTACAATCTCCACCAGTGTCCCGGGATAGGTGGAGTAGGGGCACTACTGGGTTAGTGCATTACTGGCATAGTAATTATTACAATTTTGTTCAAGTGTTTTATAAGCTTTATTCCTTTGTTGTCGTTTCTTGTAGATGTACCCGTAAAAGTGACTGTGACATGCCAAATGTATCTACTCGATGGTTACCATACAATGAAACAGAGTGTTTGGCAATTAGTTCGGTTACACCATACATGTATGGCAGTCAGCAAGAGGTTAGTATGCTCATCTGTTTCACAAGCTTAACATTTCTTAATTTTGAAATTGAACTAATGACATGACCGACTTGTATATTTTCACCCAAGTCAAGGCAAATTCCTGACGTACCAAACGTGAATTTAAAGCAAGATCTGAGCAATTAGACTAATCATGTAGACATGGTAGACGGAACAACATTATGTCTAATGTGGCCAAACCGGGCAAACAACATGCCACATACCTTTCCAAGACTCTGCGTTCGATCTTACAATATTTAATTATTGTATTAAACGCTTCATTCAAATCACACAATGCTTACCTATTAATAAAACCCAACGACGCCTCGCAGGAGCATAACGCCACCAAACTAATCAGCATTAATCAACACCTTCAGAATCACTTTTCGAACACTTATTCTTACACAACTAATCCTTTTCATAGGGTGTTTTTACTTCATGGTATTTGCCGTTATCTGAGCCATTGTAGTTCAAAATGTAAATTCAAAAATATTTCAAATTGACGTTGAATTCCTTGTATATCCACCATCATAAACGAATGATCTAAAACAAATAATCTAAAAAACGCAAAAAAGCACATAAAAGCTTAATAAGTTGGATTTTAATGATTTAAAATAGATAAATGTGACGGTCGCACAGCTTCCCGATCTAGCATCAAACCAATCCTATGAGTGTGTCTTTGATTATGGAGACTCCCATTCCTTTACTTCTGTGGCAGAAACGTCTAGCAAAGATCTTGTTTGTTTGACGCCTTTTATTGACGATGAGTTGCCAGAAATACCTACTGGAAGAGGTACGTTTTAACGATAATCATTTGCTTTTTTGGTGTCTGAAAATGATACATTACGCGATATTGAGCAATTGCAGGTCTAATGATACTATAGTTGGGATCTAACAGGGCCCGCATTGCACCCCTCTGGGATTTAATTTTAAGTGCTGAGGGTTTGTTTTACTAGATTTGACATATTTATTAAAAAGTGAATTTTAGGAGCATAAGGGACCGTTCAATATTTCCGCGGGGGGGGGGGCGTGGACGTTGGAGTCTTTTTTGGGTCTTAAGAGGGAAATTTCTTTTACTTTACTCTTTTTGCATAATTTGGTTATCCGAACTTAAGTCATAAACTTTATTATTTTCTCTTGCGACTTAAGGAGGAATAACATAAGTAGAGAAATAACACAAGTAGGTCCCAAGGCTTGATATGAGTGGTGTCATTGTGTTAGCATGATATTTTTTTAATATAATTTATTGGCCTTAACTCAAGAACGCAAAGACCTATGGACATATAATGTCATTACTGGCTTCCTTGACTCTTAGATCAATGTACTAATATTAAGAAGTACTTTGTAGTTTTTTGGTTACCTGGCTAAATCTGGAAACATATGGCTTCTGCCATCCTACTCACCTTAAGTGTTGCTACACTATAAAGTGCACTTAATAAAATGTTATGTTCAATTGACAGCGAGCTGTCCAAGTATCGTTATACATGATGCCTTTGGCAGAGATCAAGTCTCCTGGCCGGAAACCATGGTTACACATGATGCAGCAGTAGAAATAGAATCAATTGAAAGGTGTCCTGTGAACACAATAAACAGTAAGTAAACACAAACTTGTTGCTAATAAATAAATATTAACCACGGAAATACAAAAACAGCCACGCGGCCGGAGCTGAGCCAAACCGTCCACTCTATGGAGAACAGATGGTTTGAAACCGCCCGACGGTTTGGGATATATGAAAGCGGCTCAAACCACCTACTTCAGAAATTAGATGCCACATAAAGTGTAAATAATCCTTTCCCATTGAATAGCAGTAATACGGTATTCTTTTTCTTTTTGCACATAGTTCCATGTAAAATTGTAAATATCTATAATTTTGCGCCAATGGCATAGAAGAAATGTATCAGAAATTTAAACAGAAAACCTGGCGAAATGTAAATGAAAGGAACTAGAGGCACGGATCTCGATGAGCAAAGCGGAACCCTTTGGCTACAATTTAAAAGAAAATAACAATAAAAACCGAATGCCCCTTTAAGATCAAAACGTGACATAGTGCCTCTTTAAGAACAAAATGTGAGGCCTAGTGCATCTTTTGAGACCAAATGTTGAGTCCCTTCATAATCTGCATACAGAACTTTTTACGATTGCATTTATTCCTACACATTTGAAAAGCAAATAATAGTCTTGTCTGATGATGTCTTTTGTATAACAATGGGATTTTTTTTCTGATTACACGAAATGGAAATTCGAATTCTAAAACAAAATGTATAATCAAATTAGATTATTCAGGGGGCCACACCAATAGGGATGTATGACGAGATTCTGAACTACGCCCGTTCTTAACCTTACGGAGTGCAGCCGTGTTGTGTTCTTTTACATTGATTATCCGCGAATCACAAATGACCTTACATGAAAATGCCATCCTTTTATATTGTCTCGTTCCTAGCATTTCCTGCCAGTTTTGTTTTCAATGTAAAATACTGTTGACCCTAAGTAAAAGTAAGAATATTACTAGACCCAGAGTTCTCGGGCTACCGATTTCTTGGTTTATATTTCAATTCCATTCATTCACGATTAAAGATTATAGTACGAGCTACAAGGAAGACGCAGATATGAGGTTTTACAACTAGTTTACAAGTCACATCTTAGGCTTATAGACCGCAAAATGTTACAGTAGGCAATGTCAATCTCTTAATGTAGGTATGTGAAAGGAACAACCCTTTTTTATTCCCTATGCTTCGAACTGGTGGAGGGAGGTGAAAGGAACAAACTTGTAGACAAATGACTCTACAGGCATGAAGAAAAACTTTGAATTTCATGCATTGTCAGATTGTGTTGAAGAATTGTAGATTCTATGTAGAGATTCTGCCACATTTTCTTCACTATTTATCTTATGCAAACAGGAGCTCACGGAATTGCCAAAAGAACTTGCAACTATACTGAATCAGGAGGTCAATGGTCTGATGACCATGAAGGCATAATGTGCGGAAGTGTAGAGAGACCAGGAATAGAACATTTGTCAAAGGTTGGTATCATTCATTTTACACCATAGTGGAAGCAGACACCGCCATCAGATAAGTTACCCAACTCGTTTGGGCTAGCTAACTTTTAAATAATTTGACATACAGCTCGAAGGAAACACGTCATCGTCATGATCAAGGAGGTATTGTTGCAACTCCATGATCATACCAAGATCGGGAACAAGGTACAATTATTGATTTTGTCAGGTTGTTCAAAGTTGCATTAAAATTTACCCACTCCAGAAGAAGAAGATAAAAAGCGACAAGTGGGATCCAATAATTTACGTTAATAAACTAAACACAGCCAAATTAAAAAGTCGCCACTAGTTCCACCCCATTTAATCAGAGTCTGATGAGTTTATGGCAAAATAATTCATATAATAATTTTATATACACTTTCCTTCGAAGGTTGATACCAAATTTGATATAAAAGGTTTAATCATCGTGAGCATAGGAACAGTTGTTTGGAAATTCGTGCAATTTTTAAAATGACAAATTACGAATTGACCACGCAAAAGCCAATGCATATACATGGTATCAGCTTATTATGTGGCCCGAAGCAACCCCTACTATCAGGGGCGTAGCCAGCTTTCTTGGTCAGGGGGGGGGGGCAAAATAAAATTTTGGGGGCACAGACGAAAAAAATTGCAGTTGCATCATACAATACATAGAGACTGTATGTCTTCGAGCTTCCCGAAAAGGGCCTTATTGTGATGATGCGCAAAAATGGTATTTTACACTATTTTCGCCCATTATCCGGCTAAAAAGGGCTTTATTGTTACAATGTGCGCGCGTAGCGCGAAAATTTTGTATTTTACACTATTTTGGCCCTGAATTTTGCTAGAAAAGGGCTCCTTGCCCTTTTCTTTTCCTTTGCCCTCCTGATTTTCTCTTTCATTTTTTTTTGTCAGGGGCACTCTGCCCCCTGCCCCCCCCCCCACTGGCTACGCTACTGCCTACCATACAGGAATCATTGTACACTTGCCTGCGCACAATAAAAATAGCGGGGTATTTGATTTGCATTTTTACATGCATGGGTAAACATTTAATGACAATGAAACTAGACCTCTCAGATGCGTGTAGATGTTTAGATGTTGATTAACTTGCCGGCCTATTCAGGCGACGTAATTCCTGCCCTCCCTATGTCATTTTTAAAATTGCACGAATTTCCAAACAACGGTTCCTATGCTCACGCGTACTTTTGATATCAAATTTGGAATCAACCTTCGAAGGAAAGTGTATAGAAAATTATTATATAAATTATTTTGCCATAAACTCATCAGACTCTGATTAAATGGGGATGGAACTAGTGGCGACTTTTTAATTTGGCTGTATTTATGTTAATATTATTCACTTATAGTGACAACACATTTTGTTTAAAGACTCCAGTGACTCCAGATAATGTTCAAGAAGTTGCAGAAGCGCTAGCAAGGATTTTTGAGCATTCAGCCTCAGACAATGTTAAGATTAACGATGTACAGAGAGTCTTGGAAAACATCGTCAATGTCCGGTCACCGTCACCAGATGTAAGTAACACGTTCTGGGTGCACTCAACCAAAAGGAGTTCATTTCACCCAGTCAAGCAATCGAGTTTTAACTATATAAATGTTATTATTGGTATCTTTCAGAATCAAACAGTCCCGCAAACAGTGGATTGGAAACGGTTGCAGTACATTTTGGTTTATATAGCTCTATCTTGTAGCTAGTAAAAATGCTTCATACACTTTGCAACAGTTTAATTATGGTATATCATGATATGGGGAATGTTGCTGTCAATATACACAAAGATGCTCAAAAATAAGCTCTTTGTTTGCAGTCGATCCGAAATATAAGTCCTTCATATATACATGCAGTTTACCTCAAAGAGAGTGAGGTATTTCAGGTCTCCTTGGTCTTCTTCTAACCGCCTTTATTCGGGGATTTTCGTTGTGATTTTGGAAATAAATAAAGTTTATTTGATTTGATTTGATCTGATTTGATTTGGTATGTATCGAATATATTTGTTACACAAAGGTCACAGAGAGTGTCACCAAGACCATCGACTCTATTCTGTCTGCCAATATACCATCAGGTGACCAGGATTCTGCAAACGCATCATCTCAAATTTTAAAATCTACTGAGAAACAAGTATCATACACTATAGAGAAGCATGGACAGTTCAGCTCTTTTAAGCCTAACATTGCAGTAGAAGGTGTCACTATTAATGAGACACGTGGTATTGGGTTTGGAATTAGTCAAACTGATGATAGATTTGAAGAGAATAGCGATCCGAGTTTTGATCCAGATGCGGAGGCAAACGAGAAAATCGTTGGAAGTTCAATTCAATTGCCAAAAGACGCGTTCGAGGACGAAAATAACAATGGTGAGCAAAACTAAATTTTACACATTTCATATTATTTTAATACCCAGCAAACACAAAATGTTTTCGACAAAGGTTGTCAGAAAACGGTTAAATGTCGGGTTATAAAAAGGGTATAAAACGTTTTCATAACATTAAAAAACATATTTTGATAACCTACTGCAAATATTTTAACATAATGTTATTTAAGTTTTGACAAAATATTTTGCAAAATAATGTTTGCAAAAAATAGTTTACAATAACATTTTGAAAACATTATAAAAATATTGTTGTAGTGTGTTTCATACAAAACGTTTTCATGACCTTACAAAACGTTTTCATGACCTTTATATAACCCGACATTTAATGTTATTAAAAACGTTTTTACCTAAACCAAAACCCAAAATATAAGTTCTTTAAAACGTTTTAAAAACATTTTGTGTTTGCTGGGAAGTCATATCAAAGGAAGCGTAAGTTTGTGATAGGAATGATGGCAATGTTTTGTGGAAGTAACTTTTAACCCGTAACTCCGAACTGGCGCACCTCTATAGTGGTTGTAGAACAGTAAGAAGTAATATCTGTACCCCACCACCCTCAAAGAATGCAATGTAAAACTTACCAAGGTGGTATCGGGCTTTGTTCACTTACTGACCTCCCAATTTAGGATGTCTCATAAGTTCTCCTATGTATTGAGATTTGAGCTCCTTGAGAACCAAAATGTCTCTCTATGATCGTTTGATCCGCGAAGTTGTTTATGATGGCTCCTTTTGTGTGGTGTGTCGTTGTTGTTCATTAAAAGAAAACACATCTGCAAAGGTAGCAGCGTATGCGACAAAAACTTGTTGAAAAATGTCATTGATGTAACCTGAGCTGTAACTCCGCCTCTGAAAACAATGAAATCGGTATTACCATTTTCATTGATTAAGAAGAAAAACTGACACAAAACGTGTTGGTTCAATAAAGGTTGTGTTGGAACCTTTTCTCTTTGTGCATGTTATTCAAATGCAACGTTCGACCATTCAAATGCTTGTAACTTTGCTTCGTAGCAGAATCAAAAAGGTATCAATATGTGCAGATTAAGATATATATGGAAAACCTATCATTAACCAATTATTGCTTAGTTTTAAAATTATTGGGCCTTTTCCATGTGTAAAGATACTTTTGTAGTATTTTATAGCCGTATTACAATAAAGCCATTTTTCATTTCAGGCACCAAAGTAATTTTCATTGGATACAACAATAATAAACTGTTCCAGTCACAAAAAATAGAAGAACTCAACGCTTCCATGATTGTTGGTCCAATACTCTCAGCCGTTGTCCTTGGTAAAGATGTTGTCAACTTGACAATGCCAGTTATTGTAGAGATTATACAGTCACGCCAGGTAAGTGACGCAATGCAGAATGTAAAAACATAAACGAGAAAGTTCAATCATCAGTAGCCGGGGCATTTCTTCCTATAACTGTATAAGATATATTTCCAACTATTGCCCCCTGTGGGATGCTGTTCAATGATTTTGATTTTTAGCCTTTTTCTTTTGTCCCTTAGCCCGTTTTTGTCAAATGTTGACAACCCTTGCAAGTTGCCCCCTTGCCCACTAACTGGACTCTTCGTACAAATAGCACAATTATTGTAAAGATGCTTTTCATGTATAGGCGGAGGGATGGAGACTTCTTCCCTAAATTTTACCATTGGGGAATTCCCATTAAATATTATAATAGAAGGGAAAAGAGCAATTATTGCCCCTTACATCTTGCCTGTTTTAGCCCCAAAACACCGCAAATATCCCGGTAAAACTCGAACAAAATATGTTCGTTCGTATTAAATTTTAATTCTGTTGCAAATGTTTTCATGCACTTATTTACAGGAAATAGTTTTAAATTTGACCAAAGCAAAGGAAAGACACGATGGCATTAATAATATTATCAAAAGAAGTTTGTCCTCACAATATTAGCACATTAGCAATTAATATTAGCAATTGAACAACTGTGGATGAACCATGACTGACACAGTTGACGGAGCGATCCAATGTTCGTTGAGAATATATTTCGGTTTTTTCTTAACAGGATAGCGACGCCTTACCAGAAGCCGTGTTGAACACATCCACGTGCGTGTATTGGGATTTTAGCAAGCGTAATGGAATCGGTGATTGGGCAGAAGACGGATGTGAACTGATGAGTGTTGAGTCAGGAAAAATAACCTGCCATTGCAACCATCTCACAAACTTTGCAGTGCTTGTGGTAAGTACACAGCCCTATAACCAGACACTCAATTATTAGAGTCAGGAAAAGTAACATGAATAAGATTGATTGATTGATTGATTGAATTTCATACAATCATCCCTTCCTCATCATGCCCATGTTGACGCCTGTATGTGGGTTGCTGACCTAAGTAACCTCGTATTTTGCCATTTCGCGCTTCGCGCGAATTTATTCCACTCTGCATCATGTTTCACCAGTTAAGCTTTAATATGCCAAAGATTTTCGCGCGCATTTGTACAATAAATTTATTATGTCGCCAAAAGGTGCTATTTCAATTTTTTCCAACACCACCCCCACCCCCATGTCAAAAAGAAATCTACGCCACTGATGGGGTCCTTGGCAATAACCTGTCATCGCAACCATCTTACAAACTTTGCCGTGCGTGTGGTAAGTACACAGCCTTATAACCAGCCTCTTAGGAAAAATAACATGTCATTGCAACCATCTTATATAAAAACTTTGCAGTGCTTGTTGTAAGCGCACATTCTTGTAACCAACCACTCAATTATTAGAGTCAGGAAAAGTCACGAACTTTGCAGTTCTTGTGGAACGTACACTAACCAACCACTCAAATAATATATGAGTCAGGAAAAATAACCTGTCATTGCAACCATCTTACAAATTTGACAATACTTGTGGTGAGTACACAACCTTACAGTGCTTGTTGTAAGTACTTCTCTACTTGATGCCTTCTCTACTTTATAGAGTATCTATCAGAATACAGTATGCTCTAAAACAATAAAAACACGAGAAACCATTAAGTATCTGAGCTGAGTTTCGATTCAATCCATATGTTAAGAAAATAAGAAATCAACCATCAATGCGCTCAAAGCGCAATATCATATTGGGTTCTATGTGTACTTTGTACTTTCAGGTCTTTGCGTTAATGTAACAAACTGAAAGAGTCCCAATTAGATCAAGCACAGTCATGGAACATAAATTTCGTTTTTATGGTAATGTTTTGCCGCTGTAACATCTAAACCACATAAACACAGTTTCCCCATTTTATTTTACTGTAGGATTTCTCAGGTCAGCAAGGTCAAGGTTCGGAGCCAGGAACTTTGAATTTCGTTTTGGATATCATCAGCAAAGTGGGCTGTGCCTTCTCAATAGTTGGACTGTGTTTGACATTAATGATATTCCTTTGTTGCAGGCAAGTATATATATGTTGTCATGTTATTAGTCTGGATTAAAAATTAGTGGCAAAGCCTAAGTAAAAAAAACCCCTTATATATACCCGCAAGAATATATACATGGAAGAGCCCTGGGGATCGCACAAGGAACCAGATAGATTTCATAACCATTAATGATAGATTTAGAAGAGCAGTGAAACATGCGAAGACATATCCAGGGGCAGACTGCGGAAGTGATCATATTCCAGTAGTATGCACACTTCGTTGTAAGCTGAGAAAGTTGAAGAGAGCGAAGATCACGAAGAAGGTAGATTTTGAACAGCTGAAGAAACCAGGGATCCGAATGGAGTATTCCATCAAAGTGGAGAACAGGTTTGAGCAACTTACAGACGAAGGAGAAGAGATGACATGGGAATCAATGAGGGATATCTTGGTTGAAACAGCAGAGGAATGCCTGCCAAAGAAGAAGAGAGAAAGTAAAAGCAAGTGGATGACAGAAGAAATTCTATCAATGATGAGAGACAGGCAAAAGATCATGGACAGGGATTCGAAAGAATATAGAGAGTTGGACAGGCAAATAAAGAAACGTTGCAAGGAGGCCAAAGAGACCTGGCTGAATAGTGAATGTGCCAAAATTGAGAGTCAATTTGGAGAGAATCGGAATGTGTACCAGAGGATAAATGAGATCTCAGGCAGGAAATCAGGCTGTTCAAGCTCTGGGTGCATCAAGGCAAAGAATGGTAATATGCTGGTAGGGAAAGATGATGTAATGAAAAGATGGATTGAATATGTTGGGGAGTTATTTCACGATGTAAGGGATGGTTTGCCAAGCTTTCCCGATTCTATTGAGGGTCCAAAGATATTGCAGTCAGAGGTTCGATCAGCTATAAAAATGATGAGCAGAAATAAGGCTGCTGGGCCAGATGGAATAGTTGTTGAAATGATTGAAGCATTAGAGGATTATGGAATTGAGAAACTGGCAGGAGTCATCAACAGAATGTATGATGATGGGATATTTCCGGAAGACCTGAGCAAATCACTCTTTATTGCTCTTCCCAAGAAACCTGGCGCTGTGGATTGTGAACAACACCGTACAATTAGCCTTATGAGCCATGTTACAAAGATAATTCTAAGAATCCTGTTACTGCGTGCAAGAAGTAGAATAAAACCTGAGATTGGTAAAGAGCAGTTCGGCTTTGTAGAAGATGCTGGTACCAGGAATGCGATTTATGTCTTGAGAATGATAACAGAGAGAGAGAGGTAGAGATGCAGAAGGATGTTTTCATGTGTTTCATTGACTACTCAAAAGCCTTTGACAAGGTGAGACATGATCAGCTTTTTGAAGATCTTGGCAGGCTAGACCTGCATGGAAAGGGTCTACGACTGTTGCAGAACCTTTATTGGAACCAAACAGCGTGCATAAGGGTGGATGGAGATTGTAGTGAATATACAAGCATTAAGAGAGGAGTCAGACAGGGATGTGTGATGTCACCAGATCTCTTTAATTATTACAGTGAGCTGATTCTAAGGGAGCTAGAAAAGGAAAATGGTCTCAGTATAGGTGGACATAACATCACGAACATAAGATATGCAGATGACACTGTCCTATTAGCTGAGTCTGAGGAGGATCTGCAAAGGCTTCTTGATGTGGTGGTTCAGGAAAGTGAGAGGAAAGGTTTATCGTTAAATTGCAAGAAGACAGAATGTATGGTGGTATCAAAGACTGAAAGCCCAACATGCATATTGAAGGTGAAAGATCAAAGAATTAAGCAAGTTTCCTCCTTCAACTACCTTAGCAGTCTAATCACAGAAGATGCCAGATGTATTAAGGAGATTAAGAGAAGGATTGCACTGGCTAAGTCTGCGTTCTCAAAATTAGACAAGATCCTAAAAAACAGTGCCCTCAGTATAGAGACTAGAATTCGGGTACTCAACTGCTATGTCGTCCCTGTATTAATGTATGGAAGTGAAGCATGGTCAATAACAACAGACATTAAAAGAAGATTGGAGAGCTGCGAGATGTGGTTCCTTAGAAGAATGATGAAGATCCCGTGGACTGATAAAGTGTCTAATGACGATGTCCTAAGTAGAGCAAATGTGAACAGGAAGCTGTTACTTAAAATCAGAGTTAAGCAGCTCAAATTCCTTGGTCATATCCTCAGAAAGGATGGTTTCGAGAACCTAGTATTGACAGGAAGAATAGAAGGAACAAGGAGCAGAGGCAGGAAGAGAGTGATGTGGTTATCAAATCTGAAAGACTGGCTAAAAGAAAGGGGAGCTGAACATAAAGCGACAGAGCTTCTGGAGATGGCTTATAACAGAGAATTGTGGCACGACATGATCGCCAACGTCTTAGGATATGGCACCTAGAGAGAGAGAGATACCCGCATTACACACATTCTCGCGACCCATAAACCCTTGTTGTTACATACTGAGACAAAAGTAATATTTTGATACCAATTTGTTCACACAATATAGCTTAGCAGAAAACCTAGCAGTTAAAAAACAAAACAAAACAACTACAAAACAACAACAACAAAAACAAAATAATGACAAACAATAACATAATACATAAAAAAACCCACCAAAGTTTAAAGTGTTTCTCTCTTAACTTATGTAAGCTTCCCATTAAGGCCAAAGCCTGCACGAACAAAGAGTCTGACTAATCTTAACTAAATCAGTTTCTTTAATCACCTTTACAGAGGACTTCGCATCAGTCTGCAACGTAAGATTCTCATCCAGTTCTGCATTTCAATGCTGGGTTTATACTTTGCCTTCTTGCTCGGCATCGACAGGACCAATTCTGAGATAGGGTGCATCATTGTAGCAGCACTTCTACACTACTTCGTCTTGACTACAGTACTATGGATGGGGGTGGAGGCTCGCCATATGTATATCACCATGGTTACTGAATCAGACAGAGTCGGGAGGAAATTTCTGATTAAAGCCAGTTTCTTTGCTTGGGGTGAGAAATTCTTAAATTGATGATATTAGACATTGTAATCAACTAGTACACATGTATCACGGCCGTTCGCCGCCTATGCGTGATGTCCACTTTTATCTAGAGCGCCCTCAGTTTTGACTTAAGGAGTCTTATTTGGTTTAAGTGGTGTTGGGCGATACAAAGAGTTATAATTTTAAACTACCGGTACCAATTAGCACACAAAAGTATAGCGGTACTGTTGACTCAAAATTCCCATACCGCACAACCCTACATAGTTACCGAATGTAATCGGTCGCCGATAATGGCGACGAAATGTCCTTTCGAAGTTGAAAATAGCCCATTTTGATCACTAGAATAGACCCACAAAAACACTCCCAATTATATTTTATTAATTTTTTCAAGTAAACCAGAAGCTTTAGATAAAAATGCTATCCAAGATTTACCGTTCACACTCCTTAGATGCTTGATAATAGACAACTTATGTCCGTACACCATCACTAAATTCACTGCACAAAATGCGAATCATACCGTACGGTATAGCGTATTTTAGTCAGAATATTGGAACATAAAAACAGTTAATAATCATCCTCGCTTTATTTACAAGTAAAACAGATGCTAATGATAATAATTTGTGCGAGCATAACAGTGTCACAGTCCATATACTTTGCAGAAATGATATGACATGTACTGATAATACACACACTATAGCCACTATACTGTACTACAGTACAGTACATGTACATGTAATAATATTTATTTGAATTACTTGCAAACTACAAAAGTAACAAAATAACAGTAGATTAATACACACTCTACATTTCTTACACATGATAAAAGCAAGTAAATTCAGGATGAGTGAATGGGCTGAAAAGTCCAAACACAGAAGTGCCCACTCATCATGCACATAAAAGAATAATTTAAAATCAAAAGTACATAAAATAGAGAAAAGCAACATTTTCGAAAATAAAACCATTATGAAATCTTGAAACAATATTATAAATATGTAAAATACAGGCATTTAAAAATATATAGGCCAAAACATGTTACACCACAAAATCATTTAAGCAGATTCAAGTAAAACGATTTACATTCAGACTTAAATACGACAAGGCTGTTAACATGATGTAATTCGGATGGAATTCCATTCCAAAGACGTGGAAGTGAAACAAACATAGAATTAAAGAAAGAAGAAGATTTGGCAGTTTGGTGCAATAGCCTAGAATTATCCAAAATACTTCTTTGAACCAGGGAACTAAAAGAAGCAGGCCCAAATTCATTGATTATTTTAAATCCAAAGACTAATCTTTGACACTTGTAAACATCCTCAAGCTTAATCAATTTAAGGTCTACAAGCCTCTCAGAATAAGATGGACGATCTTCAAAATCAAGTTCAGGAAAATCTTTGTAGAACAAAGTACGAGTGATTTTCCTCTGGATTTTTTCTAACCTATCAATATGATTCCTTTGAAATGGAGACCAGACACAAACGCAATAAACAATGTGAGGCAAAATAAGAGATTTGTAAAGATTGAGTAAAGCATCAGAAGTCATATTTCTGGTACATCTAACAATGTAAACTCTACATAGAAACCCAAAAGTATAACATGTAGTGTGTGTGCGCCGACTGAAATCATTGTGAGTTGCGATTTTGTTGTCAAACCCTTACGAAGCATTAATTTGGTTCGTGTGAGATACGTAACGATACGCTATGACTTTTCGCTTGTTTTTACCAATCTCGATAAATTCTCCATTTTTTATATTTTGTCCTTCCGTAGTTCTTTACGATGCCGTAATAATGTATCGGTATGTTCTGATATTATCGTCGCACTCTTCCGAAGAACCAATTTGGTCCGATTTACAAATGTAACGCTACGCGATGAGTTTTAGCTTGTTGCAACCAGCTACGTAACTAAATGCTCTACGGGCCAAAATTTCCGATAAAATTCTACATTACATATAATTTTATGTACCGGGTTCCGTAGTAATTTACGGGTTCCGTAGTAATTTACGGGTTCCGTAGCAATTTACGGGTTCCGTAGCAATTTACGGGTTCCGTAGCAATTTACGGGTTCCGTAGCAGTTTACGGGTTCCGTAGCAGTTTACGGGTTCCGTAGCAGTTTACGGGTTCCGTAGCAGTTTACGGGTTCCGTAGCAGTTTACGGGTTCCGTAGCAATTTACGGGTTCCGTAGCAGTTTACGGGTTCCGTAGCAGTTTACGGGTTCCGTAGCAGTTTACGGGTTCCGTAGCAGTTTACGGGTTTCGTAGCAGTTTACGGGTTCCGTAGCAGTTTACGGGTTCCGTAGCAGTTTACGTGTTCCGTAGCAGTTTACGTGTTCCGTAGCAGTTTACGGGTTCCGTAGCAGTTTACGGGTTCCGTAGCAGTTTACGGGTTCCGTAGCAATTTACGGTTTCCGTAGCAATTTACGGGTTCCGTAGCAATTTACGGGTTCCGTAGCAATTTACGGGTTCCGTAGCAATTTACGGGTTCCGTAGTATTTTACCGGGTTCCGTAGTAATGCTAAAATAGCATACCGGTATATTCCGATTTCAACATCAAGTTCTTACGAAAGACCAATATTGGTTTTGTCACATGCGTAAGTTACGTAACAATACGCAAAGAGTTTTCGCTTGTTTTTACCAGCCACGTTACAACATTTTCTGCGGGGCCTAAAATCTTGATAAATTCTAGATTTCCATGTTGCCCGTAGTTCTTTGCGATGCTGAAATAGTGTATCGGTATGTTCCGATATCATCGTCGCACTAATAAATTACCCCCTCAGTTTTCGTTGTTTTCGATAAAAGTGGACGTTAAAAACGGCCGTGGTATACACAACCCACGCGAATACAATACAATATACAAATTCATAAACATTCATAATAATGCACAGTTTGATGGTTTTTACTTCATGCCTTTTAATGCTATTCCAGATTAACAATAACTTTTACGACACAACAGGACCCGTACAAACGCACTTGTTCCTTTTTGGATTTTTCCTTGTCATATCCTTTCCCCTCTCTCACCTTCATCACTATCCTCCCTCAAAATCGTTATTTTGATAAACCGAGTGGTAAATACATTATGTTTGGATTATTTGACAGGTATTGGTTTGATACCAGTCGGTGTGGTACTTGCTATAAAACAACGCGATTACATAGCTAAACCTTTGTTATAGTAAGTGACAATCATTCTCATTTTTAAAATAATTGTTTAATATAACCCTAGAACTACTGAGCCATATTTTGTAACACGGACTACGAAGGGGGTGGGTGGTTTTTACAACGTCATATACCGCTAAATTGGTACCAGTGTATAGGTATGGGTCTCTTCTTTTCATGTCATGACATGTTTTCTTTTCTCTTCTAAAATGAGTACAAACATTCCCCACATAATGTCGCTATGACGTCATAATGTGAGGGCGCCCAGGCAAATTTGGGAAAATTGGGAAATTATAGTACAAAACTATAGACAAAATTGATTTTCGGCTAGAAATTCTACAAAAATGCGATTTTCACCGAATTTTCTCCTCAATATCAAAGGAAATTAATATTTCAACCTAAATGACAAGTTAAAAAAACTAAAAGTCAGTAACTCTTGGACTAATTTGACTAGAGGTAAATGAATATCATTGATTTTACTGTAGAAACCAATGGTGGGCCTCACCAACCCCCCTCTATGGTCATATTTGACGGTCGGTCTTACCCCCGGGTAAGGTGCTGGGGTAATTATCACTAAAATAAGCGCAAAGGATGGATCTGGATCTACGATTAGCTTAGGTCGTTTGGCCGTAAATGTACGCGTTTTATCGGAAGGATGAAAAATCTTGGGGGGGGGGGGTACAACTCCTCCCCTTCGTAGTTTTTTAGGGTTAAATCTCTTGTACCAGCAAATTAGGAGTCCACAATGCAGGCCATTTTGTCCCAATAATATGGATTCGTTATGCGATCGGATTGATTTAGATAGGATAGCATAGTATTTCTTGAAACTGGAAATCTTGGGAACTTCCTTTACCATTGCTGACCGATTGAATGGTGTCATTGGTCACGGACTTGATGGACATGGATCCTGAAGTCAGTAATCATGGCAATATTGTATATAACGTGTATTCTATACAGAATAAAGAGTGAACGAGCCTCTGTCAGGTTTCATCAAACATGTGTCATCATGGTTTGATTTACATGTACGTAAACTTGGCAACAATACACATCATCATCTGGAATGGTCAAAAATCATGATTTAATGTAATTTAATTTTGGATCATTAGCTAAATCACCAATATTTTAATTAGTAAATAGCAGGTAAATTAAAATAGAATAGGCCCGGTAGACTCGCTCTCAATCTATGAAAATAAGGAACTTTGACCGTAGCCAGATCTATAGCCCAGCCCCACTTCATCCTGTCAAAAATGGAGATTCATAATCCCAGTGTAATTGTAAGCCTGACATATAGATGTTTTGAGCAAAAAATGTAAATTAAAACACCTTGATACTTCTAATGTTAAAATCGCTAGTGCAACTTATTTAACTCAAAGCAACCACCTTTAAATTGCATCCCCGTTAGTATAAATACACTACAATGTATCTCTCCTTACTCTCCTCTGGTTTTTTCTCTATCACGTGTGGCCTTTCCCACTCGACATTGTCACCCAGGGACGTAGCCAGCTTTCTTGGTCGGGGGGGGGGGGGCAGGCAAAATTAAAATTCGGGGCACAGACAAAAACATTCAAGTTGCATACAATACATAATACTGGTTTTGTTTTTAGAGAGACTATAGGCTACATGTCTTCTTTTTTCCTAAAAGGCTTTATTGAGCCGATGTGCGAGCAAAATTTTTGTATTTTACCCTATTTTTGCCCATGATCGCTATGAAAAAGGTTTATTGTGACAATGTGCGCGCGCAAAAATATTGTATTTTACATTATTTTGGCCCATGGTCGGTGTAAATTTTGGTGGAAAAGGGGCTCATTGCCCCCTTTTCTTTTCCTTTGCCCTCCAGATATTTTATTTCATTAATTGTCAGAGGGGCACTTTTTCTTTCATTTTTTGTCGGGGGGGGGGGCACTGTGCCCCTGCCCCCCTGACTACGCTACTGTTGTCACCCACGGCCACTCAGCTATCTGACCATAGATGAATTAAACAGCTATAGCTAAATTATCATTAACAAGTTACAGTAAATGATTTTATAATTATTTACGCTTATTTTGTCCGATTTGTCCTCGTTGAATTTGCAGTTGTTTCATAGCACCTGATAACGGTCTGTTTTTCGGTCTTCTACTTCCTATCGGGCTAGTCATCTTACACAACATAATCACATTCGGTTTGGTTGCAAGAAAGCTTCTAAGCTCTAGAACCTATGTTATGAAATCCGATCTTGAAAACCGCGAGAGCGAAGCTGGTGACGGGCAAGTTTTCCAGAAGTCTGGAGTGAAAGAGATTTCTCAGCGCCTGCTGAACGCGTTCGCCGTATCCATACTTTTCGGCATAACATGGGTATTTGGATTCCTTGCTATCGAAGAGGCGCGATTTGCCTTTCAACTACTTTTCTGTATCTGCAACTCTTTCCAAGGTGTTTTGATATTCATTCTCTTCTGTTACGGTCAAAAAGATGTACGCAAAATCATCTGTGCCAGATGCATTACTGTAACACCCTCTCAACCTAAGGTGAAGCATATCAAGAAGCCAGCCGCTACTGGAGCTACGTCAGTATCTAGTGATACTCGCCTTACGGGTGAAAGTTATACTGAAGACAATGATACGCTGATTACTAAAATTGATGGAATGACAATGACCGTATTAGAATCTGAGACGACGGATAGTCGCGAAGACGATCAGAAGCAGGAACCAAACGGAATGGATCTAAAAGAACCGGACACTTCGGATAAATCAGATAAAAGGGCAGAAGCTATGTCGAATGGAAAGGAAGTAGCCACCTCGAATAAAAAAGAAGAAGTCACTTCGGATAAAAAGGATAAAAAGGAACCAGCTAGTCCGGGTGAAAAACATGGTTCTAACTCAAACCCGGTTACAGAGCAAACCGACGTTAGTTCTTAGTCAGAAACGGATAACTACGCAGATGGAACTTGTTACATATAGTAAAGCTGAAATATAACGTCTACTCTAGACGTACCATGATAAGATAAGATAAGGATAACCAGGTAATTAGAATTCGTCGGTCGCAACACATAGTGGCGTACGGTGATTTTGGTCAATTTTATGAAATTTGGCCCAACGGTTTTATATATCAAGTTCTTCAAGTATACCAAGTTAGAAAGCTCAACTATATTTAATTAATAAATGACGTTAATAAATTAATTGACTTATGTTAACAATCCCGTATGAATCCAATATCTTCCGTTTCACAAACTGACGTACGATCATCATACGCCATTATGTGAAACGGCGAAAATTGAATTTGATGACATTTAGGCACATCATCCGTCAATAATGTGGCGTACGCTTCAGAAACCAGCCAAAAACCCCAAATCTTCCGTTTCACATAGTGGCGTACGTGCGACTTACGCTTCAAAAACCTGCTGAAACCTCCAAATCTTCCGTTTCACATAGTGGCGTACGTGCGACTTACGCTTCAAAAATCAGCCGAAATCCCCAAATCTTCCGTTTCACATAGTGGCGTATAAGTTTAGAGCTAGATATATCATGTAAAAGTTATTCCTTTTTTATTTAAGTTACAGTTTAATAGTTTAATCCTTTAACTTCAATTTCAAATGTAATCGGTCCACTGAGAGATAATATTGGAGGAGTACTGACTATGTTATTAGTAGCATATCCTTCAAACGCGTTTTTCTCGGAAATTTATTTTGCGTTTGTCCTGCACGTACGCCACTATGTGTTGCGACCGACGAATTAATTGCTTGTATGAAGAGCATAAGATAGCTGTATTGAATATCTATGTTCATTTTTTCTAAAATAAATGACAAGATTATAATACAAATATGCTCATGCAAAGAGTAAAACTGAAATGCAAAACACACCAAATGTAGGAGCTCCTAGCAATCGTTATCGACTATTTCCTAAAACATGTAAAATGATCATCATACAGTGTTTAAAGATCGCCGATGTGCCGATGATTTAATATACAGTCATGGTTTTTAATTGAAATGCCTTCTAATTTAGAACGGACGTATATTATGAGTGTGAACAAAGTTTAAATAATAAGAAAGCAGGACATACGGAATGTAAGTAATACTTTACATACAGGGTGTGCACAAAAAGCATAATGACCCAGCAAGTACAAACGTTTTAAACAGGTTATATTTTGGGTTTTGGTTTAGATAAAAACGTTTCAATAACATTAAATGTCGGGTTATATAAAGGTCAAGAAAATGTTTTAAAACGTTCTATATGAAAACACACTACGGCAATATTTTAAAAATGTAATTGTAAAATATTTGTTTGCAAACATTTGTTATAGTAAGTGACATTCTTATTTTAAGATAATTGTTCGTTTAACCCTACAACTACTGAGCCATATTTTGTAACACGGACTACGAAGGGGGGGGGGGTTGTTGCAACCCCCTAATTTTGAATTATAAACGTCACATATCGCTAAATTTGGTACCAATGTATAACTATGGGTTTCCTCTTTTCAGTGATACCAAAATAAGTACAAACATTACCCACATAATGTCGCTATAACGCCATAATGTGAGGGCGTCCATGCATATTTGGAAAATTCTGGCTATGTACAAAAGTATATAGGCAAAATTGATTTTCGCCTAAAAATTCTACAAAAATGCGATTTTCACCGAATTTTCTCCTCAATATCAAAGTAAATGACCATTTTAACCTAACTGACTAGTAACAAGTCAGTAGCTCTTGGAATAATTTGACTAGAGTGAAATGAAAATCATTGATTTTACTAGTAGAAACCAACGATGGGCCTCACCAATCCTCCTCTATGGTCATTGACGGCCGGCCCTACCACCGGGTAAAGTGTTGGGTAAACATTTATCACAAATATGAGCGCAAAGGATGGATCTACGATTAGCTTAGGGCGTTTGGGCGTAAACGTATAGATTTCTTTGGGAAGGATAAAAACAAAAAATCTGGGGGGGGGGGGTGGTACAACCCCTCGTAGTTCTAGGGTTAAATATCTTGTACCAGCAAATTAAGAGTCCACAATGCACCAATAATATGGATTCGTTATGCGATCGGATTGATTTCTACCATTCTACAATTTAACAAATTGTTTAATATTATATACAATAACGCAATGTAAGTTTTTATGCAATATAAGTTTCTGATAGGATAGGGTAGTAATTTAGAACGGATGTATATTATGAGTGTGAACAAAGTTTAAATAATAAGAAAGCAGTACATTACGGAATGTAAATAATACTTTACATACAGGGTGTGCACAAAAAGCATAATGACCCAGCAAGTACAAAACGTTTTTAAAACGTTTTAAACAGGTTATATTTTGGGTTTTGGTTTAGATAAAAACGTTTTAATAACATTAAATTTCGGGTCATATATAAAGGTCAAGAAAACGTTTTTGTATGAAAACACACAACGACAATATTTTTAAAATGTTTTAAAAATGTTATTGTAAAAATATTTGTTTGCAAACATTTTTTGCCAAATATTTTGTCACTTAAACAACTTTATGTTATCATATTTGCGGGAAGTTATTAACAAAATGTTTTTGAATGTTATGAAAACATGTTATGCCCTTTATATACCCGACATTTAAATGTTTTCTGGCAACTTTTCTAACCATTTGTGATTGCAACATTTAGCTATTTTAGCGAAAGAGCCAATTTCATTTAAAGATTTTCCGGTTACCTCATTTGCAAGAAATCTTAATTAACAATTTGCCTAAAAATACATTTCTCTGCAGAGAAAACGCATATAGCGCATTAATTGTGTGTAATTTCTGATGTTTCTTGCTTTTCTGCGTATAAATAAGAAATACCGGGTGTCCCAAAAAAGGTTACATGTAGATTTTTGAAAATAATCTAAGTTAATGTTAACAAATATAAATATCCTTTTTATGACATAATCTATGTACCCTCTACTAGTACCCCTGTGAATGTCAAGCTTACAATCTACGTACTAAGCCCGCATTCCAGGCATTCCTGACCAAGCGCTTTACGCGACATAATGCAACATGATGTTCATTATACCACCGTCACAGCCACCGTACATTTGGCGGGGCATTTGAGAAGACACAGACATAGCATGGCAGATACAGTATTTTATTCTAATAAACAACGAATAAAACTTGTTCAATTTTATTTCAAGAGTTCAGTCAGAAATGTAAAAAACAAATAGCAGCGATTTCAAGTCAACAAAATCCAAGCATGCCCTATACAAAAGATTGTTTTTCATTTTACTATGTTGATAACAGGAGATACAGCGTGCAAAACTGCTTTCACCAAAAACGTGTTCTTATCAAATAACCATTACCTATTTCCTTTATTTGTTTACCACCAAGAGTCAAGATTTATTTTCAGTGTACAATATTTAAGTTTTCAATATGTTTCTTTTGTGCAATAAGTTCAACAAAAAAAAATAAGAAAAATATAAAAAGTAATAAAGAAAAAGTCTGAAAACAAAACTGTGATTGTGGTCAATTTTCGTTGTGCGATATTTTGATGGTTAGGTACCCTTAACACCCATGTCATCTTGCGCTCATAAGTTAAGTCGCTTTTAAGATACGGAATTGAAACTTAGCAAACAGTTACAAGAAGGATGAATAAATAATATCTGAAAAAATGACATTGTTTTGTTGTACCATTACAAAATGTGGTTCATTTTCTACATGTAACCTTTTTATGGGACACCTTGTATAATACGTATAAACAAATTGATTATTTAAAAATACTTCACTATCAGACAATAAGCTGTCACTCTTTTTGATTAGTCGAAGTGATATGCAGGGAAGTCGAATTGTTAAGAGTCGAGTTATATATGTCAAGTTCTGATACCCTTTTCACACATTCAACGATAAAAGGAACTAGTATACCGGTATTTTCTTTGAAAATTAAGAAAACACTTATACCTGTTGGGATACAATTGACCGATCAAAGATATAACACGTATCAACCCACGTAAGTTTTTCTCCAGCAAGTTCCGTAATTTTATCTTGGTGTCGATTATTCATCCAGTATATATATTTAATCACAATCGATGGTCCATGTTTTTATTTGAAGCTCGAGGTAAGTTGTTTCAATTATAGTTTAAATTCGGATCCATTTTGTGAAAAGTAAGACTTTATTGGTATTCTGCGTAGTTAAAAATATCGTTTGGTTAAAAACGATCAAATATTTTTCACTGCATTACCTGCATATCAATGAATACCATGGTTAGCTAGACACGGCATTGAATAATTGTATATGATTGTACACAGATTTTGCCCATTAGTTCGTATGGTTAAGTTCCAATCATAATACTTCCTGTTGCAAAGCTACGTACATAATACGTACCTATTGTGTTGTTCATTACTAATATTGAACTTAATAAAACGATACCTGGTAGACATTTTGATTGCAATGTGAGACCTTTTCTGCATTTGAGTATTAAATTGTTCAAATGCCCGAGTCAGCTTAACATATTAAGTTATCATGAGAAAGAAAAAGACAAAGGTAATTAATATTTAGATATAAAGATAATCGCCAATCAACAAGCATAGTCTTTGTAGTCATTATTTTAAAGAGAGTGATGTACATGTTCAGAGCCCAAATCTCAAATATTATAGGGTAAAGTGGGTATGAGACCGGGATATGAGGATGTCAACGGTCACCCATCTTAAAGGGACTTTCAGAGATTCGTCAAGGACCAACAAAATTTGTAAGATTGTCTAAGGTTGCTTAAAAATACCCTTAAATTTTCTTCTCAGTTAATCGATAAAATATGAAGAAATTGAAAGGTTGTGTCCATCGCGCTCGATATTTGATTTGCACAGAATTCCTAATTTTGGTTATGAAATACTGGAAATTGAGAAAGAATGACAATTTCATTCAAAGACAATGATAAGCATTGGTATTACTTTTGAAATAAATGATCCTCCAAAATATAGATATTTGTACAATACCATTCTGCGTGGTTTTAGTAATATTTGCATGGTTTGAGAAATATGTAGTGAAATATGTTATGACAAGTGTCGGTATCTAAGTATTTACGGATACGATTGAGATTTCGCAGCTGCCAGTTAATGGTACGAGACAAATTGATAGTGTGATCGGCCATTGTCATGGAGTAATCAAAAATAACACCCAGGTTACGGATGCTAGGGGAAGATGGAATTTCCTGATTACCAAGATGAAGGGTGAGATATTGCAGGGTCTTATAGTGGTGAGCAGATGAAGCAATAAAAAACTCAGTCTTAGATTGATTGAGTTTCAATCTATTTCTGAGCATCCAAGCCAATCCAAGCATCCTGAGATCATTAACACACTGGCTCAACTTAAATAATGCGCAAGCAGCATCACCGTGACAATTCGGATCAAAGATCGTATAAATCTGAACGTCATCAGCATAAATGTGGTAGAGTAGGTGATGACTCTCAATGATTTGACCAACTCTCCGGGTGTAGTACGTAAAAGCCTGGGGGCCGATGACTGAGCCCTGGGGGACCCCATAAATGAGGTTTTTATCGTCAGAAAAAACAACATCTATATGAACTCTCCCAGTCCTACCCTCAAGGGTATTCATACAGCAGAAAACATTCCTAGAATTTATGACACTCCCAAAATTCACAGACCAGGTAATAAAGTGAGGCCAATTGTTACACAGGGTCAATTGCTTACCAAACGTCTTGAGCTTTAGCCGACATATTATCGCCTTTAGTAGGAGGAACGGATCATCATGTTAAGAACTCTAAACATCTAGCCGAGGGCTTAGCGGAAGTGATCATAGAGGAGGGTGAGATTTTTAATTTTCACGATGTTGTCTCGCTGTTTACCAACACGCCGATTGATGAATCGTTAAATGTCATTAAGATCAGATTACAACAAGATAAGACTCTCAAAAACAGGACTTTGCTCGTGGTAGACGATGTTATCGATCTCCTACGGTTTGTGCTCACCACCACCTATTTCTTGTTTCGAGGGAAAATCTACAAAGATTTGGTGCAGCGATGGGGAGCCCGGTGTCTCCGGTGGTCGCGAATTTATATATGCCGAATTTTTATTTAGAACAACAAGCCATTGCGACAGCCCCATTAGACTGTAAACCGCGGCTCTGGAAACGGTATGTCTATGACATTTTAGAGATTGTCAACGAAAATCAGGTTGATAATTTTAGCATAACATTTCTACGCACTCATACTACCCTGAGGAAACTGTTCGTTCACCCCAAGGACAAAAGAGATCCCCTCTGTACGACCGATTGTGTGTATGTAATACCTTGCGCCAATTGTGATACTACTTATGTGGGTGAAACAGGTCGTCGTTTTGAAACTAGATTGGGTGAACATAAGAAGGAATCGGACAAAGTAGCAAAAAGTAAAGAAATCTTTACTAGACAAACCAGGAAACAGTCGGAAAGTGAACAATCCAAATCAGCAATCGCAGACCACGCAGTTCAACATATTATTGGGACGGCGCAAAAGTTCTTGACAAGAAATGTGAACTGGGGGCTCGCCGCATCAAAGAATTTATGTGGATAAGAGAGAGAGCTCCAAACACCATGAACAGAGATGAGGGGCCCATTTTCTCAGTCACGAATACGATCCACTTCTGGGCGCTAGTGCGCCCTCTGTTGGTGACCAATCAACCAGAAGGAATGATCAAGTACCATCACTCCTATGACGGCCTTCAACCAAGATGACCGAAACTGTCAGGTCAGTAAAATATATTTGGTTTTGGCAAGAAGAACATTCTGTTAATTCGGTCATGTTCATCACCGTTTCCGAAGTGGATTGAAGAAACTTGTCTTCCCCAAACGTGTTACCAAGGCTGTTGCCAAGTATGCCTCTGTTAGTTCCATGATTGGAAACAACATCATTTGGAGACTGCGAAACAGGCCCACTAAAGTCAGTTAATTAATTCTTCATGTTCATTATCATGTTGTTTGTATTATATTCATGTAATGGTTTATAATGCCGCTTTGGTGGCCCAAATGTATTGGTTCATTATTGAATAAAACAAATTCGTATATATGTGTAATCAGATATAAAAATAAGTAACTTCTTGGATGGTTTTTTTTCACTTTTACTAGATAGAGCCTGGATTTAAAAAAATGATGTTCAGGATCTGTTGCATATTGTTGACCTGGTACGCATTACTGATGCCAGTTTCTGGTCAATCCTCTAGGTCAGGTAAGACAAAGGAATAAGTGCTTACTTTTTACGATAATGAAGGTCATTATTTGAGGTACGTCTTAATTTTGTGTTGAGATCATAAGTTTAAATTACCAATATTATTGTTATATGCTTTTACATAGAACCAACACTCACTGAATATTTTGGACCAAAACCTAAGTGATGTTGACTTATGTTGGTACTGGCATAATGGATTCATAAACTATCACATAGTGCAATCTATGTTCCACCAAGTCGAAGCGCTTTAAAGCGCAAAAGTAATTTTTGCGTAAATCAAGACCATCCAAAACAGATTTCTTACAGTAAAGAATAGGAGGCAATCGGGGGTTCATACAGTCATGTACATGGTACATGTGCCTGCTGTCACAACTTCACACATAAAATTTTGGGCAATTTGGTGACATATTTTTGTCTGTGACTTCAAAAGTATATGCACTAGAAACATGTTTGACTTTTTATTGTTTAGGTAATTATTTTGATTATCTTTCAATTTCAGCTAAAAATATTGAATACGTCAAACTCTATACTTAACTTATGACTCGACGAATACGGCCAAATTTGGATTTGGATGAAACTTTTTTAAGCTATGAATTGTTACCCCTGTATAAAATTTAGGTGTCAAGATTGCCATTATATTTTTTTGTACACATTACAAAGCAATACAACTATACACAGACATAAATATTTCTGTATATTCTTATTTTGCAGTGGACATGCCGTGTAACGCCGGCGTCCAACCAGACACAACTTGCGGAGGATGTATAATATGCTTGTAAGATTTTTATATTCCCAAAAGGGACTAAAACTAGTCATACATTTAAATGAGCTACTCTGCCGTGTAGAACGTATTTTACTTATATTCATGACAATTTGTGTGATGAAAATATTGAAATGTTACATAATTATTTAGCAGCACACAACGCTAGACACAAATTCGAGTAGCTTTAGACCCTCTTACGTAGAATTGTAATTTCTTTCATTAGCTCTGGGAATATTTTAATACATAAACAAATTGGCCTAGATATATTTCAGCTAGAGTACACGATGTCTCTGAAAGAACTGTACCGTCGGACAATTCATTTTGAATCCTGTCCCCGGATTCTACACAGCATATCAACGCGAGTAGTACCTGAAGTATCAAGCGCACATTGATGACTCGTGGACTGGATACAATGAGGTGTGAGGTTGAAATAATTCCAGAACGGAGGGGTAGATAAAATTTAAAAATATATATACATATGGTAGCTGCTTTATCACGGAATAACACACCATTCCGTTTTGTTTTGTTGTGGCATAAACAAAGCAAATTAGCAAACAAAAAGAATCTGACGGTACAGTTCTTTCAGACAAACCTTGTACATGTATATAGCATATGTTTCACACCATTAAAAATATATGTATTTGTTGCAACTGACGCAATACTACACTGAACTTTTTCATTGATTTAGAAAATATGATGAATGTGAATACTGTGGGCCAACAGATGACGATTGTTTTTGGTTCATGAATATTGAGGAATGTAGAGATGAAGCTAACTCGGGTAAGATCAGGCATTCTGTCTTGAAATCATAGTTCTTTGCAATAATACACTTAACATACACTCATGATCCCAGTCATAAGCGAGCGCCAAGCGAGCTCTTGTATACAACGTACAATTTAGCGCATTATCGTCACAATTTTTCAAATTTGTGTCAATGAGTATAATTATTTATTGGCGACCCCCGAACAAAATCTGGGACAAGTGCCATCAAATTTGCATCACTCACAAATACCAGGTACATTGACGAAAATCTAACTGGATATTAAATATCTTTGTCGGCGAAAAATATCAAATATTAATATTAAATACCAGCTTTCTTCTCTCTTTCCCTCTTTAAGGAGAAATGCCTGCTATCATGCCAATGATGACTAGTACTGACATGCCAAATATACCTAGTACAAACATGCCAATGATGCCTAGTTCTATCATGCCAATGATGTCTACGATCACAGATCCTCTAGCTAAGTGTCGCAGGGACAATACGTGCGAATCTGGTATGTAAACATTATTATTATTGTTATCATTTCTATATTTTTTCGGATATATAGATAGCTCAGTGGTGGCACCAGGATTTGTTTTCGGGGGGTCATTGGGTTTTTTGCCTCAAAAGGGTGGGGAGCAAACGGGGGGGGAGCAAGAACGCTATGGGGGATTTCAAGACAGAATGCCTGATCTTACCTGAATAAGATCCCCATAGCGCCACCACTGAATTTAATTCAAATACAAAAATTAAGCTAAAGGCTGATGGCCTCATGATTAGGGCAGCATGTAGGCCTAATGCTGTCTGTTAAACATTCCATCATAGGCTATAATGTATGCAGGCCTAGCAAAGGGCTTAAAGGATGTCTCCGGCAATAAACAAAATTATACCTTATATGTTAGAAAAATAATTATCAAGCACGAATCACATGATTTGATTTAAAACAAACTCATATTCACCATGAAAACGAATAAAAACAGCCGGCGTTCAACACGTAATATTCAAAATTCCCGTGCCGAATTTGTCTAGTGCAATGACGTAATGGTTACTTGTGCTCAAGTGTTATCAGCCTTCATTGTATTACTGGGACGTCATTGCACTGGACAATTTTGAATATCGCGTGTTGAGAGACGGCTGTATTAAGGCCAGAGTAATGGAAGACACATTCGTCCACGACCGAATTTGAGATTTTTTGATATTTATCAACACTAAGATGTATTCTTTCACTTGAAACTGATAAAATACAACTTGCTAATATTTATTCGTATTTTTGCTTGATTTATTTCACTCTTTTCAACTCTAAAAAGTCACATGGCTCAAGACAGCTTAGTAAATTGGCGGGAAATAATGAGTCAGAAATGCGCGAATGCGAAATATTGTGATTACGATCGTGATTCGCGGCGCGTGACGCGGCGCAACTCTGCGCGTATGTCCAACGCAGTCAAGGCGCATTCGGTATGTTGTTCACGCCAGCAAATGTGGTGTAAACAAAACAAAAATTTGCAGTCAAAATGCCACTTAGATTTTGAATTATTATGAATTTTGGCGTACTGAAATCAGACATTATAGATTAATTGGTGCAAAAAGATGCATATTTAGACCATGCACCAGATACAGCTTTTACAAGTGTGAAAGTCTTACCGTTTTAAAATTTAAGGACGTTTTGTGCATAATTTTGACATTTTTGTTACTAAAACGTCGATTTCTCTGAGTTCACTTTTGACAATATTGCGCGATTTTTGTGACAAGATAACTCGAAAAATATGCAAGCAAAGGGTAAACTTTTTGCACTATCCTTTGGAGTACATCAAAGTCTAGGGAAGGTTTTTTCATTTTTCAAAATATTTGTTTTAAACAAAAATATACACCATTATGTGCAATTTTAGCTTAATAGAGTGACAAAATGTCTTTTTTCACATGTTTTTTTCAATATTTCGAAAAAGAGACGAATTTCAAAAAATAAAAAACCTTCCCTAAGTTCATGTCTCTTCTTCATGAAAAGCTAACTGAATTTTTTTACTCCGAACGGATTTTTTTCTAAGTTGTCACAAAAAAATTGGGCCAAAAAAGTGAATTTTTGTGATTTTTTCAAAAACTTGAGATTTTTGAACAAATCTGACATCACCATGGGATTCCTTGACTCATTTCCTTTTCAAAAATGTATAGTTTTATATACTTTGGACATACAATTCAGAAATAATGAAGCTCGAAAAGGTCCATGTTCTCTCCCATTACTCTGCCCTTAATTCGTTTTTATGGTCAATATGAGTTTGTTTCAAATAAAACGTGATTCGTGCTTGATAATTACTTTTCTATCATATAAGGCATACTGTTGTGATTGCCGGAGAGATCCTTTAAACATGGCATGAATATCATCCAATTAGCCTTTTCGATGCATGGTTTACAAAAAATTAGGGCAGTAGTTGGTAAAACCCGGCAAATTCAACAGACTTTACCCACCTCGTGCAGCGCCAACCTCTAAAGCTCACCAGCACTATCGTGGCATGTCGTATTACAATATCGCTTCAGGTAAAGCCCCTCAATTGATATAAGGTTTGCCACACAGGTCGTATCTTTGTAGAGTTCTGACAAAAATTCTCCGTTGCACATAAAGTCGTTATTAAACGAAATTTGTGTGTGATCTAACTTGGTTACTGTCTTGCACAATTTCAAACCAAGTTCTGTGTTATTCGTATGTATCAAACAATACTGAGTGGAAGACTACTACGTGACTAAAATAGTAACCAGTAAACTTGGTAAACCACTGAAAAGCGGTGATTATTAAGTATATTGCGCCCAGATGGAACGGCTAATTTTCCACAGCGAAATAAGCAACAGCTTGTTCCGTGGCAGAAAAATGCCGAGAAGGACAGCAAAGTCATGACATAGCTATTAACATCACCTGAGCGGAAAATCAAAACCGAGAATCGAAAATTTCAGCAGAAGATCGAAAGTTGCTGTGGAGAATGTCTCTAGGCAGAAACGTAACGACCGGGGAGGGGGGAATTATTATAACATGGGGAGGGGGACGAGCATTTGTTGCGGTTGTACTTGAAAAAGCATGTATTTTCAATTTCAATTTCAAACTGTTCCTACTCTTTGCTTGTGCAGAATGAGGTTCTTGATGTCGATTGAATATAGCAAGTTATATAACTGTTATAATATATTAGGCAAACAACAGATGCACTGCAAACAACAACAAGCCAGAGAGGGGGCCTGGATCTCGTGTGAGATACAAGTAAAATATATAGAAGTTCCAACAAAATAAACAGGCCACAGGTTTAAAGTTATCCACAAAGCTTTCGATTCACTATCATCTTCAGTGTGTAAATACTACAACTGATCTACTCTCTACAACAGCAATCACAGAAATGACTGCAATATTTAAACTTACACAACTACTACAGCTACTACACAATGATGAAAGAAAAAAGCAAATCAATATATCAATAAATATTGATCAGAAAGAGGTGTTACTCCTCAATGTTAAGCCCAAGGGGTGTGAGACAGCGGAGTTGCTGGATCCAAAAACTCTCTTTGGTAAGGCGAGAGGAAGGGTCTGAAAGTTTGTGGGAGGCATCTATGCCGGTAATGGAGAGATCATTGATGTTATGATTAGGAGAATTAAAATTGTTATAATATATTAGTTATTACTATAACATACAATAACAAAAGTATATTCTGTTGTCAATATATTTTCCCCTAAAGCTGCAGGTTGCATGTGTATGCATGGTGGAACATGCATAGGACAAGGAATGGGACCAGGAATGGGACAAGGAATGGGACCAGGAATGGGTCAGAGATGTAGATGTCCAGACGGATTTACCGGAGATAAATGTCACAAAGGTATGTCGTCTCATGCGACTGTCATCAATAAAACACAATAATGTAATATAATAACCATTTTTTGAATTGATCACAGTGTTAATGCCATTTACCTAAATCAAAGTTTTGTTTAAGTGTTGTGCGCCCTTGATCTTTGCACTCCTGTGGCATGTTTGTTTAAGTGTTGTGCGCCCTTAATCTTTGCACTCCACATGTTTTGTACTGGAGGCTGCCATCTTGGGAATTTGATAGTGTATAGTTGCTGATGCTATAGGAGAGAAACAATATTTTACCTTGTCTAACATAATGAAAGACTTCGATGTGTAGAAGAAAAGCAAGTGCAGATAATAAACAAGATACATTTCATCTTAAGTGTATCCTTTTGTGCACTGATTTGTCATTTGAAGTTACTACTATTGGTTGTTGGATGCGAGTCAAAAGAATACCCAGTTTCAGCATAATCGATCAGGGGAGCGATCCAAGTTTGCTCCTACACACAGCATACTCCTTTCCAATATCAGTGTAAAAAATCTTTTCAGGTAGAATCACTGGTCAAATAATCAAGAAGTATCCAATTTTTTCGTAACCATAAGTTTCTATGGGACAGCCAATGGTCAAAATGGTTTGGCAACTTGGCAACGCACATGCCCGTATATTTTGGATGGTATCTATAGATTATTGATGGTTATTAGCTTAGCCCTCCCCACCCCCATCAATATGTTTCAACATGATTTCATGAATTCACCGAACAAACCAGGCATATTTCGCAATGGATGACATGAAGCCCAAATTTGAAGACTCGTTCAGATAGAAATCATGAGTCCAATCCCATGAAGTATTGCTGAAACAAACACATATAACGATACATTAAGGGTACACCATGCGATCTTGCTGCTCAAAATTTCAAGATTAGGAATGCAATCACGCATTATGTAAAGAAAATAAGTTTTCACGGCTTCAATGGGACTCGAACCAGAAATCTGTTACTTCCATCCTCCTTTACGTAAGACATCAAACGAATAATATACGATATGACAAGAAATCTCTGCGTCGTAAGTTGACCGGAAAATGCAGAGAATCCAAAACATTATCATTTGTAATCAACAAAAGAATTTCAATAATAATAATTTATGACCACGTTCTATGTCTTAGTTAGCATTAGCATTGGTTCATGGTAAATATGGCCCTGAATGAATAAAAATTCCCTTTAAAAGGGGAAGCCAGCTTCAATGCAGAAGAGGTCTTGTAATTAGTTTGGGTGGAAGGCATTTTTAGGATCACTCTTTTTAATGATCCATCATGCACCAAACCAGGTGGTGGTCGCATTGCATTTTCATCGTCAACCGTGTAATTGAATGGGATTATTTTGACAATTTAAAACGCTTGAAATTTCACAAACAAATAGGCCTATATGTAAATAATATAAATACAAGCTAAAACCATGGGGGTTCGATAATGAACCCCACAAAACTAACCGAGTATTTGGAAAATGCCATACGGCCGGGCGGTTTCACAAGCTGCCGGCTCTATCATGCCAAAGTATTACTTTGATCATGCCATTCGCCGCCTGCGCCAAACCATCAATGATAAGTACATGCACACAGAATAACCAAACACTAACTCCTATAACTTCCTGTCAACTCTTTAATTAATTACTCCAAATTGTTCTGTCTTTTTGTCTTTTCTTCCTTTTAGGCTACCCTTATCTCATTATTAATATAAAGAAATACACTGCAGTTTTTAGTTAATTGGCTAAAAACTGCCATCCTACTTGCCTTATACATGCACATTAATTTTATATTAATTTATATATTAATTCGCAATTTATACATAGCACATTATAAAATGTATAAAGACTGATATTGTTCAATAGGCCTACATGTATATCAATTGTACCCATATCAAAAATAGGCCCTGAATTTTTCCTGTTGAAAAGACAAAACTGATGTTTAAGATACCAATTATTTCATAAATGACATTTTGAGTCATTTTTATCCATAAAACGATACAGGATATAGGATATTTTTACTTTGACTTTTAGGTCCATAAAGGTTTTAATTTAATCATGTTATCAATACACTCACATCTCATGCTGTGCTGATCTCCAGGAGGTCTGCAAATGTAAATCTAAGAACGCCTGATAACAAGGATACTATCATTTTCTTTCGTTGATATGCTGTGGAAACTATTATAGGCCTGGCATTATGTGGCATATAATTTTTAATGTTATATTTTCTTCAAACCATAACTTTTGAAATTCTCACTCGTTTTCATTCGTTGAAACGGCAAAACATACTTTCTTTTTCTTACAAATCGAATAACAGGTCTTACATATATTTTCACCATAAAAAGTTCCGCTAAGTAATTCAAACCAATGCTAGTACCCCGTAATCTCTTTAGCAAACAAAGACGATCTCCGAATTAGATAGCCAGCTCTTATTAGCTGGCGAAAAAGCATGGAAGGGTTTTTGTACCATTAATGATAGCTAATGATGTTCTTAATAGGCTAAATTTAAAACTGACATTTTTTGTGGCCCCATTTACTCCTTTCTTCACTGTGAACAGTTTCCTCGGTATGTTCCATTTTCAAAATGTTTTAAAATATCAAGAGACATTGAAAGATGTGTCCTTTCATAAATTAGACTTAATTTTACGTGTAGAAGACCAAACAAACCCCCTTTTTGGGAAAAATGTACACTTTTGGAGTATTCCAAATCTTCTTTGTTCTGGTAACACCTTGCTACACAAATAAATGCACCGTTGCCTGGAATGCTTTAATGTCAAAACAACATGAATGAACAAATTAATACATGTGTTAATGAAGCATGTGGTGTAAATTGTAGTAACTCTGATGTCAAAATGCTCGAAAACAATAGTGTGCCCCGTCTTCAGCAGTCTAAAATATTTTATGGTCAATAGAGTTCGATGGGTGTCACTTCTTCTGTTATATTATCAACAAGGGTCATTCAAAAATTTCTACCTCCATCGTCACATCTCTGAATATCTTGCGTGTCAGGATATGGAAATTACCCATGATTTTACTCTTAAATCTTGGCTATAAAAATAAAGTTATTTGATGAAAATGTGATTTTTGGTTGAAGATGTGTTAGTTAAAGCGAACACAGATTTGATACATCACATTGTAGCTTTCGATATTATCTATAAAAATGTTTTTATATACGGTTGTCCAACTGCTTACTTAGGATTAATATTTTGTTACTACTTGAGCTCCTTCAAAGCAAAATTAAGTTTGTTAATAACCTTGTATAAACTTACAAAATACAAAATATGTGCATACGACTTATTTGATTTGAACTTATGAGCCAATTAATACGTCTTGAACAAACAAGTGCTCACCCGATCGAAGTCAACAACCTATGGAAAAGGGTCAATATGAAGCCTATTCTGAACATGTAGGCCTATCGGTTGTGTTATGCAAAAGACACGATACCCATTAAAACTGTACTAACTTATAAGTGAAAACTTATTTGATCAAATATATAGCAATTTAATCATTTTAATATACAGGGTGTCCCAAAAAAAAAGAGGCCCCTCATTGCGCCCTCTTTTTCGCCTATTTCTGAAGAGTTGATCAAATATATGGTGGTATGTAAAGAAACCTATAATTGTTAGCATTAATAAACCAAATCAATTATTTCAATCGGCTCACAACTTTTGAACATATGCCATTTTAAAGACAAATACCCGTTTTTCACTCTGTCCACGGATAGCAAACAGAGTGGCTGGGATGGGTCATGCTGTGGAGTGGCCTGCAAGATCACCAGACCTCACACCACTTGATTTCTTCATTGGTGGAAAAATCCAAGACCTTTGCAAACGTATTACTGCTATATTCGCAAGTATCCGGCGCACAAGGTTGGTACGCAACGCAATTGATGCAATGATGACTAGGGCTGAAACCTGTATTCGTCAAGAAGGCAACCAGGTACAAATGTAGAGGGCATAACAGCACAGTAAACTCACTTCAAAAGAACCAAAGACAAACGAAACAGCCCTTTTCAGGGCTACCTTTTTTTCCAAAAAGAGAAATGACTTACGTTGTCAATAAAAAGAAAGCAAGAAAAAATAAAATAAGAAAGTAAGAAACATAATAAAACAAAAAGCATAAAACAACCGAGAAAAACATAAGTAATTGCAAGTATAGTCCCATCCCACATCAATTTCGCCCAAATTAATGACACTTAACCAAATCCATAGCCCATAAGCCCACCGGTAAAGCACATTCCCTAAAATAAAGTTATCATCGAGAATGTTTTATATTCATGCATGGTATATGCACTTTTCAATCTTTGAAGTTACCAAACCTCCTCCGTGGACAGAGTGAAAAACGGATACATTTCTTTAAAAGGGTATATCTTCAAAAGTTATGAGCCGATTTATTAAAGCTAACGAGTAAAGGTTTCTTTTCATACTAACATATACTTGATCAACTTTTCTAAAATAGGAGAAAAAGAGGGCGCAATGAGGGGCCTCTTTTTTGGGACACCCTGTATTAATGAAAATCTGAGCATATGTTAATTTTAAACCACGTAATGCTAATATGACCTCTGAGCATTTTGCTTAAAAGTAAACCGGTGTGTTACAGATAGATTAAACTATATATTTCTGAGTGGACACTACCAATGAGCCGTAAACTCGGCACATTGTATTCTGAGATACAGTACAAAATGTGCCGCATGTCGTATTCATAGGTGTCTCAATTAGGCGAGACATGTTTCTCATTTGATAGCGTTTAAACCAATCAATAATCTTATTGCTAAAGAGGATAATATTGAACCTACATATAAAATTATTAAATAGCTCTAGTCTTTGTTTGCTTTGGCTAAATCATGTTCAAGTGGTGCGTTACAATTGCATTGTATATGTATAACCAACAATTAACAATGAGAGGACATTCCTGTACCTCGTTGACTCGGGGATGATTTGAAATGACCGCCAATTATGACTTTATTACCAGCAAAGTGGAAAAGAGACTCATATAAAACCGAAAAAGAGTTCAACAAACCACAACCCCGCTTCTGGATATCGTTTGAAGTCAAATGATATGCTATTTTAAAGCTTATGATATATATTTCTAAACACGAAATAAAACAAAATTGACCGGGGGCCGAGGTTACGGCTGATTCGTAGTGTCCAGTCACATTTTTCAAATCTTTTTACGACTGGAGGAATATGTGTTTGTTCTAAATAAGATTTGAACAATTGTTCAATTTCATGCCTGTATGACCTTTGAGAATCATTCGATAGTATACAAATACAACATGTTTTGAGGGGAAGTAGTCAAAACTACTGGTCCCGAGGTGTTGGATGATTTGACTACTTCCCGACGCGTCCCGAAATGAAACATGTTGTATTTGTTTTACTATACCTCATAAATATTTTCACTATCACGGTAAAATCGTAAACAAAAGTCAAAACACACATGTCAACGTGCCGGTCGGCATGGTAAAAGCTTAATATTTTGCTTACCTGATTTTATTGCAGGATTTCTGTTCAATCAATATTTACATTTTGACCTATCATTATTCAAATTTTCTTTTTAACTTTCCATAAATAACATTTTGTTTCATAAAACGTCAAATTCGCGAGTTATTATCCATCGGTAATCTCGGCAAAATAACTGCAGCAGACGCCATTTTAACGAATTCGCATCTGCAGAATTGCCGTTGTCTAACATAGTGCTACGTCTGAAGGAACGGTGACGCGCGGGGTCGATATACCGCGTGGTAGTAGGGGTGCGGAAGTTTTTACTACTTCCCCGCGTTCGCGTAATTGCACAGGCGCGGGGAAGTAGTCAAAATACCGTACTCGGACGCTGGCGTTATTAACCAATAAGATGTCTGGATTACCTAATAAATATTTATGAGGTATAGTAATTTACTCTATTTAACTTTTGCTTGTAAAACAGACGTCATATTTGTCTTTTCATTTAACAGCAAGTTGCCCCAGAATCAATGAGGATAATGTTGCCACTGGCAGAGATCGGGTCTCTTGGCCTGAAACTGTGGTTACAAGTACAGATGATGAAATAGTAGTGGAATCAATTGAAAGGTGTCCCGTGAACACGGAAAACCGTAAGTAAACACAAGTCTGGCCGCCGGCCATATATATATACATTTTTTGGCGTCTTGTGTACTTGATGGACAGTCAGCAACCGATATTCAAATTGCCCCATGCTGAATGAGGTCCAGTTAACACAATTTTGAAATTGGTTGTCTTTAAAAGCAAGATATCCATCAAAATAAGGCAAAGACGCCAAAACAAGCTTCTACGTAAAAGTGAAGTTTAGCAACCAGACTTCACAAGATGATTTAATAACAACCATAAGAAGCATATACAGTAATATTAATCTTGGTCAATGAAAGGAGCTATAAGAAGGTGTGAATTTTCACCTATGTCACGATAAAATGCAGCCGAAGTATAGTAATTCCCAATTTGTCTGTACGGAAAAGAGGAAGCAACATGTAGTTTTGTCAAATTAAGAAACAACCGCCAGATATCAGCACTGGGATTTTTTAAATCCTCAATAAAACAACACATTAACGAATCACCTAAATCGGCAACTATAATGGTTGCAGATTTCTGCAACCATAATGGGCTGTAATACACCTGACCTTTATGGTTAAGGTACGGGTTACTTGTTAAAATTTCAACCATATTTGACCAATGACCGCTTTTTTTGCTCAATTTTGTACCATTCGAAGTGCCAAGTTGCAAATCATCTTGCTGTGCCCAGGGGCCAGCGTAAATCCGGCCCTGGGTAAGAAATGCCAATACCAATCGATATCCATGCATTGTTGTCATTGTTTCGTAGAATAGCAGATCTCATTATTATAAATATCTATTTTATTCAAACAGGAGAACACGGAATTGCCAGGAGAATTTGCTTCTATAATGAATCATTGGGAGGTCAATGGCATAATATCAGTTTCCAAGATTGCGGAAGTTACGAGAGGCCTGGAATAGAACATTTGTCAAAGGTAATTATAATTTATTAAAACGATACGCATTTAGGAGATTCATGACCTAGTGAAAGCAGACACCAACAAGTATGTGAAGCTGGTTTAGGCAGAGGAGATCGAAAAAAGCACCTAATCATGGAGTTATCACTTTACCTCCATAATCATACCAAAATCAGCATATTAAATCATGCATAATTAGCGTGTATATGTCCTGAAAGTTTTAAAATGTTATTATAACTATGTAAAATTCAAATAGCTCGAATTGAGACGTGCATTTGTGACTACTGTGATTGAATTCACAGTTATCCATGCTTCACCCATATTTGTCTTGCGTATTTTTCATATTTGTGCCTTGTGGAATTGTCTATCAATTTGCATTAACTTGTAGAGGATCGTAAGCAATTGCAAATATTGTAGAATACCAATCATCACAATTTGTTGTTATTTAAAGACTCCAGTAACAGAAGATAATGTTCAAGAAGTTACAGACACACTTGCAAGGATTCTAGAAAATTCAACCTCAGACAATGTTAAGATTACAGATGCACGGACAGTCTTAAACAACATCGTTAATGCTCGCTCGCCGTCACCCAATGTAAGTATCACGCTTTAGGTGTACTATACACACACAACTACAGCGTCAAAATTTGACCCCGAAAGGGTCATTTTTGATCCCGCTTTACAAGTCAACTATGCACCAAAGGGTCAAATTTGACCCCGGTGATCTAGTGAAAAATTTGACCCAAATTATGGTTAAAAATGTCTATATTTAGGGTAAAAAGTTATTTGACCCCTAATATAGTCAGTTGAAAAATAACCCTCAGTGTCAAAAAATGACTATATTCAGGGGTCACAATTAGAAAATGACCCCTAACGTGGTTGAAATGACTTCATTCAGGGGTCCCGATTAGAAAATGGTTATATTTGGGGCCATTTAAATGTGACCCTTTTAAGGGTCAATTTAAAATGATGCCAAACAACAGAAAATGACCCCGACCGTAGTTGATTTAGTTAAATAAACTGACCCCGTAAAGGTTAAAGACCACTAAATAGGCCTGGGCGATACATTGAAATACGACGAGGAACTATTTGTTTTCATGGCATTCGAAAAAACTGCATTAAAATCGCTGAAATTGATCAAGTTATATAGCCAAAAAGTACCTTTTAGAGTTTGATGCTTCAAAATGGTACATTTTCTTTTATAATATGACATTTTTGATGTAATAGTACCAAAATTCATACGCACGGCTTCGGTTTTAGTAAATAGTCGCCTTATCATATTGTAACTTTCAGCTTCGAGGGCGCACTGTCATTTTAATGTGTTTACGGTTCAGTGCGTTAAAACAAGAATAGTCTCAGGTCAACCTATGTTGAATTTTTGATCATTTGGCATCTAAATCATATAGTTTCACCTGGTATTGGTGGCATTGAACTGTGAGAGTTCTGAATGAGAAAATTTCACCCGAAATTAGGCATTTTCCCATTGAAACACGTGTAATACATAATTAGTGGTATTTAACCTATAGAAACACTGAATTCTATGGATCTGATATTCGTCATGGAGACTTTTCTAGCTATTCTTTGCTTACATTTCTCAATATTTAACTGTATTTGCCCTGGCAAGAAAACGTGCATCTTCTTCGACTACTAAGGTATGTTATTAGAACCCGTTGAGGTACCGGTAGTAACGGGTTGAGGGGGGGGGGGGGACTTGTGGCATTAGTATTGGGTTTACGGCTGGTTTCTGTGATTTCAGGGCTTCTAAATTCAACAACCTTCGATTGCCTGTATATACATATAGAAAGCATAATGATGATGAAAAATCAATGTTGATGATCATATAGACATGCCACTTTGTTAATTAGACCCACATGCACATTTTGTTGGTGATTTCCTTGCCCTAAATAACGTACATAGGCCTATGCGTGTAAATAGAGTTTGATGCTTCAAAATGGTACATTTTCTTTTATAATATGACATTTTTGATGTAATAGTACCAAAATTCATACGCACGGCTTCGGTTTTTAGTAAATAGTCGCCTTATCATATTGTAACTTTCAGCTTCGAGGGCGCACTGTCATTTTAATGTGTTTACGGTTCAGTGCGTTAAAACAAGAAAAGTCTCAGGTCAACCTATGTTGAATTTTTGATCATTTGGCATCTAAATCATATAGTTTCACCTGATATTGGTGGCATTGAACTGTGAGAGTTCTGAATATGAGAAAATTTCACCCGAAATTAGGCATTTTCCCATTGAAACACGTGTAATACATAATTAGTGGTATTTAACCTAAAAGGGTTGATAGTTTGACCCCGTAATTTTAAGTGTGTACTCAGTCAACTTTCAAATATATGAAAATTCCTCATGTTGATAGTTCCTCGACAATTGAAAAAAAGTTCTTTAAGAATTTTCAAGTTCATACATTGTCAGCTGTTGGTACACTAATAAGTTATCCAGCGCTTTCAAAGAAACATACAATGAACAATGTTAAACTTAAAGGTGGAAGAAATGGTATATAGATTCGACGCAGTCTTGCACTTACGTAAGAACTAGTTCATTTTGTGTCAAATATGAAACCTCATTATGTATAAATACGGTATTGTTTTACCTTTTAAAAACTATTTTCTGCATGTTACGAAGTTGGAAATAAAGTAGATTTGATTTGATTTGATTTGATATGATTTGATGTTCGTTAAATATATTTTTCCATACGAAGGTCACTGAGAGTGTCATCAAAACCATCGACTCTATTCTGTCTGCCAACATACCATCAGGTGACCAGGATTCTGCAAACGCATCGTCCGAAATCTTAAAATCAGTTGAGAAACAAGTATCATACACAATAGAGAAGCATGGACAGTTCAGCTCTTTTAAGCCTAACATTGCTGTAGAGGGTGTGACTATTAATGAGACACGTGGTATTGGGTTTGGAATCAGTCAAACTGATGCAGCGAGTTTTGATCCAGATGCGGAGGAAAACGAGCAAATAGATGGAAGTTCTATTCAATTGCCAAAGGACGTGTTTGAGAACGGTAATAGCAATGGTGAGCATAACAAAACTTCACATATGTCATATTAATTGAAACTACGAAGTGTATCAAAAGATGACGTCAATAGAAGTGAATACGTTTGTATGGGAACGAGGCCAATGTTTTGTGAAAGTAATTTTTGACCCGTAACTCAAACCACAACAATGATCTATACAGGGTAAATATTCACTGGAGCGTCTTCCATAAAGGACAGTAATAATAATTATATTTTTATATCAAATAGATCATATACATAAGCAAGATGAAAAGATAGTATTATGGGTTTCCACGCTGGAGGATCGACGCAACCCTCTCTTTACATGAAATCTTTAAAATGTTCAAGGATTTGCCATTTGTGAATTTCTTGTGTATGGGAGTGTGTAGCTGGGTCGGTTTGTTGTGAAAAATACCGTAAACCGTTGCCAACCGACTGACCGACCCAGCGCGCCCAAGCAGAAAGCCCTACAACCTACACCCAACCATCTCAACAACCCACAGGTTATCCGTGTTCTATAAGCTGCATATCCTATCAGCGACTGCTATACCTTGTTTAGGACTTTCAAAAGAAGCACCTGTACGTGCAACCATGAATGTTTCAAATTAGCCCGCCAAAGTCATACAGGTAACTCCGAGGTCGTGCATTGAATTGGCTTGAATGAGGAATACTACGGGAACCAGTGCCTTTTGTTAGAAGTCACACATGAGTGCAGTGGATAACCTCTATATAGACCCACCCCCAACCACGCACACACCCCTGTACCCTCTTACACACCATCTTCCCTCATATACTAGTACTCTCGTAAATCGACCGATTGATATATTTCAATCTTTCAATCTCAAAATACTGCTCGGCAGACAACAGATTCGATTCCACCATACTTAATTTTCCAACGCGATTTGAAAATTCCTAATCGCGATTGGACATTCCTAAAATGTTACCTTCACGCATTCAAATGCTTGCAACTTGGCTCGTAAGATATCTATGGAAAACCATAATCTTTTCCAGGGTTAAAGATTTTAAATGAATAGGCCTAATAATACACTAAATCCAATTTTCATTTGCATGTAAAGGTACCAAAGTAAGTTTCATTGCGTACAATGACAACAAACTTTTCCAGTCACTGGAACGCAAAACTTCCGTGGCTGTGGGTCCAATAATCTCAGCTGTTGTGCTTGGGAAAGATGTTTTCAACCTGACGAAGCCAGTTATTATACAGATTATACCGAACCAGGTAAGTGAGGCAAAACTTGAATGCGAATGTCTGTTCGTGGCCCAAATCAGTGGTGTAGCCTAAGAGAGGGCACGGTCCGGCCAACCATCCCTGTTATTGACATTTGCCCCCCCCCCCCCTCTGGAATGTAAGCCGCCGTGATATTTACTAGATTCTCGTCAAATTTCGCCTCTTTGAATGTCGCCTTGTCCCACACCCATTGCTCCCTCTGAAAAATCCTGAATGGTTTTCATTTTACAGACAATATACTATCATCAGATAATATTGAGACAAGTCATGTAGTACAGCAGATTAATAAATTCGTAGGACACACAATTGACTACATGGTGATACAAGCAACATAATTGGCACATACATTCCTTGTGCGTTGTGAGTCGTCACTTGGACCTATTAGGAAAAATACGTTATCCATCGTTAGCTTTTTGTGCAATCCCTAAATTCCGTGGTCAAAGTTTATAGGAGCCGACCTTTTTGCTCATAACAATAATTTGGGTAACTTTGAATATTGACCCCTGTACAAATTTTGACCACGGAGTTCATGAATTGCACATTGGCTAAAACTGGCCAACAGATTGTTTCCTAATATTAAGTGACCCACAAGGATTGTATATGATGGTTCTTTTGCTTGTATTATCTCGGGATCGATTCATTCACTAATTTGCTATACTAATGATGAACTATTAAAATAGCATACTTACCAAAAATGTTTGTCCTCAAAATACTCTCACAAAAATGAAAATAGGAATAACGGTGAAACATGTCTGACATAGCTGACGGAGCAATCCAATGAGCCTTGGGGTAAACAGAGAGAATTTGTTTTTTTATACAGGATAGCGGAACCTTAACAGAAGCCCAATTGAACACGTCCACATGCGTGTATTGGGATTTTAGCAAGCGTAATGGAATCGGCGATTGGGCAGAAGACGGATGTGAACTGATGAGTGCCGAGTCAGGAAAAATAACATGCCATTGCAACCATCTTACAAACTTTGCAGTGCTTGTGGTAAGTACACAGCCTTATAACAAGCCCTCAATTATTAGAATCAGGAAAAATAACCTGACATTGCAACCATCTTACAAGCTTTGCACGTACTTTGCAGTGCTTGTGGTATAAGTAGACAACCTTCTAATCATCTCCTCAATCATTAGAGTCAGGAAAAATAACATGCCATTGCAGGTGTGCACTTTTATTCAGAAGGTACTCATATGGACGAAGACTGCTAGTGTAGACGATATAAATTTGGAAGAAATTCATTTAACCATGAAGTATCTGATACTGACGAGTTTCTTATCAATTCACACACTAAGAAAATAGGAAAATCTACATAACGCTCTGCTACGAAAATAAGAAAATAACCAAAGCGCCAAACACCAAGTATCCTTTGGGTCTATTTTCATGTCTTGAATTTGAGTGAAACAACAATATCTTTATGGTAATTTGTTACCTGTAAACCCTCAAATGTAAACGCAACTTCATAATTTTGTTTTACTATAGGATTTCTCAGGAGGGACTATGAATTTTGTTTTGGATGTTATTAGCAAAGTCGGATGTGCTGCCTCAATAGTTGGACTGTGTTTGACCTTGATGATATTCCTTTGTTGCAGGCATGTCTTTTGTCTTGTTTTAGATATTGTAATATAATGTTAAAATAGTGGCAAAGCCAGAACGAGGCCTGAGACAAGAAACAGAAACAACATCCGGTACCCGCACCCTGCACAAACAAACCCTTGTTACGCACTGAGACAAACATACTACTTTTGAGACAGATTCGAGCTCAAAATACCATAGCACTTAATATGAAGAACACCTGTTAATCTGTTAAGTTCTGTAGATCTTTTATTCACTCAGCTAATCCTGTCTCTATAGCCGTTATATGATCAAACTTTGATCAAAGCTAGTATAACTAAAATCAATTGCTCAATCACTTTTACAGGGGACTTCGCATTAGTTTGCAACGAAAGATCCTCATCCAGTTCTGCATCTCAATGCTGGGTTTATACTTTGCCTTCTTGCTCGGCATTGACAGCACCGGTTCCGAGATAGGGTGCATCATTGTAGCAGCTCTTCTACACTACTTCGTCTTGACTACAGTACTGTGGATGGGGGTTGAGGCTCGCCATATGTATATCACCTTGGTGGCTAAATCAGACAGAGTGGGGAGGAAGTTTCTAATTAAAGCTGGTATTTTTGCTTGGGGTAAGGAATTCTAGAATTGATGATATATGGATTCAATGATAATAAGCATTGTAATCAAGTAGATTGCATACACAACCAACACGAATACGTCAACAACAATATACAAATTTTAATATTATTATTAGCAATATATGACATACATTCATGGATTTCTTTTTTTAAATTATAATTTTATCATAATTAAATCTTGACCTCTTTCACTTTCACTTTCATTACTACCCTTCCTCAAAATTAGAAACCAAAAAAACATTACATTTGCATTATTTGACAGGTGTTGGTTTGCTACCAGTCGGTGTGGTACTGGGTATAAAACAAGGCGAATACCTAGCTAAACCTTTATTGTAGTAAGTACCATTCATGTTTTCGTTCACAATAGTAGATACGTAATAATAAGTAGTTTGTACCAGCAAATTTCTTGCCTTTCCTCTTGTTTATGTCCCGTATCTCCTTTCCCACTCGACATCGTCCGGGGAGATCGTCACCTACGGTCACCCACACATAGACGATTTAAGTACATGGATATGTTTATGATACAGGTTGTATTAATTTGTAAGATTAAGTCTTCTAGACCGGCAAACAGTTTACAATTGTTGCAGTTATGGTAAAGTTAAAACGCGTACGTTCAAATAAACAATAAAAATAAAATAAAAATATCCTAAACAATTTAATTATCTTTGCAGTTGTTTCGTAGCACCTAATTATGGCCTGTTTTTCGGACTTCTACTTCCCATCGGGCTGGTCATCTTACACAACATAATCACATTTGGTTTGGTTGCAAGAAAGCTTCTGAGTTCTAGAGCCTATGTTAAAAAGTCCGATCTTGAAAATCGTGAGAATGAAGGTGGTGACGGGGAATTTTTCCAGAAGACTGGAGTTAAAGAGATTTCCCAGCGCCTACTGAACGCGTTCGCTGTATCCATACCTCTCGGCATAACATGGGTATTTGGATTCCTTGCTATCGAAGAAGCTCGATTTGCCTTCCAACTACTTTTCTGTATTTGCAACTCTTTCCAAGGAGTTTTGATATTTATCCTCTTCTGCTACGGTCAGAAAGATGTACGCAAAATCATCTGTGCCAGGTGCTTCTCTGAACCACCTTCTCAACCCAAGGTGAAGCAGATGAAGAAGCCAGCAGCCACTGGAGCTACGTCAGTATCTAATGATACTCGTCTTACGGGTGAAAGTTATACTGAAGACAACGACACGGTGGTTACTAAAATCGACGGAATGACAATGACCGTGTTAGAATCAGAGACGATGGATAGTCACGAAGAGGATACTGATCAGAAATATATACCAAACACGAACCAAAAAGAAGCAAATGGAAAACATGGTTCCAACTCAGAGCCGGCCACAGAACAAACCGACTTAAGTGCTAAGTCAGAAACTGATAAGAACGACCAATGAAACGTTTTACAAGTTTTATATGAAGAGTTGCGCTGGATCCAATAACTGCCCTGTGTCATATTATTTTTCTGGTTTATTATAACATTTTAAAGTTTTAGTGACATGTAACGATTGCAATGGATGTTTGTGAATCTAACATATTTTTTGACTGTTTTCAACATCATTTGTAAAAATGCAAAGTTTTAAAATGGCTGCCATTGGATTTAGCTCATTTTGGAACAAACAAAAAATAATTTTCTTTTATATTTATTAACTTCTTCGCACGAGGAAGTTAATTTTTGCAATTATTTTTGTTAGTGATAAGCACGATGTTATTAGACATGTTAGATTGGCAAGGTTACCGATATCCATGTATCTTCAAATGAATTTTACTCAATGCAGCAGCCTTTGGAGGTAGCACCTTTTGGAACCAAACTCTTCCTATAGTAACACAAAACTGAAATATAAGAGATATACATTCAAAGGATGTATCTGATGTGTAAATTAAGCACATATATAATAATTGGTAGTTGTATTTAATGTCTATATTTTATTTGCTAAAACGAATGACAAATATGTACATATAGGACTTAAAACGTGCGCCCACAATCTAGCAATGCGTAACACCTCTACTTTTATTACATAGTTTGAGCAACAATCAAATTTAGGAGCCTCGCTGATTGATAATTATTTGTAATCTATGTCAGTAAGCTGGTAATCATATAAAGATAACTAAATAGCCGATGCTAACATAATAGTAATAATTGATCAAAATATCTCGTACAAGTGATGAGGTTATTTTTTGACGACAAAAACATTAGAAGTTTGAGCAACTGATACAGGCGGCTGTACAAACATGAATTATTGCTAGACCAATCTATTGTAATGCTTTTGTGGAGGGTGTCTACCTTTCGTCTCTTTTGTCAAAAAACACCTCATATAGAGGCATGTAAATGCAATTCTACGGTATTTTGAGAAAAACAGCTCTGATAGACTTTTCAATTAACCACTGGGTTATTGTAATGACCAAGCATCTCATCTGTATCCAAAGAATGTAACATTCCAAACAAATAAAAGGGCCCATACATAAACAAGATTTATTAACAGGGATCAAAACTATTCTCTTTGTTTTTCACTGACACAATTGTTTATACCGATTTTCAGTAAATAGAAGACCTAAAATGAGTGCAATATCGTATGGAAATTTGGCAGATTCAGATTTGTTAATTAATTTTAATTAATTTTATATTATCACTTTTGACGCATTCGTAAGCAGGTAAGAATTTAGCACAAAGAATGAAAATATTACATTGTCAGCTTAAAACAGGGCCGGCGCTAATAAAGGGATACAATGCAGTAGAGTGATGAACTGCCAAGATATTCTGCTCACGATGTGGTTTTTCAATAAGAGCATGTTCCGCACATCCTGCGATTCCAGGTAAAATCCATTCTGAATGGCTTGATCTATGTATCCAGTCTGCACCATAAAACTGAGCAGGCGATTGGTAACCACTTGGAAAAACATTTCCCCACTGACATTAGTTAACGTAATGTTTCTAAGCAATTCTGATTTAGATTTGTCCCCCTCTTTTGGTATATATAAAGACAGCGTCTCCTACTCTCCACAACAGAGGTACTTTTTTCTTCCTCCAGATTCTCTTCAGGATAATCTGGATTTCTTGTATACCAGATATGGAATAGAATATGGAATAGAATTCATACCTGGAGCAGATTTGTTCCTGTTCTTCAATATTACTTAGTTCAACTCTGTCAAGGTTCTGCTGCAAATTGGTGCCTTGGGGCTTCTGCTTTTGGGATGCCTCTCAAGGGGTTATACCGATATTGGCGTTTGTTCAAGATAAGTGTTACGAAAGTATGTATCTACAACTTCCTTTCTAAATTCTAGTGCACCTTGGTCACCTTCGGTGTCCAATAGTTTTTAGCATACTGGTGAGGGATACCCCTGTACTCCCCGTGTTGATATTAGGTACGAACCCGGGGGAGGCCCTCCCTATCTGAAATGGCAGGGATGTGCCTCGGCCATGTTAAAAGTAGGGGGCATTCAGGTCAAATGTACAATTACAAAAATATGGGGTCATTAAGTACACAACCTAAAAAAATGGGGTCATTCGGTATGAAACTTTGAAAAAAGGATGGTGGTCATTGGGGTAATAAATTGTAAATGTGAGTCATTGGGTACAGGATTGCCAAAAGAGTATCATTAATTACACATAAATAAGTGCCAAACAGCGAAAAAACAACTTGGCCACCTCGGAAATTTGAGAAGTCTCATTATTTCTGGAGGAGAACACAAATACCACATTTGGGAATTAAACAGGGGGGTCATTGGGTAGCAGGAAATAGAAAAAAGGGGGTCATTGAGTACATGAATTTTTTTAAAGGGGGTCATTGGGTAATAGGTAGGACCATAACACAAAAAAGGGGGTCATTGGGTACAAGCCGGTTTGAAAAAGGGGGTCTATCCCGAGGCACATGATGCATATCTGTTATGGAAGTGCCCCCCGGGGGTACGAAATCCAAAATATGAAAGCAATTCTAGTTTGGTGCTGAAATGGCAGCCATCATGGATTTCATATGATGTAATCAAGAGTTTCCAGACAGACCATGATAATGACCACCAAAATGACCACCATAAGTTAAATATGAAGATGGTTACAAATAAAACCATGAATTGACGGCCATATTGGCAGCCATCTTGGATTGACCATAATGTAATACTTACCTGACTTTCTAAATAGTTTTAATGAATTCATTGACCCCCAAAACCTATGACTAGACACCAAAATCACCATGCCAGGTTGAATCAGCCACTGTCTGGAAAATGTGTTGATTTTAAATTGAATTTGTAAAAAATATTCAGGCGCTAGGCCTACAAATTTCTTTAATATAAAGTAGAAAAACCATCCATCACTGCAGTCAGCGAATCAATCAAATAAAAAGAACGAAAGAAATGAACAAGAACAAGAAAGAAAGAAAAAAACAAAAGAAAGAAAGAAAGAAGAAAAAGGGGAAAAGAAAAGGAGAAAAAAAAGACATGTGGGGAAAAATGAAGAAAAAATTAGAAAAAGAGGAAAAAATATAATAAATTCAACCACATTAAACTCATATTAATTAGAGATTCATTATGATAGTTCAGCGCCTTAACCGTTCGGCCACCCACCAACTTACGCAATTGTTTGATCTCAAAGCGGCTATACAGGGTGTCCCAGAGAAATTACCGAGTGAATAAAATTGAACGTAAGTCGAAAAATAGACATCAAAATCAAAAACATTAAAATGTAGCGCATAGCCTATTTTGTTGTGCATAACATACGAAAATTTGATTTGATTCGGTTGACTGGTTCCGAAGAAATGAACGATTGTATAATGGGTGCATCAATGCAGTTCATTCCAAGTTTGATCAACAGGCGCTTTTTTCATACTCGATCACTGCTTCCTGAACTTTGTGTATCTCATTACATTTAGTCCACATTATCTATTAAAACCTGACGGTGTTATGGCAGAGGATGATTTAAGCACTTCCCACCACGCCACTGTGTTGACTTGCGGTTAGCACAGCTGTGTGAGTGAACATGACACCGCTGCTCGCACATTGCATTGACAGGCATGGTTAAATTTGAACTGATATATTTACAATAAAAACGCATTCAAAATGCTAGTCGATTTCACATTTTATGTTACCTACAGAAGATGTGAATTATCCATTATGCATACATCACTTTTGTTCTGAAATCGACCAAGTAATAATGACACACGCACAATTCTTAAACAACATCTTTTGCACAGAATTCAATGGGATTTGAAAAGTAAAGTGGCAGTTGAAACTCTAGTGATAACACGTTTACAGTGCATGATGGGGCTTCCTTAAATCATCATCTGGTGTTATGGCATTCATGCTTCATTGAAGATGAATAACAGTTTGTCCGAGAAAAATTTGATTTCTGCAATTGGAAGCGCTCCAGCTTTAATTCTTTAGGTTGTACAAATATATTATATTTTAACGTTACAAAGAACATTTGAGCCAAGAATGGCAATGACCTAGTGCTTACAGCTTTACGTGTGATTTTTGATACCATGCAACATTAATGTTGAAGTTTTGAAAGATTTAAACTTTGAATTACAATTTCTTGGAAATATTCCGAAAACATTAATGTGTGTGAGAATTTTTTTAAGCCAGCTGGAATTCTTTATGTAGTAATTCTTTATGCAACATTTATATCAACATTAACAAAAAAGATATTGACAAATACCGTGCATCATCTTACATGCAAGCTTTCATTTTCAATATTGTGCAGGTTTTCAAATTTGAACAAAACCTAATTAAATGCTTTCCTTTTCAAGACACATGTTGTTTAAAAAGAACGAAAAGGATTTCATAGAACAAAATATGAAGCCCATTGACAGTTTAACCACTAGTGCGCATTATGTTGAATGATCTTTCTTTCAAACTTGGAATGAAGTGAATTGACACATGCATTACGTAATCGCTCATTTCTTCGAGATCAGTCAACCGATTCCAGTAAAATTAGCGTATAAGATGCAGGATAAGATGGGCTACATGCTGATATTTAGACTTGTGGATTCTGATGTTCATTTCTCGACTTACGTCCAAATTCATTTGCACGGTAATTTTTTCTGGGACACCCTGTATAATTACAATTTGATGCAATAAGGTGATTACAATCTCGTCCGCACAATGGCTGTTAGAATAAACAAGCATATCGGTCTGAAACAGAGGATGATTTAAGCACTTCCCAGCAAGTGTTGCGGTTAACACAGCTGTGTGAGTGAACATGACACCACTGCCCGCCCACTGCATACACACGTGCATGGTTAAATTTGAATTTGGATAGATATATTTACAATAAAAACACCTTCTAAAAGTTGGTCGATTTCACATTTTATGTTATCTACAGAAGGCGTGTATTATCCTTCATGCATACATCACTTTAGTAATAATGACACACGGGCAATTCTAAAACAACATCTTTTGCACAGAGTTCAATGGGATTTGAAAAGTAAAGTGGCAGTTGAAACACTAGTGATAACACTTTTACAGTGCATGATGGGGCTTCCTTAAATCATCCTCTGGGTCTGAAATTTCAGAGGCACCGATGGCGGAAAAAAACTCGTTTTTTTGTGCAAAATTAGCTTCAATTTGGAGTGAAAATGAAATGGTATAGCGAGTGCCAGAATCTTGAGAATAATGTAGGTAGTTAGATGTCTAAATTATGAAGATATTGATAATATAACAAAACAGTTGTTTTGGTCATGCAAGATTCTCCAACATGTTCCCCCAAAACGAGCTTCTAAAATTTCTGATTAATGGTGACATTATTTCTTTGATCGGTTGCAGTACAATACAACAAAGTAGAAAGCAATCACTCGGCGTGGTTTTATACGGGGCACACATTTGAATAAAATAACATAGAACGCGTTTTTGATCTTCAAACGGATTCTGACAATTACATACAAAAATAATGTAAAGCTACATACAACGCACCAACATTTCTCTCATTTGGGATATTTGCTTGCTGAGAAAACTTGATTTTAGAGAACGTTTTACTTTCTACGAGACATGTTACTTTCTATCTTAAAAACAAGTCCTATTTGAAGAGACTTTCCTTTGATTATTTTAATCAAATCACTTCCTTTCAGTGTTGAGCACCAGATATATCATTATGATAGTATATTGTATTTCTTTGATTGCTTCCAATATTGTACTTTCTATGGTAAACGGAACTAAAACACTGAATAACTACCCTTGACCAAGTACACAACAGTAACAAATAGAATGACGTAGGTAGTAACTGAACTGGAAAAAACGCAAATCCCTCACCCCACGCAGGATAATATCTTGTCACGTTAGGTACTATTCACTTATATTCAATTCGACGGCAGAAGTTAAGGTAAGTGCTTTTTAGTAAAACACTTAACACATATTAATATTATTAAGTCAATAAATGTTTTACATGTCGCGTGTGGAAAACTGTTTTGCAAGTTTTAGATACTTTAGTAGTGTAGATCACCGGCAAGATCCAGTCACATCCTGGCGTTTATAACACTGCGTATGCCTAGTTTCGAAACAGTTCTTATACTACTGATACACGTGTAAGCACCAAACCAAACTAAGCTGCTGCATTTGCCTATAGCGCCTAGATATCACATTATTACTGATCGGGTTCAATAACTTCTGTATACTATCAAAGGTATAGGCCTTCTGGAATGTTTGGGAAACTGCAACAACTGAACTTAGGTATAACAGGCAGACTAATATTTTGTTATTGTATTGACTATTGACAAAAGAAAAAACAACACAATTCTTCAATATGAAACTGATTTTCCGTGATTTTAAAATGCATATCTTTACTTGTCATTTTGTGTTTTGCTCACTTTGTTTGTTTGTTTGTTTGTTTGTTTGTTTAAACGTGGATTGGATACACACTTGGGTGTGATAGAACTATACTCAAATACTCAAACAAAATGCTTAAGTCAAATTAAAAAACCTAATGTTGAAATGATTGTCTTTGTCTTGTCCTTGTCCTTGTCCTGACATGTTTGTCCCGGATAAAGACCCCCATACACCTACATACTTGACATTTAGTATGGAATATTTTTCGCAACATTCCAAGACTGGTCTAGACGGGGTCTACAAAAAATCGCACGGGCTAAATATTAAGAGCAGTGTGTCGGGAGATGGTGTAATATAATTATTTGATAGAAAATGTGCTTTCCATGAGTTTATATTATGACGCTGATATAAATGTTGTAATATAAATATTAGCTTTAAATGGCGAATTTAAGGAAACTGAATTTGAGTTTTGTGGGGGTAAGATTTCCGAATTTGAGCAACATTATTCTGATATTATAAAATTGATTGAGGTTCGAGGTGATATTTACTGAACTTTAATACCAATGTTCGTCAGAACTGAAATGTACTTGTAAGCAGGGGGAGCTTTAAAAATATGTCTCTTAAGGGATGTGGCTGTAGGAACAAAGACCAAACAAACATATTCTTGTTTACGCCGTAATATTGTAGTATTTCAACCATTTTACAACTTCAGCTGTGTAACTTGCAAAAATTCCCGCTAAAAAGTGGTTCTTTGAATTTTTTAAAATACATTAAAAATCGCATTGGACTTTTCGTACTGATTATACTATAATGATTACCTGCCTATAATGTTCTGATCACACTATAGACTGGGATTATATGTGACCCCATTGCCAGGCAATTTGTTCCTATTGTTCCTTGTCTGGAAAAATTCAGGGACCGTGCTTTTAAATAACCCACCAGAACACAATAAGGCCATTGACCTGTGTAGTGGTCATACGTTGTTCATTCGACCATAAAAGATTTCTAGTCCCTCAGCAACTCATTAAAATGCGTTGCATCAGGTCAGGGATTCTATTATAATAATTCTAATCCTTTCTTTGAGGTGAATAGATAAAAGAGAGTTCTTGAAAAACAGGTGTGATGTTGTAGATAATATATTATCATCAAAGTTGCTGGCATATAGGACATTTCGTGGAAGTGGCGCTTATTATATATTTCTTGTAAACACAATCTAATGTGGTACTCGCTACATGGAGAAGGTCGGTCTGCAAATGTCCATGCATGAAGCTATATAGTAGAGATATTATAGCTTCATGTTCAGTGTAAATCAATTAAAATACTATAGCTGGATATCAAAAAATCGTGATGCATTCCTTCTTGTTATGGACGATATTAATTTTGATATTACTGTGACAAAATCCATTCCCTTCTCAATTGATTAGGCTCCAGTCTTAGGCTTTCTTTTCTAAAAATAAATCATAGGGCCTAAAGGCAATTAAATATGGGCTAAACCCATATTCGGTATGCGGAAAGTTTTCATAGTCATCTATTACCTATACCAGGGGTCCGCAAATAGCGTGGCTTCCCGAGTGGCGCGAGGCGCCGTTTAGATTTAAAATAAATAAATAAATAAATAAATAAATTCCCATGTTCTCCGTGTAAAGACAGGCTAAAATAGTGCAAAATATTGCACCAAATGGCGTCATTTGCACCTCAACTTAAAAAAAAACCACGTTAACTTCACAGGGGGCACCCTCTGACTCCCCGGCCGTGCTAAAGCACCGCGAAAGCTGCTTCGCAGCCATTGAGTGGCGCTTTTCAGTCTTTATTTCATGTGGCGCTTCAACAAACCTATTTGAGGAAGCCTGACCTATACCAGTTTTCACCCCGATGTGGCAGTGACGTCAACGCGTTGAAGCAGCTGTTTCGCTCGCGCATCTATGCGGTGTCTTTAAGCGCGTGCGAGTGTACACCAGCGCTTTGATCGAACGCTAGGGGTGTAATGAAATTCATACAGTGCTGATGTCACTGCCATATCAGTAGCCTGAATCCTTCTGGCCTCTAATGACGGCGTCTTTTATTTACCCACAATCCGTCACTTTGCCTTATTCACCAACAGCACAACCCGATGACCGTGCGTAGTTGTTGAAAAACTGAAGGATCCAGTCTACCACATCAGGGTGAAAATGGTATAGCTTATCGCAAACCAGCCAAATTTGTATATGTTTGAATAGCTATAGAATACCCGTGAATATAGTGTCAGAAACTCTCACACATCTTGGGATAACCTTGTCATTAATGTGAGACAGAAAGCAACGCCATTTTGGGGATATATTTGAACATTGCGAGGGAAAACATTGCGGTAAAAGTAAGTTAATCATGAAAATCGTTTAATTCTAATAATATCAACCAGTAACGGACACTTAGCCAAGACTATGTGAGAAGTTTGGGGTATGTAAAGCATTTTCTTGTTATAAAAAACAAGGAAAAAGCAGTCCAAAATTAAACAACTCGATATTTTAAAAAGTACATTTTGAGAAGGCCTACGCTGGTTCTTTTAATTCTAGTTCAAAATCTGTTCATCACCTGCAGTCCGATTTGGTATCTACGGCTTCATAAAAGTATTGGGAACTCTTTTGGATGGTATTTTGATTTAAAAAAACGATACTGTTAAAAATATCGGTATTTATGCCAGCGACATTTCTATTATGTAAAATGCATTGAAAATTGTCGGCTAAAAAGTGCATAAATTAAAATCGCGAACAGTAATAGCAACAACAACTATCTACATTCCAAGCGGAAACGCTTTTCAAAAACATACCACCTTTTTCGGGCAATCGCTGAAACCGAAATATGAAATTCTAGGCCATCTGTAAAAAAGTGCGTGAGCAGAAATGACCATGAACTTGGGTCACCGAAATAAGTGTTTATATTGGTGTCAGGCCTTTCATAGTGATACAACAATTAGCCCCCAATAATGGCTTTCATTTGAACCGTTATTTGTTAAACTGCGATTTTTACTTTTTGAGAAATCAATGAATGTATCAAAAAACTTTTCGAAAGTCGATTTAAAATGGCCTAACCCGTTAAAGGTGGTACGCACCCAGAAAGTTTGCATTAGTCTGAAACTGTGTCCCCCCACAAAGCACAAATTCAGCCTCCCTTAATCCTTCATTTTAGGTAAATTCATTACATTATGAGGGTCATAATGTAAACTCATGAAAAGCATATTTTCTATCAAAAAATTATTTTACACCATCTCCCGACACACAACAATTAATATTTAGCCCATGCGGTTTATGTATACCCCTTCAAGACCAGTAGTGGAATTTTGCAAAACAATATTCCATACTAAATGTCAAGTCTGTACCTGTACACATACATGTCATTGTAGACCCACACACTCCTAATTTAGTCATTTGCAACGCATTTTCAAAAGATATTATTAATATTCCTCATGAAAGGTATATACATGTATATTAATATACCACTATTATTGTTATATTGTCATGCAACTTTCATTGAATTGATTTGATATCAATTTAATATATTAACTTGCGTAATAATTTGACTGTAGCGTATCCAAATTTGTTTTTGTTTTTTTATCCGTATTTTCTTCATAACATTTTTGGCATTTGTGTTGAATTTAATTTGTTTTCACATGTACTTGATATTGTATTATGAGATGAGAATTGAAATTAATAGATATACTGAACTGAATTGAACTAGTATAGTACCTGATTTTGAATAATTGTGTGACCATTTCGCAATGGTATGGAGAAATTTAACAATATGTATACAAAACCAGAACTGAGAGTAAAATAATAAAATAATTATCATACTTAAGGAAAAAAACAATTGTGCAATTTCAACAACAACCGTGATATCATTGACTTCTGGCAAATGGTATAGTTACGCTTGGTGTAGCATAATAATAATAATATAATATAGCAAGGTCATAATACTAAACGCGTATTCTTTATTCACACATTTGTACTTTTTCAATAGATTTCTGAACTATCCGGATGTAAACACTGACATATTGGTAAGTTGTTTTACAGTAGTCAAGGAAACGCACAGCCATTATATATTACTACAAATTCCAATAAAAAATACAACACTGTATTTTTAGATTAGAAAATATTATCATGTTGTGCCAATACGAAATGTGGCTAAATCCTAATCCTTTTTAAAATTTTAATAGTTTGTGGGCCACAAACATGCAATTTTGCACGATTTCTAACAATTACAAAATCCAAAGAGTTGGTGCAAGTCAAACCATTTAAAATTTGGAGCATATTATATGCTTTGAGTTTGCTCATAAATTTAATATTTTATGTTAGTGTTGATAATTGGTTATAAAAGATATTAGATAATGTGTTTCCCAGAATTTAGAATGCATAACCTAAAAATAGTTTTAGTACTATTAGTAGAAAAACACTATCAAAACGCATGTTTTGGCCCTTATTTCAAAAATTGATCAAATGAGTTGCCAGGATAACGACAATATTAGGATTTAGCTATATTTTTCATTTGGCAAAATAGTCTAATATTTTTCTAATCCCCCAAAAATCAGTGCTGTATTTTTCTGGAATCGGGAGTATAGGGCCTAGTCATCGTTTACCTATTTTATAGAAAGGAAATTTGAATTTAATTGTGATTGTGATTGTCTTAATAAATAAAGTTAGTATTGTAATGTATTTTAAGGATATCGTGTAAATTGTGTATCAAATTTAGGGTTCAGGCATCATGTCATGTAGCTGCATCGAGCTTTTTGTATTACAATTGAATTAACGGTATTTATCACACATGTTTAAAATTCTTTAGTATTTGTGTATTTCCCAACATGTTCTTGGTGGTATGTAACAATAAATAATATTTCCCACCCGATTAATTCGCCCTAGAATCGCTATTGTGATGTAACATGATTAATTACCATACAGCAACAATTTGAATGTATTGCCCCGCACTTTAAGCAGGCTGCGCGTATCTCATGTGTATTGTGCCTCTTTGATAACCTATATGGTGCGGTGCAGCGCAATAAATTTTGTTTTTCACCAATAATCCTGCTATATTACTACTTCTACAGCGAATTAAAGCACACACAAAGTATATTGCGACCATTGTACGCACTTATTAAAGGCTTAATGTACGATTTCCTTCAAATTTTAAATTTGTCATTATATACTCAAAATGCTGAAATAATACTAGTAATAATTATCGGGAATGGTTTCTGTCCATTTTGAGCTGAAATAACGAGGTAAAGTGAAAGAAACACTGCTTGTTATTTTGACCGTTTAACACGCAGTTCTATGGGAGGACATAAAGTCATAATTCTTTGAATTATGACTTTATGTCGAACTTTGCTCTGTTTACCTACAAACACAACAAATTTGGCTGATTCCATTTAGGTGCAAGTTGTGACATGTGTAAACATTACAAATATGCCAAAAAATCATGTTTGAAAAAAATTAACCAAATTCATATTATAAGATCGTACATTATGACTTTAATCATGTTAATGTAAAATTATCATTTATGTAACATGATTCATTCGTAGCGTTGCCTTTTTTTTTATAAAGGTCTTGTTTTCACCTTGCTATAGATAAGAGCCTTGATTTTGAAAATGATGTTCAGGATCTATTGCATATTGTTGACCTGGTACGCATTACTGATGCCAGTTTCCGGGCAATCCGAGTCAGGTAAGATAAAGGAAAAAATGTAGCTTCGCATTTTTACGATAACTTTTTATTTTCCCAGCCAATAATGAAGGGTATCAATTTTATACTACGCGTATAATACGATGATACTTGGTGTGCGCTACGCTACTAGCGTTTCTGTGCCGGTGTATATTGCTCGTTTTTGATGTTGAATAAGTGCATGCCCACACCACTCTTCGTCATACATAAATTCTCACAGCCACATTTCCCTAACATAATATAAAATTTTAAAAAAAGGAGGAAATTTAGTTCGGCAGAGTTGCACTGCGCCGCTATCATGTACGCAGTATCGACCAGCGCCTTTACCGCTCGACCACCTGACTTCGTGGTGCCATCTTGAAAATTTGAACATATAATCGCAACTTCATTACTTCAACATACCACGTGACAAGCAACAGAAAACTTACCATATTTTGGAATTTTATCTGCTTAATAACATTAATGTGTATTATAATAGAGCTACCATTATTTATAATATTCAGTCTGCCGCCTGGACAACCAATTCTTTAGAAATGCTTAGTCGCGCTAAAAGTCGATCGATACATGTAAAAATCAGCACAATTCAGAGATACACCTTTTGCTATGAAATTAATTTTCTCGGTCAAATATAAAGCAATATTTTTTTTCTTCAGTAATGTCAGTTAAAAACTTGGTGCTTGGATATACATTTTTTTAAATCCTGGTGTTAAAATTAAGCATCAAATTGTGTCTTTTAGTGTGATATTTTTGATTTTTATAGGCCTTGAATTCGCCTGCGAGCTTTTTACGGAATTCATGTTTTAGCGTCTCAAACTAACATAGTTTGCTAAAGAAAGATATTTCCCACCTCTGTAAAGCACATCGTGTGGGTCTATATGTTATAGTTTTGTCAGAATTTCCGTTTTTGTTTTACCCTTTTTCCATTCATGATCCGAAAATGTCAAACTAAGTAAAAGTAGGCAATGGTGAGTACTTTTATCTCGAGAGCAACCAGCAGAAATAGTCGATATTTCCTTTGTTGTTATCCAGGTCAATTTTTCATTGAAAGCAAATTGCCCGACCAGCGATTAAATCCCCAATTGGGTGTTCTGGTTAAACATGATCAGTAGGAGCGCTATAGGTCTGGGAATTTCTTTGCTATATTGAAGTTCTGGCAACACTATAGCCATGCCGGTATTCCTATTAAACCCAGGGATATCGATCCACAATGCTAGTACTAGCCTTTATATTTCACGTGTTGATTTAGAAATTTTTTCAGCCGACAGTGAAAGATGGTGAAATCAAAACGGAAATTCTGACAAAACTATGATATATAGCTCACGGTGATGTGCTTTAGAAAGTTGGGGAAAATCCTTCATTAGCGAACTATATTACTTTGAAAAGCTAAAAGGTTGATCCAAGAAAAAGCTCGCGGGCCGAGCTGAAGCCTATAAAAATCGAATATCTTACACTAAATGACTGAATTTCAGGCCTAAGTTTAACACCAGGATTTTAAAAAAAAAATCAGTATCAAGCATTATAGTTTTTCCAGCCATTTACTGAAAAAATTAAAATTATTGCTTTTCATTTGGCTGAGAAAAAATTTTTTACACTGAAAAGGTGTAACTCAAAATTTTGCTCATTTCAACACCAATTTCGATCGTTTGTATTGCCTCATTAAATGACTGAGTGAGCCTTGCAGAACAAAAGAATCGGTTGTGCAGGTAGCTGACTGTATTGTTGAATTCTGAATTCTCAAGCGCATACAGACAATACGAGGGGCCTATGATACATACATATGATACATAAATCGATTTTGATTTCGGCCACGTGCTCTGCTCAGGACATCGCGTCGGTTGCGAGGTATGGAGCCCAGTCAGCCTACATTTTTCTTGTAAGACGGTCTGAATTTGTGCAATTTATAGGAAAAGTCCACGTAGGTCCCCAAAGTTTCTTTCAGATATTAAAAGATTAGATTCCCATAAAGACAAAACAGTAATCTTTAGTCGGGTTTTCACCATCAATTCAGTGTTAGTTTTGACTAAATTCAGAAAATATTTTGGCGTATATAAAATTGAAATAAAATTCTCTGCGTCCTAAACCACACAAATTTTAGCACGATTGTGTATCACGAATCGTTATATATGATGTGCAGTTAATATTCATATATTCTTTTATACATAGGATGCTTCAGTTTTAACACAAAAAATATTTCATTGAAAACCCTCCCACTCGGCGATTTCAAAAAGGTAACCACGCTTCCCTAGAATGTGCAATAAATTAGCATTAAAATTTTTCTTATTTTAGCAGCATTCTAGAAACACTTGGCGTATGGTGAGTACTCCTGCAAGTTGTAGTGCATGCCTAAACCCTTCCTCGGGTCCGTGGATAGTGACTGGTTATGTAGGCTACTAAAAAAAGCTAGTATGATATTTTAAATGAACCCAAAACACGGTCATCTTTTACCGACTCTGGGTCAGGCGGTCAGGCGAGTGCTTCCTATAACACTTCCGTGCTCTCACTGCCTGGCCGACTTTGCCGTTTAGGCCTATATCATGATATGTCAGCGACGTCACTCATAATTAATAAGGAAGTAAACAAAACATATTTTTATTCAAAAAAAAATCAAAGCATTCATGATTTCTTTTCTCAAAATTAAAAAAGTCCATACTTTACTCTGTTCCCTTCTGTAAAATGTACATCAGATCTAGTTTTGAAAACAATGACTATTATGAAATCATATCATCTGATCATAGTCAAACACAAATTCCATGTTCCTTCACAACATCGTCATTCCCGACGAAAAACAGAAAAAGTGTTATTGGAATCGGTTGATTAATTTTAAGAAAAAGATAACTGATAGCTTCACTCTTAGAAAAAACTAAGCAACATTGGGTAACACAGAACACTTGGGTAAAAAGGGAACAGCTGGATAAAGCTTGCACAGGTGTGGTAGAGTAAAGTTTTACTTGGAGATTGGGTAATTTTTACTTGGTGTTTGGGTAGAGTTTTACCCAACAAATGGTAAAAGTTTACAGGTGAAAGAAGAATTACGCATCACACACTAGCACATGAAACATGAATTTACAATATTGGATGGAAACATGACATGCATAGGCAGATATACCAGAGTAAAAACTCCGGACAGACCTGATTGTGCGGGGACTTGAACCCCAGACCTCTTGCTTGTTGGACGAGCGCTCTACCACTGAGCTACACATACTGTTAATGATAACTAGGTGTACCTTGAAGGTATGCAAAGTTATTTTATTTGAAAAAAAAATCAATTATGCAAATTAGCTAATTAGAGCTAATTATGCATTCGCGCTGTTGTTATGCAAATTAGGGAGGCAAAAGTGTACTTTTCCTGCCTTATATAAAACATATACATGTACCATGTATGTTGCAAGTATGAGACTGCTAAAATTACAGTACAAAATATACCACAATTCATAGTTTGACCTAATTAAATATACGTAAGACTGCTATTTATAAACCATACATTTATCATCCGGGTGAAATTTGGTATACATATTCATTATGCCATAGACTTTCAAATGACACCCAAAAGCTAAGCAGAAGTCACTTGTAATATGAATAAGTGCACGAAAACTGTATGAAACATCTCCATCAAGTTTATCTCATCAAATATGCATATTTTGCTAATGCAACATCACAAAAATAATTATATCTAACAAGTCAGGGTCATTTTCATTCTCATTTGACAATATGAAGTATACAATTGAGCTTGTTGTGTTCCGGGGAATAGTCCTCTTCTTTTCCGCCAAATTATCCCAGTTCATTTGAATTGTTCCTGGAACTCTTGCAACAGGACATGTGGCGGTGGGACAAAGTCTCGCTACAGGACGCGTGTTGGGAGTGGTCTATGACCTGATAGTTGGTGATTTTACTAATTTATATTATTTTTCACTCACAAAGACCTTTTTTGTGGTTTCGGGTCGCTCCGTTACCGGCACACTATATTGAGCTGTTTTTAATTATTTTATGAGGTATTTTTTTAAATAAAAAGTTAGACATTTCCAGTGTTTCTCAGTGTTTCCCGTTCCCGGTTCCTAAGAGAGTAAATATGTATCTTATATTGTACACATGATATTTTATCAACTCTTACGAAATTGTTATATGCAGGTGAAGACAAAATTGTTTGCGAAGACGAGAAATTCCATCTAACATGCGAGGAAAGGCGATTCATTAATGTTACCTCTGCTATCTATGGTCGGCAAGATGGAATAAAGTGTCCCGATCCCGAACATGTCTCCACAACGAGCTGCGCTGCTAAAAATTCACTGCAAATTGTCCAAGATTTATGCAATTGGAAACGTATGTGTGAAGTACATGCTAGCAATGGTGTGTTTGGTGATCCGTGTCCAGGCACTGCAAAATACCTTGAAATCAGCTTCAGATGCATAGAGGGTATGTATTCTCTTTTCTTGTACTTTTCTGGTTACATCTGAACAACAACATTTGAGTTGGCGGCTTGGCAATTGCCTGCTGATCTGTAGATTTTCCTAACGGATTCGTTCCCTTGAAATATACAATTTGAGCTTGTTGTGTTTCAGAAAATAGTCCTCTTCTTTTCTGCCAAATTATCCCAGTTCATTTGAATTGTCTGTTTGGAACTGTAGTCCCAGGAAATAGTTTTTCCATCACGTATAATAATGGACAGTTTGCATGCGATGCCTTTCTTTACACGAACAATAGGATATTGCTGATGTTCAATGATCACAGTATTTGTTATAAGCCTTTTTGAAGTATGGCAGGCACAAAGGGAGAGGGCGTACTTTGGAGTGGGTAAACTTTTGTCAGCTGAGAAAGCATACGAAGGTTTACTCACTCCAAAATACGCCCTCTCCTTATGTGCCCGTCATACTTTAAAAAGGCTTATGGTGTCAGTGCAAGTGTCCGGGTTGCTCAGCCAGTTTGGGAAAACACCAATCTTAGAATTCGTGCTGGTCCAATTCAGCTGCTGACTTTGAAAGTTCTCTCATTTCTTGAAATAATGACCGTCGGCTGTTCCTCTCAACTACATATACTTTAAGTACAAACATGGAATAAGTATATAGAGCACGTAGTGCGATGGAATTGAAACTCCGTTCGTCGACTTGAGGCCAGGCGTTCGTCATATCACGCTTGCAACATGTGGACGTAGATGGCAGCAGCATTTTTCTTTAATTAGCATATTCGTGACGTCATGTTAAAGTAAGTCTCCACAGCACTACGCATATTTTTTTACGTAGCTTTTAGTACTATCGTGGTGGCAGCAGCATTTTTCTTTACTTTTCCAAAATGGCCCCGCCCGGGAGACGCCATTGGACACCATGTTAGTGAAGGGTAATACACAGGGAAAGCCGACGCTGTCGCCACCTTTTTGTATTGCGCTAGCATATGAGTTGCAACGGCCTGGTACAAATCATTAGATTTATAAATTGTATTTTGAGGACTGTTAAATATGAAAAAATTGTTTTTAATAATTTGCCATAAAATTGGTATTATATCACCAATTAAAAAAAAATCATTTGATATTAGAAAGACATTCCGTGTATTCAGAATACAATTCGATATGTCTGATGTTGTCTCATGTCCCACAAAAAAATACTGTGCAAACGTTGCTACCACAGCCCTTAACAGTCCTCGAAGTAAAATATAAATCTAATGATATTTACTAAAAGTGTATGTAGCTGAGAGGAACAGCCGACAATTATTTGAAAATGTTGACCATTCGTGTTGAAGATATAGAATTTTTCTCCAAAACACCTAAAATATTTACTTCTTTTTGGAAAAAAAATGTGTATCTTCAATGCGAAATGTCAAAATTTTCAAATGATCGTCGGCTTTTTCTCTCAGCTACATACACTTTAAGTACATATCATTAGATTTATAAATTTTGTTTCGAGGACTGTTAAATATGAAAAAAAAATCAATTCTTAATGAATTTGCCATAAAATTTGAATTATGTCGCCGACTTCAAAAAAAAAAAATCAAAATTATTTGATATCAGGACATTCCTCGTATTCAGAATACAATTCGATATGTCTGATGTGGTCTCACACTCTTGTTCCGGCAGTTAACAGTCGCCAAGTATAAGAAGAAAAGTTTAAGATTTTTAAACAATTAATGTTCAAAGGCGTGATTTTGCGCTTAATCTGCAAAGTTTAACGTATGTTAAAAGACTGTTAAACGCGAGCGTATAAAGGTGGTTATTTTTTGTTACGTTAAAAGGCGTTAAAGGTGAACCTCATTGAAAATAAAGTTATATATCAATGGAAAGCTTATGATATCAGGATATTAAAAATAATTTTTTCCGATTTTTTGATGGCCAATAAAGCTGAAAAATAAAAGAATAAATGAATTTTTGGTCTTTTTTAAGGCGCCCAAAAAGCACCCAAATCAATCGTCTTTGACCTTGAGAATGCTCGTGACGTTCAGGGTTCGCAGTCACGTGATCCTACTCGGAAACACGTAAACAAGACTTGCTTCCTGTACTTTGCAAGCTGCCCGGCAAGTCTGATTTTCACAATAAAGTTTGAAATGAGAAGAATCTTCAAGTTGCTGATTCCTTCTATATATATTAGAAATAATAGAATTATTGTCAACACGAAAATGTTCCGTCAATTTTTGACAAAATCAGTCAGGCTGGCTGGGTATAACTGGGTAATTGAGTTTGAATTTCGCGCTGGGATCAATTCCATGCGCAAATGATTGCTGCTACCGTATACCGTTCATGTCATGGACTGAATAAACATGATCGAATAACAAATTAAATAACTTGTTTGTGACATTCCCTATTCTTGATTCATTTTAAAATATCTGATTTTTAAAAATATCGTCTTGTAGTAATCAAAAAATTAATAAAAAAACCCGCCGATTTCATCAAATCCAGCCCATAAAGGTTTTCATATTTAGCGCATTGCGGTAATACATTCTCCCGGTACATTCTTTCCACACAATCCCCGACAAAATCACGATTGAAAGAAACAGATACTTTATTATAAAATAAATACAATTTAGGCTTAGTAGACCGTTATTTGATGGAATTCTGAAATCTGAATAAAATTAAAATATTGTTACTTGTATCACGATTCTTTTAATGATACTACAATCAGTGTACTGAAAAAGTGAAACATTCATGTTTTATGGATTACCGAACACGATGCGTAAATTGCTGCTTTTATGCTGAAGAAATTACAGGCAGCCGCGGCCGATCAAGGTGGGCAAACACAGCGACTCGCTTCGTCTCTCCGGTAGCACAAGTTTGGCCGTGTTTCAGCAGATTTGATCAATCGTTCCCTTATATTTGGAACATTTACAGGAATAAATTTTGCTAATGAAGTAGCACTAGTTGGAAATATCAGAATGTGAATATCAAATCGGTCATTTTGTCTGCAAGTACAGTACGTACAGTCGCGGATACGGAACACTCGGCGACTGAGACTCAGTCATAGTCAGTCACTGAGTTCACCCCGCCCCGTATGTATCTACGAGTTCGCCTATCATACATGACCGGTTGTAAAGTTAAGAAATAATTAAAAATCCCGTACATGTACCTTATTCTATTCCTTCATTTTCTCATTGTGATAAGTTCATCTCAACTTGGTGTGACGATCTGAACTGGTATACTAGCAGTTATTTTTTGCAATCTGTTTTCATTCCGGTTCTTCGGCGAATCTTCGCTCTTCTGGCTTTACTGTAATATTCCCTGCATATCGTGGATGGCTTGGCCTATCCCAAATCACCCCGACCAGCACTTTCCCATTTTTTAATCCACACACTTTATTCAGGAACTTCATTCTTGATTTGATCATGATGTTTCCTTCATGTTCGTGCATTGGCCCGATGCATGCCACAGTAATGCATGGACATTGTGTTTACAATCAAACCCGGAAGTAACTGTGTGTCCCCGTGCTGACGTCATCATCGAAAGCGCCCAATTTGAACGATTTCGTTTTGTAATTTAGGGGGGTGCCAATATCCAATCTTTGCATGGAGATTATGTCTATCCTGGTACGTTAGGCAAATAAAAAATATTCTTTTCTGCTTCCTGGCATCATAAGCTTTCCATTGATATATAACTTTATTTTCAATGAGGTTCACCTTTAAACTGTGTAATGTTTACTGGAATTGTACTTTACCTGTTTAACGATACATCTCGCGCCACGGAATTTTAACCAATTATTGTTTAAAATGACAAAAGCAAATGGCGGCCACGAGTGAATGCTGGTCGTGCTGCTTATGGTATCCTGAAACTTCGTTCAAATAGGTAGGTTTGAGTCAATCAGGTTGCACCAAACTCGAGATTCGTTTGATAAGTTATGCATAGACATCATTGAGACATAAAGGATGGATATTGATGCGTTCATTTGCTAGATTTAACAACGTCATTGGGATTGACATTCTAGCGATACTGTACTGTACTGTTCTACGTGCACGGTACATGTATATCACCAATGTGTGTACCGCGATGTTCAGTTTTGGGCATACGCACAATAGCTTACAATATAGACGAGATGCATTGAAGTATCGGTATGCTGGATACCGTATCGAGTGTGTGAATTTATTAGCATTGATGTATTGTATTTTAGCATTGTATCGTAATGCATGCGAGAGAGAAAGGCTTACTAGATTTTAATTTTTTACTCGGATACATTGCCCGGATACATAGCGGGTTGAACTGATAAAAAAACAACTTTATGCATGAAATTGTATTTTTGAACGAATCTCACAGTTGACCAAGATCTGATGACTTCAAATCTATCATGAATTATGTTTCAGTATAAAATTTTAAAAAAAGAAAGAAAGAAAGTCCCAATCATAATTAAATCCAATACAACCATATCTGTTTAGAGTTATTAAGCAAATATTGATTAAAAGACCTTAAACAACCTAGTTGGTTAAGCACTTAAACTTGAAGCTGGTTAAAGTGCTATGCATTTATTGGTTAAAAGTTTTAACCAACTATTGATTTGAGCCTTAAACAACAAGAAAATTAAGGGCCCTTAACCAATATTTCGACGAGAGGACCACGTAACTAACACGAGTTTAAGATTGATTAAGATTGTTTAAGACTTTTTTAATTGGCGAAATAAGAGTGCATGTTTTACATTTCTGAATTAAGTTTATTATATTATTTCAAAATGAAGACATAATGTATCAAGGTGGTATGAATTACTACGACACTAAGCTGGGTATTGAAACCTGCAACCACATACAGAACGCAGACAAAATCTTCTTCAACCTAGCGTGACGTCTTGCAATCCCAACGTTCTTTGTCACATCTAATTTTAACATTAAACGTCTTATCAGATTGTCCTATTTTAAAAACAATGGACGAACATCTAACCTTAACTTAACTTTGTTGGGGCAAAATATTATCGAGATCGGTTTAACAAGTATAACTTTCTTTTTTCTAATTCTTTATACAGCCATGCCAAGTACTACGCCAATGATGGCTACTACAAAGTCAATGATGATGCCCATGACAACAAAACGTGGAAAAGGTCGAAAAAGTATGTGTGTAATTTGGTACCCATAAACAACAACAACAACAACAACAGCAACAACAACAACAACGACAACAACAACACAAAAATTTCAAAAGGCTCCCTTCCATACTCTAAATCGGTATCCAGAATAGCTTTCATATGGATTGCATATATTTCTTGGAGTAATGGTGGACAATGATATTTATTGTGTTGTTTGCCAATAAAATTTCCTTTAACCATTAAACGTTTGGAATCGGATGTTGTTGTTTTAAACCTAAAACCAGGCTCTTTGAGTGCACAAGACACTCCTATTACTTGCTGAATAAAATCTGATGTAATAGCCATGAGAAATTTATGTTCAACAGCTTTTATAAGTTACGTTTTGATACCATAATAGAGAGTATTTTTAAGAAGTCTTAAACCTAACTTAAAAGTTACAGTAACGTTTATCATCTTTATAGATGACTTATTTACTTATTTACAAAAAAGGCTCAAAAGAATGAAGCACAGTTTTTTTCTTTCCACTGTTTTTTTAACCATCACTGCAGAGATATGCCCAGAAAGTGTCACAAATACCAACAATGTAATGTTTTCATGGACTCGTACAGACCCCGGACATACTGTAACGGCTCAGTCTAATGAAACATGTCCTAATGACTCAGAAAGACGTAAGTACATGATAATGAGGTGTATATGAACACACACAACCTACAACATTTGAGAGAATAGGCGATATGAATTTTTGTTTGAACTATCCTCTCCCGTGTGATAAACGGCAGGCAGGTCGAATATTTTTGTAGGGGATTTTGGCGCACCTTGTTCACAATTTTACATCTTCAGTTATGAGTATTGCAATCTCGTGCGGGGATTACGCGCAAGGTCTGCGCATACAACGCGTTGTACACACAGTGTTCGAATTATTGGGATGCACTTTTGTTCCCTATTTTGAAAGTTATGGTGCAATTCCATCTCATGCAGAATAATTTGAAGTGCTGTCTCAGAACAAGGTTTTGTAGCTTAGCCTTATAATACCTTGCTCAGAACAATCAAAATAAATTTACAATTTCGTGAGACCCTTCAGCATATTCAAAATTTAATTACCACCAATTAACGTGATGGTCCTGCTTCCGTTTCACTTAAAGCCATAATGTGTGATTTGCTCCACAGCAACGCCCTCAATTTTTGTCGAATTTCTACTTTTTGCACCATTGTAAAGGTCATTGGTGTACATAAATGTACATAATATTACAGTAAAAATTAACATTTATAATAAATCCGGAGATCTCCGGCTTTATTCTGAGCTCACTGATCGAGTGCTGGATAGACATAACGCGGTTTACCATTGAATCAGTGACGTACCGTATAAACTGTATGCATATCGCTATTTGTCTTACGTCTTGTTTGTACATCACATCAGATGCGTGTAGCTCTGCCAATAATCATGATAATATTACGATCGGCGAGATTATAATTGTAAGCGCTTTCCGTCTTGAAGTATAATCTGTGTACATATCGCTATTCGTCTTACGTCTTGTTGTCCTAGGTGTGTAAAACTACGCCAATATTCATGACAATAATACTTTCAGCGAGCTGATATACGCATTATAGGCGCTGGAATTTTCTTCGTTTTAACTTATTTGTTTGACTCGAAATTAAAAGGGGACAGTGTGATCAGTAGCTATCAGTGAAAACTAACATTTAAATAGGAATCTATTCTTTATGCAAATCACACATTTATTGCTTTAATCACAATATCCTTCCCTTATAGAAATTGCTTCTAGAAAATGCACGCAGAGAGGAATGTGGAGGGACCCGGTCTTTATAGGTTGTGGAATAGAAGATTTAGCAAAGGTGAGTTCACACGAGTGTTTTCCCGTCGATTATGATCGTATCATAATAGTATTATGATATTAGTATCGTGGGTCCGCTCAATCCCGTCGGCATACTACAATCGTGTCATCATTTCCATTATTGGGCCGGTTCATAGCATGGTCGTTTTTTGTCGTTATGTAATGGTTCCTCAATGGACTTCGTTATTGCCATGGCGTGTGTAAACACACACCACGCCAATTGTTGTGGCGTATGCATAATCATAAAGAGGACAGGGTAAATTCTGTCAGAATCCCAGACAAGCTTCAATACCGTATTCAGTAGAATTCACCACGACCTTTGCAGGACTTAAACCCCATTAAAAGCTATTAAACCAAGATAACCCTCATTGAAAACAGCTCAACTGATTAAATCAGATCTTCTCTGGTTGTGCACATGTGTCTGTTTTACATCTGCGGTATCGCAATGAGCTGGTATTATAGTTTCAGTTGGGTAACCGATTATAAAGGAAACGCAAGGAAACAATGGTATGTGGACCTTTGTTCACGAAATGAGACAATGGTCTACTTTTTGTTAACCAAATGAGCAACATAATGATTGTTGACTTAACACGGTTAGGAAATAATTCCTTCATATTTTTTGGTGTTATCTGTCGTTTACATATCCGTCCTAAAACACAAAAGTGCGACTATTTCCAAACACCTAAATTAGCTAAAATTTATAAAATTTTAAAACTATATTTTCTAGATAATATTGGTGTAAATTTTAACTGATTCACACAAGCAAATGATATTTACACTTACGTGTAATTTTCGTGACTTATCCAAGCTCACTTCTTCAGCACTCTGATGGATTGCTGGTACTAGACGTGGTAGCGCGAATCGGATCACGTGACCTGGGTATTGATCCCAAATCACTAGACCCGATCAGCTTCTTGTAGGCGGGGGGGAGGGGGTGCCGTCCCAAGTCTTTGTTGAGATCTGGATTAGTGGCGGCGATATAAATAGCCTCTTTCACTCCTCTCTGATACCATCGGGGGTCCGAGTCTAAAATTTGCACTTCTTGAGGATCAAAGGTGTGTTTGGCGGCTCTCATGTGTGCACCAACAGGTGACGCTTCGCGTTTGTGCTCAGAAACACGTTTGGACAGTGGACGCTCAGTTTCACCGACATACTGTGATGGGCAATCCTGGCACTTGATATTATATATTGTCCCAGTGCGATCCAGAGTTTTTGGTTTGTCTTTGGGCGACACAACCATGCTACGGATGGTATTTGTTGGTTTCACATGAACCGTGACGCCCGCCTTGCGTATCTTCCTGTTGATGGACTCAGTGACACCGCGTACGTAGGGGAGAGTGATGTGCCCCTTGGGGCGGTCTGTCCGTTGTTTGGGTTTAGGCTCATGACGCTTGCTGGAAGGGGAACTCCACGCCCACTTGGTGTAACCGCAGATGGCAAGCGATTTCTTGACATGGTCCATTTCCTGTTCCAGGCGTTCACTATCAGAGGATAGGGTTTTGGCGCGGTGGGTCAAAGTTCGAATAACCCCTAACTTGTGTTCTAGTGGCTGGTGACTCGCAAAGTTCAGATATTGGTCTGTGTGTGTACTCTTCCTATACACACTGAAGGATAGGGAGCCGTCCGCGTTGCGCGAGATGAGCGTGTCTAACATGGCGATGGAGTTGTTGGATTCATGTTCAACGGTGAACTTGATAGAGTCATGAATGGAGTTCAGATGGTGGGTGAAACTGTCAACCTCGGAACGCTCAATGATCACCATGGTATCGTCAACATATCTCCCGAAATAGCGGGGTGGGGTATGAAAGGATGTGATGGCTTTCTCCTCAAAGTTCTCCATAAATAGGTTGGCGATTATGGGACTCACCGGTGAACCCATCGCGGCTCCCTCTCGTTGAATGTAGTACTTGCCGTCGTAGATAAAATACGTGGTCTTGAGGCAAGTGCTAAGTAAATCAGTGACTTGTTGTGGGTTGAGGTCAGTCCTGGAATCCAAAGTGTCATCAGCTGTGAGCAGATCTTTCACGATGACCAAACTTTCTTCCACTGGCACACTGGTGAATAAGGCTGTGACATCGTATGACACAAGACATTCGCTAGGACTAAGTTTGAACTGAGACAGTTTGTTAACAAGTTCTTCACTGTTCTTTAAATGCGTACTGGACTTGCCGACAAGCGGAGACAAGATGTTGGCTACGTATTTGGCCGTGTTGTAGGTGATGGACCCTCTACTAGCAACGATCGGTCTCAGAGGGCAGGCTGGCTTGTGCACCTTCGGGAGGCCGTAGAACTTAGGCACCACTGAAGTCGTGGGATACAACTGTTTGTAACATTTAAAGTCAATAGCCTCCTCTTCTTTAAGAGCTTTCAGTTGATCCACTAATTGAGTCTTATATTTAGCAGTGGGGTCCTTTTTTATGTTCTCATAAGTGTTCCCATCGCTTAAAAGTTCACTTGCCTTTTCTTTATACGTAGCAGTATTGAGCACAACAGTAGATCTGCCTTTATCGGCAGGAAGGATGGTTATATTCCTATCCGATTTCAGGTCCCGTAGCGCGGCTCTCTCCTCCTTCGTGATGTTGCTTTCAGGTACTTTCGCGTGATCTAAAATGTCAATACAATCCAACCTGAGACGAGCAGCTTCATCCGTATTGTGTCCGATAGCTTTCGTGGCAGTCTCGATACCGGTGATGAATTCGACAACCGGGATCTGCGTCGGGCTCACAGCGAAATTCAGTCCCTTTTTCAGAACTGACGACTCAGCACTAGTCAAAACTTTGTCAGACTTGTTCACAACCCATCTATCTGTCACATTCTTACTTTCCTGCTCCGTAACATCAACGATTGACCGTTGTTTGTTGTTGTTTTGGACATTTTTATCCTTCGAAGACACGCGGTTGAACTTGTTTACTTGACGTGACCTGCATTTGTCGTACTCAGCGGTGTACGCATGCGCGACCCAGTTCTTCACTTCTGTATACAAATCAATCGATAAAGCATCGAACAGCTGTTCATCGGTGTCCGAAATGTGTTGTTTTACCGAGTTCAAGGTGACATAAATCTGCCTAATGCGTTCACTCACTAATTGGTGTTGAGCTCGTTCCAAAATCCTTTCCGCCGTAATTCCTTTGACAGAAGATTTCAATTTTAGACTGTTCGGGGTGACTCCTTGATGTTTACAATGGAGTGTAAAGTGTAGATGATTACGGAACCTCGCCGATTTCCTCTCAAGAAATTCCAAACGTCTCGTTAGTTTTGTTGCCATCCGGCCATGTTCGCTTTCGAGAATTTCATAGAATACTTTAAATGTAGCTTGTACCGTTTTTGTGTGGCATCCTTCAGAACTGAGCGGTCCGTTACTAATATTTTCGGTCAAATCTCCATTCAATTAACACGGGTAGTTGGCTAGCTATGAGCAAGCTATGCCTTGCCCTCACTCATATTTTACGAAAGTGCGACTATTTCTGAACATCTAACCTAGCTGTAATTTTAGGTCATGTTAGAGAAATATATTTTCACACAGTGATGTTAACTAGGCAAATGGATATACTTCTAACATACACTATTTGTAAAGGTCGCGCGTCAATGGTGAGAGCACTGTGTATTGTGTATGAAAACGGACAGTAACTGCAGTATGATAAAGTTAACCACAATGCTAGACAAAATAGCTTGGAATATGTTGGAATATAAAATAGAATATTGCCAGTATTTGCAATACCGTACTAATTTCATTCGAACACCTTTGTACAGGGTTGTAGGTCAAATATCAAATATGACAGAGGCCATATTTTCAAAAGGCATCGATTCAATCGCAACTTGTCTTAAATTACTCCTCTCGGCAAACGAAATAGGAAAATGATTTAATTGAGAAATGTATATCCTCAGAATCGGACGAAATCATGGGTCAAAGATTATGCATGTACGTATTTCTATTGGACTTTGGCTGCATTAACTCTGAAGGGAGACATAACATGCCAATAAACATTGCACCAAAACTGTGAATTAAGTATATGTTTGCGATTTCTTATGTTAAGAATAGTAATTTGAGACCAGTTTCGATGAAATCGGACTGTTTTTAAGATTTGACCTCTGTGTATGAAAGTTTTGACATTTGACCTGCTCGATGTTATATAAACCCTGAACTAATCATCGTACAACAATATGACAATTGACATTTTTATTTCTAGCGATGAGAGGAACAATTTGAGATATATTACAACACGGATAGGGTTATTTTTGAGTTATAACCTTCGACCCTTCTTATGAATCATAGGGGTCATCTAGAAAAATGGAACCAATTCTAGTTTTATTATTTGAGGTGTAAGGGTGCCAAAAACATTGGTTCCACTAATGTAGCAATTTAATAACCCAAACACATAGCGCCAAGTACTAGTATGCCTTCCTCGAGGCGGTAAAGTAAAATAAACTTCTGTGATTTTCTCAAAAGCTGTTCATTTTTGTAGGAATCTGTTATGCAAGATGTATTAGGCTATATTCCAAAAATTAGATGCACACTACATGTGAGTTCGGATTTCCGGACTTTTTGTCCAGTCATGCTTGTTGGAAATCAGACTTTTAATGTCTTCAATGACAAAATTAATATCCTCTTCCTTTCAATGTCAGTTATTCTTTTCTCCCAGCTAAGGGTAAGTTATTGTCAAGTTATTAGGTATCATCAGTATTATAGGTTAGATGAATGTAGAATTGTGGTGCTTTTACCAAGAGATGGTCAAACTAATCTGCAATTAGATATTTATAACAATGGAAACCCTTTTCACACTTGCCTCCACGTCAACTTAACACATTTATATCTTTGATAGATACAAGTGACTGAAGACAATGTGGCAGAGATTGCCGATGCCCTCGCTAACATCATCGAAGATTCAGAGACTATTGATGTTGAAAATATTCAGGAAGCTTTCACTAAGATCGTTAATGTTGGTTCCCCATCACCAGTGGTAAGTCCTATATAGAATATTATGATAATCTTAATTTAATAGTTCGTCCCAAAGCCCCGCGCGCATTAGTAAAATCGCCCGCTTTTTTCGCGTTAAAGCTACGCTGGATTGAGTAAACTTCAGCTATTTTCCGCTGTTTTATTTTTATTTTTCAAATCAACCACATCGTCTAAATAGCCTAAATCGAAAATCTCAATAAAATTCTCCATCTTGACCACAGTGAAACCTCCTTGAAAGATGAAAAGGTGGTCTATTCTTGTCATAAAGCTCGTCCCACAGATTTAAAAATGAAGTACCCCCCAAAAAAACCAAAAACAAAACAAAACAAAACAAAAAACAACAACAAACAAACACAAAAAAACCAAAAAAAAACCACACCAACAACAACAATAACAACAACAACAAAACCACATTCCGCATTAGGTTTTTAACTTGGGAAGGGCTTTGAGACGAACTTTTAAAGTATGATGGTCATATCTAATGTCTTCGACATGCGAGGTAAAATAATAATGATCGAGACGTGAGCATTTTGTAACCTAAACACGCGGTAAATGGCCGCTATATAATGCATAATGTATTTATTTAATGGGCTTTAACAATATTTTACATAATACAACTTATAAATGGTGTTCGCTGGTTTTGTTTTGCTACTCATATTTTTAAGTAACAGCCCATGATTTTGGCAAACTACCGTATTATCGGTAAAAATTCCTCCATCAGGATCGATTGTTGAGGCAATTTGATTCATTGTTAATTGATTGATTGTTTGATTTTTAAAACTACAGGTCACTGAGAGTGTCATCAAAACCGTCAACTCGATTCTTTCTGCCAATGTATCACAAGGGGACTCTGCTGCAAACGCATTGTCTGAAATACTCAAATCGGTTGAGATGCAAGTAGAAAACACCATAGAAATGTATGGAACATTTAGCTCTGTTAAGCCTAACATTGCTGTTGAGGGTGTTGCTGTTAATAAGGCACAAGGTGGTGTCGGGTTTGCAATTAGTCAAATTGAGGGAGGTTTTAAAAAAGATAGCAATGAAAGTTTTGATATGCAGTCGGAAGATCAACTCATCGGAAGTTCTATTCAGTTGCCAGAGGACGCGCTGTTTGAAAATGAGAATACCAATGGTGAGCGAAACAAAGCATTAAGCTTTAATATACAATCTAGCTACTAAACACTGTAGAACCAGTTACTCTAGTTTTATTTATTTAACTTTCCACAATCACAATAAAATGACTACATTATCATAGTATACGTAATAATAATAAATAAATAAATTTCGGATTTTATATAGCGCATTTTTCCAGAGGATTCAAAGCGCTGTAATTTCGCTGCGTGGTGAACCATCACAATCAGATCGCATCAACTAGGCTGGTTGCAGCCGAACCTGGCGCAAACCTACCCGCACTTAGATTGTAACATCCACCCATTTTCTGCAGCTCCCCAAATTCCATTATTACAAGAGTTGGTAAACACTACATTGTATATTGCATGAAATTACTGGCTAACTTAAACAGAATTCCTTGAATAATATGAGTTGCTTGTAAATACATTTCAAATTAGAAATTTATTTACAGTTACAACTGTCTGACACATTCTGTATAGATAGACACTGTTCTTTTGGTAGGGTATAGTGTGAGCGATTTCACTTCACATGCACTACAATCATGCAAATCATGTTGAAGTTGTCACATTTGGCAGAGTAATATATAAACTGATTAATCTAGACTATGGAGGCATTTCAACAGTACCTCCATTTAGTGGAAAAATGCCATTTAACTTTGCACGAAAGGTGAAGTTCAAAATTGCTCAAACTTGTTCAAAATCCACACCATCGCGATCCTCTGGCAATAAGGATGGGAATATTAAGTATACATTGACACGGTTACCGACTTATAGGCAATGACGTCAAATGTATTATTTTCACAAGCAAGGGGCGAGGATGAAATTTGTTCTGATTTTGACTTTTTGCAAGAAAAAGAATAGTTTGAGTCAAATAGACCCAATAACTCTAAATGGTTGCCTTAATTTGATATGTTCCCAAGGTAACGAAACATCATAAATAGCACAAACTATTCTCTTTATGATTTATCATGGAGAGACAAAATTTGAGAATTTTAAACAAAATCAGTGCAATTTTCATGACGTTCTAATGCTACATCTGTACGTATCACACCATAACGTAAGTATTGTTTTAACCAAGTCCGAGCCATTTTAAACTTGACTCCTGAGTAAAAGCTCAACGATCTTTTCCCATCAAATAAGGGTGCTGTTGAAATGTCTCCATATCCTGAATGTTCAGCTCTATAAGTACTGTATATCTACCAAGTACGGCAAATTTAAAATGATTTGCACTATGGATCTATTGGACTACCATCATACTAATAGATGCGCTGTACAATTTGTTTAGCTAAAAATTCGAAACTCGCATACATTCCCACCCATCACACACAAAGGGATATTGGGCTATTCCAGAAAATAGATGCACACCCCCTATAGAGGAGTTCGGATATCTGGACTTTTTGTCCAGTCGCGACTGTTGGAAATCCAGACTTTTAAAGTGCCCAAAGGCAAAAAAATCCGGCAGAAAAATAGTTTAAAATCAGAAATCCTCAATATGAGAGCTCATTTTCAACATTTCCGTGATTTTTCCTTCATTTGATTGGATTTCCAAGCTTTTTCCAGTAACATTGGCAACTGGAAATCCAGTCGTTTTCAGAAAGCAAACTTGGAAATCCGGAAATTTCTTTGATTGAAAATTTACTCCTCTATAGGGGGTGTGCACTTATTTTCTGGAATAGCCCATTCTTTGGTTCACCTAAAGTACGCTGGTGACGCTGCAAAATTAAGCCCTTATAGGCGTGCAATGCAGGTAGCCTCTACATACATCACTGGACATGAGGCGAACCAATGTTGGGGTTTAATAATTTCAAAATATCCTTATATTCTTCGCGTGTAGACAAAGGATTAACTTAACTCCTTCATTTTCTGTTTGCATAATAGATACCAAAGTTAGTTTCATTGCATACAACGACGACAAATTGTTTCCATCACAAATGCTTAAAGAAAAAACCTCTTCCATGGTTGTTGGTCCAATCATCTCAGCTGTTGTCCTTGGTAAAGATGTTAAAAACTTGCAGAAACCAGTTGTTATACAGATAGCACCTACACAGGTAAGTGATGTTGAAATATGGAATGAGATCAATTAATTATTATAGTAATGTGGTGTGTGAGGTGGGTGTGTTTTGAGCAGAGGGGTGGGTGTATGGCGGTGGTGTATGGGGATTGTGTGTACCATGGGGCAAGCAGGTTATTGGCAACACACCCCCACACACAGAAATATCACATTCCAAATGGGGACAGTCCCAGTCTGAAAGCAATAAGAAGTGGACACCCCCACACACAAAAACGATCATCTTCAAACAACAAATGTAATTGAAGTTTATGCTGGTTTCATACTACCCTGCCTCTTGCCGCTGAACGGCGTGGCGCACGCGCATTGCAGACAAACAGACACAATAAAGGCTTGTCATTGGTTGAAACGCCCTTCCGTTTGCCGCAGCGGCAAGCGGCAGGAAAGTATGCTGGAGGCTTTAGATTGCACAATGTAAAACGGTTGTATATTCCAAGACATGACGTTAAATATTACTTACATCTCATGATAATTTCTGTTCTTCCAGGATATTAATGCAACCGTGTTGAACACATCCAGATGTGTGTATTGGGACAGTAAGAGTGATGGAATCGGTGATTGGGCAGACGAAGGATGTGAACTGATGAGTGCTAAGTCAGGAAAAATAACCTGCCATTGCAACCATCTAACAAACTTTGCAGTGCTTGTGGTAAGTAGACAGTCTTGTGACCAGCCAGGTCAGGAACCTGTTAATGCAACCATCTTGCAAACTTTGCAGAGCTTGTGGTAAGTACAAAGTACACAGCCGTATAACCAGCCATAGAGTCAGGAAAAATAACTTGCCACTGTAACCATCTTACAAGCATTGCCGTGCGTATGTTGGCAGCATTCTTATAATTATGTAATATCGATCACAAACTCATAAGGCAATCAGACGGACGAGGACTGCTAGTGTAGACGATATGAATTTGAGAGAGAAGCCATTGAGTGTCTGACATGGACGAGTTTTCAATCAACCCACATACTAAGAAATAAGACTAGAGCTACTGTGGTTCAATGTAGGTGGTGGCTTCTGATTTTGATAATCTCTGCATGACATTTGACCCCAACCATTAAAAACAATGTTTAACTCTCAATTATGTGTTCGTCCTGATCTGTGGTCAAGTTTTAAGCCCAAATGGGAGGGGGGGATTTTAACACTTGATCCTTCGACCTGAGATGACCTCAACTCCATTTTTAATGTTCCACTCATATCGAGGATTATCTTTACGAAGTTTAAACCTATTTGGGCAAGCTTCAACATTTAACCTCGGTATGACCTTTGACCTCCGTTGACCTCAGAGATTGATTTTTCCATGTTCCCCTTATATCTCAGAAGATCTGTACCAAATTTAAGACAATCGGCCAAATTTTGAGGTTTGATCCCTATGACCTTTGACCTTAGATGACCTTGGATTAATTTATTATTATTTTTATTAGCTAATCTGGCAAAGTGATTTTGGTAGTCTTAGTGTTGTTTGGTTACATTGTTGCTATTGACCATTGTCTAACCCTAATAAGCTATTAAGCTTGTGACCACGTTTGGTGGTTATACGACTCGTAGCATGTATATAATTTTTAATAGAGTAGGAATAGCATTTTAATGATTTGCACAAAATCACCTCTATTAACACGCAAATCACCTCTATTAGCGCGCAATGACATTTGGGTCTACATTCATGTCTTAAATGTGTGCGACTAACAATATCTTTTATGGTAATGTTTTAACCTGTAACACCTTAAATTTAAACACAACTTCATCATTTTGTGTTACTATAGGATTTCTCAGGAGGGACCATGCATTTTGCTTTGGATGTCATCAGCAAAATCGGATGTGCTTCTTCAATAGTTGGACTGTGTTTGACCTTGATGATATTCCTTTGTTGCAGGCAAGTGTCTTTTGTCTTATTATAGAGATTGGAATTCGCTGTAGAAGTAATGATGTAGCAGGATCAATCACCCATACTAATTAGTTGAGTTGAAAGAAGGGACTATGGTGCACCTTTGTAAATCGACATCTATAAATCAGAATAAATGCGTAGAAAATGATGAGCTCAGTTAAGAAAAATTCAAAAAGTATCCCTAGGGGTCAACAGATGTCAAATTTCATACAACCACAAAATTTGCTCCGATTTTTTTCAAAAACACGAAATTATTTCTTAGGTCATAAAGATTCAGAAAAAGTATAATTTGACCTATCTGCGACGTACGATTCTTGAGTTATAAGCAGGAAGGTCAAAATTGGGGAGTGGTCAGTTTTTTTGCTACATAGGTGTTAAAAGTTTGCACTGTCTAGAATGCCTTTTTATTACCAAAACCCAGCATTAAAGGTCAACCATCATTGTAGGCCATATGGCCAATCGACCATAACCTATTTATGATATTTTCTAGTATCCCAGAAGGTAAGAATTATTCCTTATTTGAGTTCACTTTACATAACGAACAATTTAAGACCATTTTTATTGAAATCGGAGCACTTTTAGTTTATGATCCCTGTGTGGCCAGAAAAATAATTGACCACCCCCAATTTTGACCTTTCTGCTTATAATTCAAGATCGATATCGCAAATAGGTCAAACTATACTTTTTCAGAATCCTTATGACCAGAGAAATAACATGGCGTGGTTTTTGACAAAATTCGAGCAATTGTATGGAATTTGGAAGTTAACCTATCTTAGCAGAAAACCTGCAGAAAAATCAATTTGAAAAAAGTTCAAAGTGTATCTCTGTTACGTTCTGTGTCTTGGTCAATGTGCTAGTCCTGTCTCCTGTTAGCTAAATGTACGCTATACATCAATATTGAAACAGTATAATTTATATATATCTTTTCATATAAGGACAAAGCAGGTACGATCAAACTTTGATCAAAGCTCGTCTGACCAAGTTAAACAAAATTTTTCTTAATCATTTCATACAGAGGACTTCTCATCAGTCTCCAACGTAAGATCCTCATGCAGTTCTGCATCTCAATGCTAGGTTTATACTTTGCATTCTTGCTCGGCATCGACAGCACCGGTTCCGAGATAGGGTGCATTATTATAGCAGCATTTCTGCACTACTTCGTCTTGACTACAGTACTATGGATGGGAGTCGAGGCTCGCCATATGTATATCACCTTGGTGGCTGAATCAGACAGAGTGGGAAGGAAGTTTCTGATTAAGGCCAGTTTTTTTGCTTGGGGTAAGAAATTCTTAATTTGATGATATCTGGATTCTATGATAATAAACATTGAAATCAAGTGACACATGCATACACAACCCACTCACGTGAATACGTCAACAGTATACAAATTCATAAACATTCATAATAATGAGTTTGCTGATTTTTAATATTTTGATACTATTTTTATTAGACACAACATGACCCGTTCAAACACACTTGCTCCTCTTCCGAATGTATGGATTTCCTTCCCTTCTCTCAACCTCATCACTGCCCTCCCTCAAATTATTATTATGATAAAATTGTTTGTATTATTGGACAGGTGTTGCTTTGATACCGGTCGGCGTGGTACTGGGTATAAAACAAGGCGAATACCTAGCTCAACCTTTATTATAGTAAGTAACATTCTCGTTTTTATTAATTTTTCTTTCAAAATCTGACAATAGATAATAAAGGCACAGTACAGGGTCAATAATGGAAGGCTACCATTCAAATCATTTTCAAAATATGTTTTTTTATACTTATGGTGCAATACAAGTTTATGATAGGGTAGTTAAACATAATAAACCATTTCTTAAAGCTTAGACCTGCCGGAGGGGTCTCCGAAAAGCAGACTTTTGAATGCTGACTTTCTCTATACCTACTGTTTGCTTATCATGTTTATGCAATCCATCAGTATACCACTTTTACACAAAACGCACAAAACGCACCCAAATAGCACCCACATTCGCCAAAATTTGGTGCATTTTTAATGCACTCTTTACCTTTGGGCACAAATACTCCCAATAAGGGGCACTAGGCTTCACTGAAAACCCATCCATATACCAAAATCAAATATAATGATGTCCTCGTGGGTTGTTTTAAAACTTGCCATAATACAGATCATTGTCGCAGATTAATTCGGGATTAGCTGTCTTAATGGGCAGTTGAGAAACACGTGTTTGCTTCTATCTGAGATCAGAAACCGCGGGAACCGCTTGTAAATTGATCTCGAAATGCCCACCTTTACGTTATGCCCCTTAACAATGCCAATATGGCTTTCCTGACACTCCTTTCTCTCTGTCCTATGTCTCTTTAATTCAACGATTTTCTAAATTTGCGCAATTTTCATCATTACCTTTGCAGTTGTTTCATAGCACCTGATTACGGTCTGTTTTTCGGTCTTCTACTTCCTATCGGGCTGGTCATCTTACACAATATAATCACATTCGGTTTGGTTGCAAGAAAGCTTCTGAGCTCAAGGGCTTATGTTATGAAATCTGATCTTGAAAATCGTGAGAGTGAAGCTGGTGACGAACAATTTTTCCAGAAGACGGGAGTGAAAGAGATTTCTCAACGTCTGCTGAACGCGTTCGCTGTATCCATACTTCTCGGCATCACATGGGTATTTGGATTCCTCGCTATCGAAGAAGCACGATTTGCCTTTCAACTACTTTTCTGTATCTGCAACGCTTTCCAAGGAGTTTTAATATTCATTCTCTTCTGCTTCGGTCAAAAAGATGTACGCAAAATTATCTGTGCCAGATGCTTCACTGAACCACCCTCTCAACCCAAGGTGAAGCAGATAAAGAAGCCTGCAGCCACTGGAGCCACGTCAGTATCTAATGATACTCGTCTTTCGGGTGAAAGTTATACTGAAGACAATGATACGCTGGTTACTAAAATTGACGGAATGACAATGACCGTGTTAGAATCAGAGACAATGGATAGTCACGAATAGGGTATTGATCAGAAAGAGGTATCAAACAACACGGATCAAGAAGAACAGATGGAAAAGAAGAACTAGCCAGAAACGGGTAACAACGACCAATGAAACGGTTAAAAATTATATAGTAAAATTTAACTGAAATATAAAAATTTACTAAAAGGTGTAAGGCAGGAGGATTGTCAAAATCTGCCAAGTGTAGATTTTGGCACCTTTTTTATTGTCATAGATGCGTTAACATCAACATCAGATGCGTAGCCAGCTTTATTTAGTGGGCGGGGGAGGGGGGGGGGGGTCGGGGCAAAATAAAAAATTGGGGGGACTGACGAAAAACCCTTTGCATTATTTTGAAATGGTATTATCAGTCGAAACTGTACATGTAAAGTCTTAGAGTTTCAGAAAAAGGCTTTATTGGGACAATGTGCGGGCGTAACGCGACGAAATTTTGCACAATTTTGGCCCATAATCGGGGTGAAAATGGCTTTATTGTGACAAAAAATTGGTATTTTGGACCATGAGCGAAGTGAATTTCTTTTCCTTTGCCTTGCCGATTCTCTATTCTCTAGTGGTTAAGCCGAAAGCCGTGAAGCTGCATTTATTGAATGCGGCTTCAAATTTGTCCATACTACTGTTTTCCTGGTTTTTTGCATTCTTTTTTCATTTCAAAAATACCTAATGACAATTTTAATGACATCACCATCATATTTAGACCAACAACAACAACAACAAGCAGCTTTTATATAGCGCCGTAACATGAGCAAAACACGACCTCGGCGCTTTACAGAAAAAAATATCTTAAACTACACATCTTACATTACTAATTTAAACAAATAAACAAAGCAGCATGAAACATGGGGAAGAAATTAGTCCGGGAATAAATGAGTTTTGTTTGGCTCTTGAAAGAAGCAACTGTGATAGAGTTTCTGATGACATTTGGTAAAGTGTTCCATAACATTGGGGCAGCATGTGTGAAAGCGCGATCCCCTTGAGTAGTGAAAGTTCTGTTAACAACAAGGCGAGGTTGGTCGTGCCCGGAACGCAGGTTGACAGCCGGAATGTAAATGTGAAGGAGTTCAGTGAGGTAAATGGGGGCTTGATTGTGCAGGCACTTGTAAGCAAGCAGAAGGGTCTTAAAGATGATTCGCTGTTTGACTGGCAACCAGTGCAGCTCTTGAATCAGAGGAGAAGTGTTCTCACGTCTGCTTGCCCGGAAAATGAGACGTGCATAGCGGTTCTGGATCTTTTGAAGCTTCTGTATGTCTTTGGCTGTGATGTTAATAAGCAGAGAGTTGCAGTAGTCCAATCTGGATGTTATTAGCGCTCGGACTGCTTGCTCGCAAATGTCTTTGTCAATGAAACGACGGATTCTGTTGATATTGCGGAGATGATAGTTAGTGGAGCTAGATATGGAAGCAACCTGAGCAGTCATTGACATGTCAGACTCGAACTTGACACCATTTATATATAATTTGAAATTTTTTACACAATCAATTGTGAGTATTTGGTAGTTGTATTTAATGTCTATATTTTTATTTGTTCATAAAGGATGAAACGTTCATTCATTCATTCATTCATTCATTCATTCATTCATTCATTCATTCATTCATTCATTCACTCATTCATTTATTCATTCATTTATTCATTATGTGAGGGCACGGTGGCGCAGCGGTACAGGCTCTACCTCGCAATCGGAGGGTTGCTAGTTCGAGCCCCGGCTGTGCCAATAGTGCCATCGTTTTGTGTACTTGGACAATGTGCTTTACCTCACTTGCCTCTACCCAGGGCTGAATTGGGGATCTTTTAAGAATATTGTCCATTGAGCGCCGCCTTGGGCATTGTATAGCAGTTGACATATTCCAACGACAGTGGAATAAACGTAAAGCGCTTTGAAATTCGCTGTATAAATGTCAAAATTCATTCAGTCATCCATTCTACATGTATTTCCATAATTCACATAAAAATAATAAAATATGCACTACAATATCAATATATCACAAAATGTTTGGCAATTTATCATATTTTTGTGTATAATTGTTTATTTTACAGACCGGAATTTTTGCCAATATGTTTTATGGTTTCTATCATGTGTGACTTTTTTTAAATAGTTTTTGGATCCATCCAAAATGAGTACAATATCGGCAGGATTAACTTGATATAATTCAGATTTATTGATTAATTTTAATTCCTTTTATGTTATCATTTTTAACGAATAGCAATCGCAAAGACACATGAAAGACTCACAATGAATGAAAACGTTACAACTCAAAGAGCATTCCTTACCGTAGACCACATGTCACCTTCAAGGCCCATTTAGTGATTTGCGCATCCGGACGATCGTAAAAATCCTTAAAATTCAGATTTTGGTACTTTTGTCATTGTCATAGATGTGCTAACATAGCCTGCTAGTAGTACGGCCTAAAGTCGTGTATGAAAGACAAAATAAGACATTATAGATATCTGTGATGTATAGGCCTATACTATCAGTATATAGCTACATGGGTCTTTAACTTTGTCAATAACTTTAACTTTGCCCAAATGACAATTCTAACAACTTATCTTCATACACAATTATTTATACACAATTTTACTGAATGTGACTTTAAAGCCTGGATGGCGCTAAGGGCTGCAATATTTGACAAGCTCCCACTATCGCCCCGTCGTAGCTGATTTTTCAGCAAGCGGCAGGAAAGTATGCTGGAGGCTTAATACTCAGCAATTATTATGTTTTATTTTGAGCTTTTGTAAATATTTTGCCAGGCTACTGTACCCATTATTATTATTTTTTTGTATTAAAGTTAATTTTTTGTTTCTTTGTTTCTTTCTTTTTGTTGTTAAATATACACATAACTATTGCAATCAATAGTTGTATTAACATGAAAATTGCTTATTTTGTTTAATACAAGATGATATTTTAGTTTAAGATGACTGCTCTGCGTATTAGGTGGCGCGTGCATTGTACGCACCATGTATACGCGAATCACCTTTTTAATATTTATCTCGCCGTATATTTGCGTACATCCCAATAGATATAAAACGTAAACACCCACATAGTCTGTCTATAGTGTGAAATTGCAGAGGATGATTTAAGCACTTCCCAGCAAGTCTTGCGGTTAGCACAGCTGTGTGAGTGAACATGACACCACTGCCCGCCCACTGCATACACACGTGCATGGTTAAATTTGAATTTGGACAGATATATTTACAATAAAAACACCTTAAAAAGGTTGGTCGATTTCACATTTTATGTTATCTACAGAAGGTGTGAATTATCCTTCATGCATACATCACTTTAGATCTGAAATCGACCAAGTAATAATGACACACGGGCAATTCTAAAACAACATCTTTTGCACAGAGTTCAATGGGATTTGAAAAGTAAAGTGGCAGTTGAAACTCTAGTGATAACACTTTTACAGTGCATGATGGGGCTTCCTTAAATCATCCTCTGGTGAAATTGAGAGTAACGCCATGTTGGATTTCGTAGTGATAGATTCGAATCAGTCGCGCTAACCTAATTCCGCGGGCGTATACACACGCGTAAAAGGGCGATTTGTCCGTACACTGCAGACACAGCTGAGCCGATTGAATCTGCAACTGTGAAATCCAAAATGCGTTACACTATGATACGAATATATATCCAGTTAGCGGTGTTCTTTGATGCATCCCATAGTGGTATGATAAGTACCCTTAATAAGGATAAGTGTGTGATGTGCCCTGAGTAATTCATAATTGTTATTTTTACCAAATCTGTATAACAGAGGTCCCTTGTGTAAAGCAGTGCTGGTCCACTGATCTTGGCTACCCTCTTTAAATATGTCTGAAATAAATAAATAAATAAATTTATATTAAGATTCATTGATGTCTTGTTTTAATAAAAGTGTATGCTTTTATACGTCTTGTGTGAATAATTACAAAGTTATGGCACTTTTACTACATGCATGTCTGAGAGTACACAGCTGCTTTAATAAAAATTCCTTTAAAAAGGAATAGGGCGAGCCACTGAGGAAATGCCAAGATAAAGGTGTAGTTATTTTATTCGAACTGTTTTTATAAATGGGATTGTTCATAATAAGCACGTTTGTACGTTTGTTAAATGACAAGTAGGGCATGTAGTAAAAACACACTGCATAATTCTTGATAGGCAATTGTTGTCAAAAGGGTGGTTCAAAAGAAACACAAATAATTACTACAGACACATGCAATGTAGTTTTGTAATTTTAATAATACTGGAAAAAGAATCTTATAAAGATCGAGATAACATAAAAGCACCATCATAACACAGTAGTTATTACGTTGACATTATTATGTAAATAAGTTTATGTGCATCAGTCATATCCATAACAAAATATGAATGTCATTAGATTATTGACCAATGAAAACACAGGTAAATGAAAGTCAAGTGTTACGAAAACTAGGCGGACATCTTCCACTAATTGCCTCAGCCATGTTTGGCCCACTCACACAGCAACACACAGAGCACGTATAGGGACCCAAAAAACTTCACCCGATTTAACACACTTAGCTCTATCGTATATCTTCAGCACCACATTCAGATTTTACCTCTACCCTTCAGCTTCTCAAAACTAGGTGTATTTTAAAATTTTATAAGAAATTACTGTGCAATAGGGCCTATTACTATTTTACTAACTTATCTTCCAACTGATATTAAGCCCGAGCAACTGGTAATTACATAGCCATAACACGGTCACCTAGCCACTGTACAACACTGGGAACCAATATTTTTAATGAACCCGCTATATTCCTTTCCCGTGCTCAAATATTTTGTGAACCGGTCTCATTTTAAAGGCCATGTAAACAAAACAACACGTGTGCAATTTCAACCACAATAGATGTTTGCAAAATTACCATATTTAGGTGTCTATCATTTACCGGAAACATCGTGCTCTATCACTGAAAATCACGCATGACGTAACCAGTAGTGCATTATCAGTGGTACTTGCTGCGTGATCAATTACTGGCATTGTGCGCTGATTGGGTAATCTCGGTACCTACTAAATATTCATATCGATCCCATCTATGAGTCATGCATGGTTGTAAATGTCCTCCACAGTGTGAAGTTTTTAGTGCGTGATCAAATCGTGTAATTTACCTGATATCATGATGACCATGATATAACTTGCGTGTGTTGTGAGAAGTGCATAAATCTTCTAACAATTCAATGCTATTTTATCTCCGTGTTCTAACAATAAATTTCATCAGAATAACATTTTCACATGTCATTTTTGTCTTTAGCTTTAAATGTGTCATAATATAGGCCTAAATGACGTTCTTTAGTTAACTTCCACGTTTACCCAGATATTAGGCCTATTAGCAGTATCAGGTCTCTCAATCTAGTATATACACAGATTTACAGCTCATCTTACCCCCCCTTCAGAAAGTCCAATTGGCACGGTACATGTATAATAATTTACTTCCGAATGGTACCTTGCGCCTTTTAGCTCCACTTATTCATTTACACCGATTAAAGGATTCTCGTTAAACCAGCAAGCCTGAGTGAGGGCGTTATTGATGTTACATCAGCAGAGCCAAGTGAAGGCCAAGTACCATTAACATATTATATACGCTATAGTAAAACAACAAGCCCATGCAAGCAAGTATTTTGCCAGTATCAATAAAACTATAATGAGGCTATTAATGTAGCCCAACTGTACGTACAATCTGGCAATACCGCTCAGTCTGAGAGAAATGAAAAATATCTCTTGCAATTTTCTGATTTGCATAAAAGTAATGCTAGTTCATGGAAGTTGTAAAACAATTATTTCTTTTACTACAAACATATTCCTTGGTAAGACAACTTTATAGCACTGTTTGAATATCAACATGAAGTAGTAAAGACAAATTTAAATGGACACTATCGCCTCTGTAGTTTCCTGATTTTCATTTTTATTCTGAAACGCCGTGAAGAAGTAAGTAGTACAAAACCCAGCGCAATATGGGTCGAAAATCGCTTCGCGATTTTCGCCCAAAAAGGTACCTGGGAGCCAGTCAATTTGCATAGCCAATAATGTGATTTTGTTAGCTTGTCTAAACAAGGTCATGCCGGTAAACCGGGGGGGGGGGGGGCACCCCGCACTCGAATGTGAACTGGCATACCTATGCCTAACATACATGGACCATTTTAATGAAGAAATCATAGCTCTACAGAAGATATAGACTTATTTATGAACAATTCTCGTATGAACTATTTTAGTCACGAAATTCACGAAAATTGTCACACTTTATCCCGTACATTATAAAATTATGAAATAAAAAATACTTTAGCCAAATCAAGCCTAAACCCGATAACATTGACCACCTCTCTCGCTGTAAATAGGAACTGTACGTGTTACCAATCCATCAGAACATAACATGTAAAAAGCAAATCTACCAAAAAAACGTTGACAACGTAAAGAAATCAGCAAGTTTAAAAAACCCACCTCGGCTCACTTTTTGAAACTTGGTCCCATTTTGAACACCAACAGCAAATCAGTTTTTTTTTATTTCAACAGAATACAGCGTTTCCAACAAGATTACAAGCCTACTTGTTATTCGTTTAATTCAATCATTAATCGTGTTAATCATGATTATTATAAAACAAAACACAATAGGATATTGGCTTACCATGCAAGAACAAGATAATAACCTTTCAGGTCGTTCCAGAAAGCTTACAAATTAATATCGCATCTGCACATTAAAGATACCTAACATTTCTGGAAATGTTTTAAATTTATATAAATATGATAAAGTTTAAATCAGTAACTTTTACAAATGGGACCAAGTTTCAAAAAGTGAGCCGAGGTGGGTTTTTTAAACTTGCTGATTTCTTTACGTTGTCAACGTTTTTATGGTAGATTTCTTTTCTTTTTATGAATGTAGCCAAGCAGCTACAAGCTTGGAAAGTCATCAGGTTACGAAGTGCACCATAAAACGAATAAAACGAAAAATGGATGTTTGAAGTTGCTATTCTTGATTCATGACAATAAATAATTAAACAAAACTTTATCAGTCGTTTATTTTTAAAACTTGCTCAAATATTTAATTATTCAAGGCTACGTAAATATGTAAAGGAAATGTAAATATGAACAACACACACCCAATGTTGACAATGCCAGAGAGACACACAAAGAGTAAATCCGATTTAGGCCTACTTCATGTCGGAACTGGTAAATGCGCATATATTTAAGCCTATACTACATGACTACGGAAGCGTCTAAATGCCGCAGATAATCGTGTTTTAATGTTTGTGGTTCTTTGTAGCCCTGCGGGGCAATCTACTTGGCTATTCGAATTTCGCGGTTTGTGGTTCTTTGTAGCCCTTCGGGGCAACCTAGTTGAATATTCCTATTAAGCGGCGGTTGTCGGCGATCTTTCGTGGTTTGTGGTTTTCATCAAGCCCTGCACTCTATCGGGAGCTAATTTATAGTTTAAGCTTGTTGAATATCCATATTTCGTGGTTTGTGGTTCTTTGTAGCCCTGTGGGGCAATCTAGTTGCATATCCAAATTTCGCGGTTTGTGGTTTTTTATAGCCCTGCGGGGCAATCTAGTTGGTATCAATATTGAGCGGCAGTTGTTGTTGATCTTTCGCGGTTTGTGGTTCTTTATAATCGATAGGCCTGCGGGCAATCTAATTGGATATCCAAATTTCGAGGTTTGTGGCTCTTTGTAGCCCAGCGGGGCAATATAGTTGAATATCGTGGTTTGTGGTTTTAATTTCCCTCTGTCGGGAGCTAATTTATAGTCTAAGCTTGTTGGATATCCGTATTTCGTGGTTTGTGATTCTTTATAATCGATAGGCCTGCGGGCAATCTAGTCTTTCGCGGTTTGTGGTTCTTTGTAATCTTTCGTGTTTTGTGGTTTTAATTTCCCTCATCAAGTCCTGCTCTCTATCGGGAGCTAATTTGTAGTTTAAGCTTGTTGGATATCGATATTTCGTGGTTTGTGGTTCTTTGAAGCCCTGTGGGGCAATAGTTCCATATCCAAATTTCGCGGTTTGTGGTTCTTTATAGCCCTGCGGGTCAATCTACTTGGATATCAATATTGAGCGGCAGTTGTTGGCGATCTTTCGCGGTTTGTGGTCTTAATTTGTTGGATATCCATATTTCGCGGTTTGTGGTTCTTTATAATCAATAGGCCTGCGGGCAATCTGGTTGGATATCCAAATTTCGCGGTTTGTAGTTCTTTGTAACCCTGCGGGGCAATGGGGTCCAGAATTTGTATGTAGGGTATCCAGGAAAATGCCTGGGTATATTTGAAAGTGAATCTGAAAAATTAGTGCGACAGTGACAGCCATGTATGGCTGTAGCAGTGACGAAAGATTGTGGATATCAGTATGATTAGCTATGATTTGCCACTAATTTTGGCTATGAAATACCGCGTGAAATAAAGCAAGAGTGTTTGTTTATTATCAAACAATCGGATTGACTGTAAGATTGGTGTAACTTTTTGAAATATGACACTTTGGACAGTAAATACGATTTAGCATGGTTTTAGATATATTTTGTACCCAGCGAAAAATATCATAGAACAATAGCGTTTTGTTCCGTGTAAATATAGTCTCGCGGCGCATCTGTTTATTCTTCTTTATCAGTCGTTTTTTTAAAAACTTGCTGGTCGTGCTACCGCGTGACTCTAATTATTGAGGGGACTGTGAGTACAAAATAATAACACATAAAATGACGTAGGTAGCACCCGAACTGGAAATAACACTGATCAACTACCTCACGCAGGATATTATTTGGCCACGTTCTGTATCACCTTGTACAGCTACATACCACAGCATAAATTAACGTAAGTGCTTTTTAGCAAAACTCTCAACACATATTAGTATTTTTAAGTCAATAAAATTTACATGTAACACGTGGAGAACTATTTTGTAAATTTTAGCTATAAGATTTAAATATCACCTACAAAATCTAGTTAAACGTCAACACTGCGTATGCCTAGTTTCTATTAGTTTTTATACTACTGATACATCCGTTAGCATGGTTAGTAAATTTTAGCTGCTGCTTATACCTAGAGCTAGCGCCTAGATGTTACATGTATTTACATTATTACTGTACAATGCTGATCGGGTAATGGAAGTTCTTACTTTCATGATCGGGTTTAGTAATATTATCAACAATATTAAAGGTATAGGCCTTCAGAAATGTTAGTAAACTGAAATAGAACTTCCCTAGGTATTTTTATAGATAAAAGAAAATGACTACTAACAAGTAAAGAAAGTCAGAAGCTCTTGGAATACCTTTACAAGAGCGAAATGAAAATGATGGATTTTACTGTTGAAACCAATGATGGGCCTCACCAACCCCTCTCTATGATAATTTTTGATGGTCGGTCCTACTCACGGGTAAGGTGCTGGGTAACAATTTCATCACTAAAATGAGCGCAAAGGATGGATCTACGATTAGGTTAGGTCGTTTGGCCCTAAACACGCGCCTTTGTATCCGGGTATTTTGAAAAAAACTATACAATATCTATTTTGTTGTATCGCTCAAAAGCCTGATATAAATAATAATATTATATATTATCAAGTAATTTGACTGTAGCTTATCTATAATTTGCTTTTTTTTAAAATTATTGTAGTTGTATTTAGGTATGGGTGGGTTCTATTTTCGTTTTAGTAGCATCCACATCTTTCTCGTAATATTTTTGGGATTTGTTTTGAATTTAATTTATCGTCAGATGTATTTTTATTCTATATTGTATTATAAGATGAGATAAATATGAATGGTGTAAGAAGAGGGAAGTTTTACAATATCTATACCAAACCAGAAGTGAAAGTAAAATAATAAAATTATTATTATAAATACTACTTATTTATTATTAGAAAAACAATTGCTCAATTTGCGCGACAACCTATCTGCTTATTTATTATTATAAAAACAATTGCTCAATTTCAACGACAACGGTACGTGATACAATTGACTTTTGGGCATACTTCTTATCTATCCGGATGTAAGCCCTGACATGTTGGTAAGCTGCTGAAGGAAACGCACAGCCATAATATGCGAGGGTCTAGTCATCGTTTACACATTTTATGGAAATGTAATGTATTTTCATCATGTCTCTTGTGTATCAACCTTACGTTCAGGCATGTTTTTTGGTGGACTGCAGGTACACCCTATAAAAGGGTATGTTACTTGATTATTGACTAACTTACTTACTTACTGACTAAACTTTTGGTCTTAAATGGGCATATCTTGAAATGCCACGAAGGTATAACCCCACGAGTGGTGTCAAATAATGGAGAAAAATGTAAGAAATACAATAAAAAATCACCGGGGGTTCTACTCCTAATACTTTTAAACTTTATATGGGGGAAGTCCTTCTGGTCTATATCTTTGCTTTGTATTGAAAAGTGGTACCATGGGACACATTGTGACTGGCCATAACTTGTTGAATCTGACAGTGGTGACCATTATGCATACTGTGATATTTGACACCCAAGAAATAGGACTTGTTCTTTTAACTACAATATAATTCATTGCTAGTTGCTAATTGTTATAGTTTGAAGATTAATATTTCCAATATAGTGCTAGAATTCATAGTCATAATTCAAGGCACACGACTAATTTCTATCCGCTTCTTGTTCGCTCTAAACTTGCTACTCACTCAATTAAAGTGCATGCAGTCAACATCTTGAACTCCATTCCCATATCCATCCAAAATGCCACACCCACAAGCTCCTTGCGCAAGTTGCTTTCCTAACATGTTTACCAGTTATTCTCATTGACTTTTGTTCACATTAATATTTTATGTTATTTCTAGGATCTACGGTTAAATGCTTTTTTCGAAAGAGAATATTTACACATGAATAATCTATTGTTGTTGAGCTTTTTGTTACAATTTAGAATTAAAAGTAATTATCATATGGAAATTCTTGAGTATTATCCCAGTATGTCCTTGATGGTATTTACCAATAATTACCGACAATTCCCACCGGTTAATTATTCCACACCACAAAGCATATTGCTGCCACCATTTTAGGTACGTATCAATGTAGGATTATCATTCATCCATGGCGTTGTCTGTTCTCTATCCTTTTCTTTCTTGTTGCACCTTATTAGATAGAGCCTTGATTTTGAAAATGATATTCAGGATCTGTTACATATTGTTCACCTGGTATGTATTACTGATGCCAGTTTCTGGTGATGGTGCAGGTAAGCCAGTGGCGTAGCGTCATCATATTGAAATCAACGTTCAGAAGAAAATGCAACATTTTAAACATTTTGTTTTTCATTTTATTCACAATTTCAAAGGTTTAAAGGGCATATCTATTGCAAAAACAAGTTTAACTCCATTCGAAGAAAATAATTATTACATTACAAGTTGACACTCGTTGCAATTTTTTATGCGTATTTCTCCTGAAAAAAGAGAGATTGTGTTGGTAAAGTTCGGGCTCGTACGAGTCCTTCCCCCGTTCGAAGCGAAATTAATTTTCAATGCAACGGGCTGATGACGTAAGTAAATGAAGCGGACACTATAGGGGAGAGTGGGGTAATCCCGAACATCTTTTCATTTAAGCCTTTTACTACACACTAAAACAACGTAAGATAGAATAAACCATACCAATATCAAGAGTGGGATTACACCCTTCCCCTATGATCGCGGTAACACATGAGCTATAGAGCTCTTTTTATGTTCATTCATGAATAGATCATCTAGATGATCTATGAATCATGTATAAATGCGCGACCTTCAAATGTCAACAAAGGTTAATAAGGCACAACATTTATTTTGGTCCTATAGCACTATCGGTGCCCGAAGAGGTACCGATGACACTTTTTATCGTACCCTTAATATTTGTACAGTGCATATGTTTTCTATTTAAATGAAAAACAAACACACTATGCAAGTCTTAATTTTTATGCGTGATACAATTTATTATATCTCGGGGAGCGATGTTAAGGGTCATCGGTACCTAACCGGGCACCGATATAGTGCGGCATAATGGTGAATCATAGCAAAAAAAGTGTGAAATTTGGCTCAGATGTAGTATTCAGTCTGGTGAACAATTCTAGGAGGAGGGTCAAAAAAATGTTGTCCAATATGGCCACCATAGAAGTCATCGAACTTTATACAGGGAAAAAGTTCAAATTGTTCAAATTGAGTTATAAACCATGGTCACAAGGATCCAGAAAAAGTATAGTTTGACCTATCTGTGATGAACGGTTATAAGCAAAAAGGTCAAAGGTCAAGGTTTGACATCTACAGGGCTCAAATTTGAAAACTTGCTCCGATTGTTGTCAAAATGGTCTCAAATTCTTCCTCTCGTCATTATAATTCATAATAAGATTTCACATATGTGGAAGGTTTGCTTCCCAAGGTTACACCCAAAAATTGGTCAGTCAATAGGTCTATGTAACGTTTGATATGGAGCTTTATGGTCTTGACCTATTTGCCTGTGCAACCTTGGGAAGCAAACTTCCTACATATGTAAAACCTATCCTACTATGGAATTGTTCACCAGACTGAATACTACATCTGAGCCAAATTTAACACTTTTCACAAAACTTAAACAATGGTTTCACCATTCTGCAGCACTAATAGTTCTATAGGACCAAATTGAACGTTGTGCCTTACCGTCTCAGTGAAATTGTTTATTTGCATAATAAATACCTGAATATACTAGTCTCAGATTGATCACGCTCAAATTCTAAGCTCAAAATATTTTTGTATTTTTTAGTCCAAATATTGCTCATGTTGTTGATATGAATTGTAATATCACAATTTACTAATATATAAAAAAAGAAGCGGCTGATTTTATCCATATGTTTAAAAACCATTAAATTTGTAATACTTGATTCAGAATTTTTTTCTGAGAACAACAACAGTATACGTTCTGTGCATTGGGAGCGTTTACAGTCCCTTCTCTCAAAGCAGGCACATCTCATTTCATGACGTCAAATTTTTTCTAGGTCAAATCTGTCTCGTTCGAAGGAACTCACCGCTTAAGTTGATTTTTGCGGAATATCAATTTTAAACGTCTTATTTTCTCAAAAAATGAGTCATTTTCACTGTCCTCATAATATTAGCTTGCCAATGATATGATGTTGTCCGAGCAATATATGACTTTTAAAATGCATATTGCAGCCAATGGCTTAATTAAATACTTTGAAATTCAGACGATCGAGTGCAATAAGGTCGTAACGTCATCTCATCATCAGTGAATTCATGAGGGAATAAACAGAACACATTTTTATTGCCGTGTAATTTAGATATTTATTTATTTTAACTGAAAACGATGTGTATTTTGCCAGTTTGTTCAATAAAATCGTATTGCACTAAACCAATTGACACCACTGCACTTTGCATTTTGTTTTGTAAATTATTTGCCTACAAACAATATTTGACACTGGAAATGTTGTTGCAAATTAATTTTTTTGTAATAATATCCTGTCAACTCGGTAACAAATACTGTCTCATTTATGTTGAAAATAATTTACATGGTTCATACCCATAGGGCCCTACGACTTTTTTGCAATACAGTTTTGATGTTCAGCTTTTGGAAGAGCAATGATCCGGATTAACTCTTCCAGTTTGCTCTCCATGAACATCACGCAAGCATAACGGAGTCCGCACTCTTTGAGTCTAATCTCTTTGGCGTACTTAAATTAACTTTAATCATTCTCAAAAACACAGATTCCCAAGAAACGGATTACTGCGAAGCAGATTGGATTCCCTTTGAAGATTATTGTTACTACGTAAACGCAGAGAACAAGGTGCCTTTTAACGAAGCCAGTAATGTTTGCCAAAGTATGGGTGGGAATCTGACTAGTATACATAATGACGAAGAGCAGGCATTCCATACGGAAGGTAAGTTAACATGAAAAATCCAGTTACAGAGACGTTTATATTTCACATGGGAAATAAATTTTGGTCTGGGATAATTGAATATGCTTCAAAAGTTAATATTTCAAGATTTAGGCCCATCGCACCAACGGTGTTTGTGCTACGTGTTGCAATAATGTTTCGCGATTTTGGCCAAAAAGACCGTGGCTTCCAATTGTCAAATGACAATGTCTCCGTAACCGGAACCCGAAAGAAAGAAAGAAAGTTTTCAGTTATTTTCAATGAGGTGTCAAAATGTGCAGAAATAAATACTGCTTCCAACGCATTTTACAGATTTGTAATACAATCACCCGTTTTTGAATAATGGTCATTATTTAGGGGGGTTAGTTACTTTTTTTGAGATGTTTAGTATAGTACTGATTTTTTTCTAATTTCATTTTACAGATTTTGAGGACAAAACTGAGGTGTGGATAGGACTGCATGACAGAACCAGACAAGATCATTTTGAATGGATCGATGGAAGCGCGGTAATAATTGCCATGTTTTCTTATTCATATTTGTTTTGCAACAGGCAAAAAAAGAAGAAGAAGAAAAAAAAAAATATCTTCTGTGTATTGTTATGCTTAATTGATGTGTTTTCATTTAGTTTGACTATGCAAATTGGGAGACTAAGCTACCCAACGACTTAAAAGTATCTCGGGGAAACAAAGCAGGGACGGATTGTACGTATTTGAAACATAATGGTGAATGGAAGATCCAGCCTTGCGTTACTTCTCATGGCTTTATCTGTAAGAAACCACAAGGTAGGATCCGCGATGTAATGATCCTTTTAGGATTTGTTTGTCATCAGAATTTGAATTTAAAACACTGTCTTCTACATGTATATTTGATTGGATAATTCGCCACTTTTGAAATGAAGGGTTATTCCCCAGCTTAAAATAATAACATTGGGTAAAATCTTTTTTATTTTGGAGCATTTAAAAAAAACCACGTCATGCAAATATTTAATATTTAATCACATAATACAGCGTTTCTATCTATAGTCTGTACAATAAATAAGGTACCAGTTTTGTAGCATGATCGGATCCACGTCCAAAGTAAGCGTAGATTTTCAAGCCACAAAATCAAAGTTATGAAGGCACGGGGAAAGGTACATATTTCAAATTGCAATTTAGTAATGTATCGACCCCCTCAAATGGGGGTGGGGGGTGGTTGGTGATGCACTGCTATCAGAGATAGTTGATATTCATGGTGTACACAGAAATGCATGATAGAAATTGAATCGGAGTAACCTTTTGCAGGAAAAGGTCATCGAACTTTACACCGGGTCCAATTTCAAATTTAGATGTCGTAGGTGCATTAGCTATTCTTGCGGTGAATGCAAGTAAGTGGCACTTACGCCCGCACTTTACGTCAGTGTTGCATTCTATGAAAATCAAGTGTAGAATGCAACACTGACGTAAGTAGATGTAGAATGCAATAAGTGGTACTTACGTCAGTGTTGCATTCACTGCAAGAATGGTCAATGTTGCATTCTATGAAAAGAAAGTGACACAAGCATCCTCCCTGCAACACTGTCGTAAGCGATACTGACGACAGTGTTGCAGGCAACAATAAATTGCACGTACGATATATTATATTTATTAGTTAAAAATTAATCTATAGTGGAGAGACCTGCTCTCAGTATAGTGGAGACCAGTTGGTCTCCACTATACTGAGAGCAGGTCTCTTATTTTATCACTTGAGAAAGAAATGTTTCGTCTTTTCGAAACGTCGGGTTTTTAACTTTGTTTATATGTCTTGTGTTACTTGTGTCATATTTTCCCTGTTTTTAATTTTAACATAACAATTCAAATAAAGAAATAGGTCAAAGACCACTGAAACTCCCACTGACGACTGTAATTGACCATGACCTTAATTTGCGATGTTACCTTAGAAATAAAGCGCCATAAATAAATGAAATATATCTTGTTCTGAGTTATGTTAAAAGGAATAATGTGAGAACATTTTGATACCAAAGTTTTCAATTTATGTCGGTTTCTTTATAAGGGCATAAGACCACCATGACAACGATGTCTACTAAAAAAACAATGATGTCTAGCACTACAGAGACAATGATGTCTAGCACTACAGAGACAATGACGTCTAGTACTACACAACCAATAATACCTAGCACTACAGAGACAACGATGACTAGCACTACAGAGGCAATGATGTCTAGCACTACAAAGCCAATGATGTCTAGCACTTCAAAGACAATGATGTCTAGCACTACAGAGTCAATGATGTCTAGCACTTCAAAGACAATGATGTCTAGCACTACAGAGTCAATGATGTCTAGCACTTCAAAGACAATGATGACAAGTGCTACAAACCAAATGATGTCCAGCACTACAAAGTCTACGACCGCAGATTGTGGACTGAAATGTCCAAAGGGTATGTAAAATAAGTGTTATCCTTGATGTGGCAAAATAAACATGCATGTATTGAAAGAAAAATATTTCGGCCTGGAGACTAAAAGTTAAAACTTTGAGATTAATTATCCAAACTCTTAAACAGTCCGGTACGGAGAACTATCCATGGATATGAATACAAATCAGTCCACTTGTATCAACTGGTTTGTCTTCCGTAACCATTGTGTAAATTATGTTACATTTATACAAAATACATTTAGGTAGAATATCACTCCGTTCTACTGTTTCTTCCGTTTGATATTCATATTTCATGAACAAAATGTATTTGGGGGAAAATATGGCATTTGAAGGTAGAATTTATTATAAGGAAATGATAACAATTATTTGATGTAAATACATGTGTTTGTGATTCTGAAGTTTAATATATTATTCAATGAATGTCCTTAAAATGCTGTGAACAAGTGTATTCATTTGACCGTCAATTTGCTAACCACATTGTCCTAAACAATGAGAAGGGTAAGATCTAAGCCAATAATGAATACCGTAATACCTTGTCTACAAGCATATAGAGTGCTTCTGTCATTCTGATGAAAGCTTAATTAATCCAGGCGCCATTATGGAGTTTGAGCAAATAAATTACACATCCAAGCATATACAAACAAGTATTATTGTAAGACCTATCTATTGTATTGACATACACACGCTTGTTTCATATTAATTATTAAGCTTTCACCAAAAACGCTATATATGCTTGTAGACGCTTAAAATATGATGCAACGTGCTATGAGGAAACCTCTGTTTTCTTTCTGACACCTTTAAACGTTTTTGATACCACGATGAAGGCTATTATTTATTAACAGTAATATTGATCATGTTTATAGATGACATTTTCTTATTTAAAAACAACATGAACAAAGGATGCCGCAATGAATGATGAGCTACAGTTTTCCTTCTTTCCACTCTATTTTAAACCATGACTATCATAGAGATATCATGCTCGGCAAATGTCACAAATACCAGCATTGGAATGTTCTCATGGACTACAACACTGGCCGGACTGAGAGCCGAATCTAATGAAATATGTCCCAATGACACAGAAAGACGTAAGTACACAATAGTGATTTGTACATGAACAGATGAACACATTCACAAAATTGATTTTCGACCTGTTTTCAGGACGGAGCAAGCAAAATAAAAATTTCTTTGATCTCACACGATCAAGTCAGAATCCGTAAAATGGAGACTTACAGATATAAATAACATGAGCTGTTTCATTGTCACCGATGGTCCTGCTTCTGTTTCACTTGATTACTTTTTCCATCTCATAACAGAAAACCACGGCAAAGCTTCCAGAAAATGCACCAACGGAGGAGAGTGGAGAGACCCGGTCTTAATAGGGTGTGGAATCGAAGATCTAGCAAACGTGAGCTTTAGTTTTGTTAACATTAGTTGGCTTAATCATGTTACTTGATCTCAAGAATAGTTCGATGCTTATATCATCATGAAGTAACCCTGGTTTCCTTTTACTTGAAATGTAAAGGTACGTACATGCGCCTATTTTCCAATATAATCCACCTGCGATGACACTGGTGAAGGAGGTGCATGGAAATACCAATGATACTCGTGGCCTTCTCCATAGTTCGACAGGTCCTACAATTCTGTAATTAAAACCACCTCTGGCGGCACCATCTTGTCACAGGTCAATGACCAATTGCCGTTAGAAGATGTACCTAGGATAAGGTGCGAAACCGTAGCCTCTCAAACTCCAGATGAATGGTTTGACGAGTTTAATAACATCAATAACACTGGCAATATCCCACCCAAACATTTTCCATCAAAACAACATCCCTAGGATAAGCGGCAAGAATAATCAGTGTACACTGGAACGTGACAACCTTAAAGGGCATATATATTGCTCGGACAACATCATATCATTGGCAAGCTAATCGGCCCTGATTTGGTAAAACGATCTAACTATAAATCCATATCATGGGTAATGTGAAGGCGCTCTTTCCATTGGTGACATCCTAAAATCACCACCACGCCACCAAATAATGAGATTTTTATATTTTCTAAGACATTAGATCTGTTTAATAATTTATTTTATTCAAAAAGAAAAACGTCAAGTGTTCAAACTTTAAAGCTCTTTTTCTCAAAACAACGATTTTAATTTCAAGTTAGATCATTTTACCAAATCAGGGCCGTTAAATACACTACGCAAAAAAGTTTCTTTATGGTTAGAAAATGACTTACTTTTTGAGAAAATACGTCGTTTTAAATTGATATTCCGCAAAAACCAGCGACACAATTTTTCTTTTTTCAGGAGAAATACGAATAAAAAAATTGCAACGAGTGTCAACTTGTTTTTGCAATAGATATGCCCTTTAATATCAGTAAAATGACAGATAGAATATCCGTGGTTTGTAGGCCCTAATTTTTAATATCAGTTATTCTTTTCTCCCAGCAGTTATTTTCAAGTTAGGATATATAAAATAGCTAGATGAATGTAGAATTGCGTTGCTTTTACCAAGATATGCTCAGCTAGTCTGCACTCGGATATTCATAACAATGGGAAGCCTTTTCACATGCGCCTCCACGTCAACTTATATCTTTAATAGACACACGTGACTGAAGACAATGTGGCAGAGATTGCTGATGCCCTCGCTAACATCATCAGAGATTCAGAGAATATTGATATTGAAGATGTTCAGGAAGCTTTCACTAACATCGTTAATGTTGGTTCCCCATCACAAGTGGTAAGTATTATATAGAATATTATGATGCACACAATTATCAAAAGTTTCACTCGCGACATGACACGCGAGGCATTTTTTAACCGTAAAGTTCATTGTAGTATTGATTCCTATTGTCTATCCCTTTTTAAGTTATTATCTTCGGTTTGACATCCGATAACTTCTTGTTGCTTTTCTTTAGGCTCCCGTTATATACTATTGTTTCCATATATTGTTATACATACGATGCTTAATTAAGGGCTAATATGATCAAATAGGACAAAATTTTATTACATGGACAAAGTTTTAAAATGGTCCGAACTGGTCCCAAATTATTGCTACCCTAAGCATTAGCAATCTCACAAACAGATACCAAATTTAAAATTTGGTTGCAATGTGTATAATTATATTTTGCCTCCCCTCACAATTAATGTAGCCAAAGTTCAATAGGGATATATAGGCCACCGCCTACACAATTGATTATTTTGGTTATCTATTTACAGAACAGTTCTTTTAAAATAAAACTGGCACTGTATAAATGTTTGTGTTTGAAATGTTTTCGATTAATTACTTGCTAATATAAACTTTCGAGTTAACATACAGGGTGTCCAAAAAAACCCAGAACCCTTATTGCGCCCTCTAATTTTCGAAACGTTGATTTCAATCGGCTGACACCTTTTGGAGATATGCTCTCTTTAAGAAATGTACCCGATTTTCATTCTTTTCACGAAAGAGGTTTGGTAGTGTAATTGATTTCAGTTTACATGCACTACAATCGAGCAAATCAATAAGTTGTCATATTTGGCAGATGAATAATACTTAAAGTGCTAATTAATCTAGGCTATGAGGAATTTTAACAGTACCCTCATTATAGTAGAAATAGGTCATTGAACTTTGTAGAGAGGGTCAAGTTCAAAATTACTCAGACCTGTTTAAAACTCACACCATCGTGATCCACTGGTGATAAGGATTCAGAAAAAGTAAACTTTGACTCAGATCTATGATGTACGGTTCAAATTACATTTTCATCATTGTCATAATAGAAAGATTCCTATATAATAAAGAAATTTGTGTTAAATCCCAACTTAGATTACATAATGGGCAAAATGAAACAAATATTTTATAAAATCACAAGATTTTACTATTTTCATTGTCTGCTCACTGATCATCTCTCTTCCTTGTTGTTTTTGACAAAGATATCAAACTTTTTGGAAAAATTAAACAAAAATCACGAGATTTTACAATTTTCCTTCTCTGCTCACTGATCATTCTTGCTGTTGTAGATATCAAAGTCATTTTTAGAATATAACGTTTTAGATGTTTATATGATAATACTGCCTTTCTATTAAGAAAAAAACGTAGAAGTTGCTTTGTTAAATTTACACTTCCTTTGATATTACTTTGGGAAGTAAACGGATTCAAAATATATGTACATAAGGTGAAATGCACTTTTATTTTATACGAACTGAGTGACGATCAAAGTTCTTGTTAATGTATGGGTAATTGTTTGAAGGCTAACTCAATGAGGAAAATGTGGGTAAAGCACCAACTGGTGTGGCACGAAGTGTAAGTCTCCGTTTTATTTATATATTACGCGACGTGGGAGTCGCAGGGCCTATTTAGTAAATGCGATGTAAGTGTATACATAGTCCAATCCTGCCTTCACATTTATCTTCTACAGTAATGATAAGCCATCATCGGTTGCAATTGAGAGGCTGAGCCACTGGATACAAAGTTAACTTACTTTACACGCATGGACACAATTGATCGTGTGTTCCACGTTATTTTTTTAGTCAACTCTTCCCTAACCTACCAGACCTCCCCCTTTCCCACCAGTCAACTATGTTAGGTACTGTTGACAACATTGCATGATTGAACATTGTTCAGTGAGAATGGGAGGAGGGTGCTCATTTACATTAACCTGTTCAAAGTGTCCAACACTTTTGGCGAGCATCGTAGATCGAAGACTTATGATCAGTACTGCAGCACCACCACACCACACAAATTCACTCCTACTCTCTAAATGTAAAAGAGTGAAAAACGCACTCCCGAAAAGAGTGATTCACTTATAAGACCACTCAAAAAGGAGTGAAATGTGTTTTTTTAACTTTAAAACCACTCATAAAAGAGTGAAAACCACTCTTCAGAGTGAATTTTAACTCTTTCAAGGAGTTAAATGAAGGATAACTCTAAAAACGTGTTGTCCTTCATTTAACTCCTTGAACGAGTTGAAATTCACTCTTTTAGAGTGGTTTTCACTCTTTTTTGAGTGGTTGTAAAGTAAAAAAAAACACATTTCACTCATTTTTGAGTGGTTTTATAAGTGAATCACTCTTTTGGGGAGTGAGTTTTTCACTCTTTTACATTAGAGAGTATATTCTATTCCCAAAGTCCGAAGTCTAACATACTAGTACGTGTACAGCTTTGACTCTATAGATACTTTAACAACTGAAGTTTTGACCGGTAAATACATTTTACCCATATCTTATTCATTTATTTGTAAAATGTAGAATGTGTTAGAAGCAGATATCTTGTCCTTATGAAACCTTTCCTTCCATATCCGAAAATAATTTGTTTCAAGCTGACGTATGGGCTCTAAACGTTTCACCGATGAAAACAAAATCATCGCTAAATGACCACTCATTATTCACAATGTATTTAAGGTTGCAAAATGAGGTTTAACAATATTTTATATAAATACAACTTACAAATAGTGTCTCTAGTCTCGCGGATTTTGTCTTACTACTCATTTTTTTAGTTCTTAACAAGTCCATGATTTACACAAATTAGAGAGTTTGCGATTTTCAAACGTAGGTATCAAACGCTCGTGCATCTACTGTATTCAAAATCCTGTCACATGAGAGTGATTTTGAATAGACGCACGGGCGTATGATCATAGCGTTTGTAATTCGCTAGCTCTCTAAGGGACCGTTCACAAACACTTGTTAGGGGGACCTGATGCAAAAAGGGGGCCCTGAAAATTGTTGACCCTCCAAGGGGGGGGGGGGGGCCTGAAAAAATTGACCACAAATTTTCCTGGAAAAATTGAGTTTATATGCTTTTCTATGGGGTTGACCCATAATTATCATGTCAAAAAGGGGGGCCCTGAAATTTTTTTTGAGATATGTAAAAAAAACGAAAAATTTTCGCGATGAAATTTGTTTGCATCAGGTCTCCCCCTTACAAGTGTTTGTGAACGGTCGCTAATAATAGTCTTTGATTTTGGCAAGCCATAATCGAAAAAAAAAATCCTCAGACAGGATCGAATGTTCAAGCAACTTGATTGATTGATTTATTAATTGATTGTTTGAATTTTTTTAAATAGGTTACCGAGAATGTCATTAAAACCGTCAACTCTATACTTTCTGCCAATGTATCACAAGAACGGGACTCTGTAGCAAACGCATTGTCTGAAATACTCAAATCTGTTGAGATGCAAGTAGAATACACCATAGAGATGTATGGAAAGTTTAGCTCTGTTAAGCCTAATATTGCTGTTGAGGGTGTTGCTGTTAATAAGACACAACAAAGTGGTGTCGGGTTTGCAATTAGTCAAAATAATGAAGGATTTGAAGAGGATAGCAATCAAAGTTTTGATCCAGATATGCAGTCAGAAGATCAACTCATCGGAAGTTCTATTCAATTGCCAATGGACGCGCTGTTTGAAAATGAGAATACAAATGGTGAGAGAAACAAAGCATTAGGCTTTAATACATATCTCAGATACTAGACTCAGTAAAACCCTCACTCTTGTTTATCGCAAAATTGTACCTTTCACAAACACAATATGAGTGCTCCAGAAGTTTCTAGAACATTATGTGGTGGCGCTATTACAGTAACCATCTATACACACTAGTGAATGAAATCTGATTGGTTTGTGTTGAGGTAATATGCTAAACGATGTATACAGATTAATGATTGTGATTGGCTTGTGGTGATCTAACGAGATATATTTAGATTTCCAGGCTTAGCTTAAGTAACCATAACATAAAGAAATCTATGTAGTAATTTTAAGTTTAATTGTTGTATAATGTTGTACAGTGATTTTGATTGATAGCCATACTGCACTTATTAATAAATAACAAGTTGTTGTTATATATAAAAAAACAGTGTGTTTGCGTGTTTGGTGTTAAGTGAACTCGGTAACAGGTGATTTTGGCTTGGGTCATTTTGGTGACCATAACACTACGTTCACCGGACTAACGGTGAACCAATGTATAGACGGGTTTAATAATTACAAAATGTTTTGTGATTCTTCACGTGTATTCAAAGGATCAATTTAACCCCGTCATTTTCTGTTTGCATAGATACCAAAGTTAGTTTCATTGCATACAACGACGACAAATTGTTTCCATCACAAATGCTCAAAGAAAAAACCTCTTCCATGGTTGTTGGTCCAATTATATCAGCTGTTGTTCTTGGTAAAGATGTCATAAACCTGAAGAAACCAGTTATTATACAGATAGCACCTACACAGGTAAGTGACATTAGAACATGGAATTGAGATCAAATACTTTTTTTGGTGTGTGTGGGTCGGTGTGTTTTGTGCGGAGGGGTTGTTGGTTGTGTGGCGGTGGTGTATGGAGATTGTGTGGGCGCACGGGCAAGTAGGTTATTTTCAGCACACAGAGACACACACAAGAAACCTCACATTCCAACTGGGGATGGAAGTTAAATCGTGGACCGTCTCAATCTCAGTTTGAAAGTAGGTGCAACCGACAGGGCTCCAAATAAAGTACAAGTGGATATTCGCACCAGCTGTAATTAAAAAAGTTAAAATTGGTATAAAACGGTTGTATATCCTAACGGGACGTAAATTACTTCTATTATTATCTCATAATAATGTCTGTTTTCCCAGGATATTAATGAAACAGTGTTGAACACATTCAAGTGTGTGTCTTGGGACTTCAGCAAGAGTGATGGAATCGGTGATTGGGCAGAAAACGGATGTGCACTGATGAGTGCTGAGTCAGGAAAAATAACGTGCCATTGTAACCATCTCACAAACTTTGCAGTGCTCGTGGTAAGTACGCAGCCTTAAAACCAGCCGGTCAATTATTAGAGTCAGGAAAAATAACCTGCCATTGTAACCATCTTACAAACTTTGCGGTGCTTGTGGTAAGTACACAGCCTTCTAACCAGGCACTCAATTACTAGCGTCAGGAAAAATAACCTGCAATTGCAACCATTTTACAAACTTTGCAAGGCTTGTGGTAAGTACGCAGCCTTAAAACCAGCCGGTCAATTATTAGAGTCAGGAAAAATAACCTGCCATTGTAACCATCTAACAAACTTTGCAGGGCTTGTGGTAAGTACGCAGCCTTAAAACCAGTCGGTCAATTATTAGAGTCAGGAAAAATAACCTGCCATTGCAAGTATCTCACAAACTTTGTAGTGCTTTTGGTAAATACACATTGGTCTAACCAGATACTCAAATATTAGAGTCAGGAAATATAATCTGCCATTGCTACCATCTTACAAACGTCGCAGTACTTTTGGTAAGTACACAGCCTGATAGCCAGTCCCTATTATAGTCAGGAAGCATGTTGGTGCTCGCAATTGCTAACGACGTTTGCCGCTAAAGAAGACATGGGAAAATCAATTTTTTATTATTTTCCCATGTCTTCTTTAGGGTAGGTGCCGTTAATTTCTGGAATAGCCCAACATCTGTTGGGTCTACATTCATGTCTTAAATTTGCGTGAATGAAACAACAATGTCTTTTAAAATGTAAATGCAACTACGTCATTTTGTTTTACTTTAGGATTTTTCAGGAGGGACTATGAATTTCGCTTTGGATGTCATCAGCAAAGTCGGATGTGCTTTCTCAATAGTTGGACTGTGTTTGACCTTGATGATATTCCTTTGTTGCAGGCAAGTGTCTTTGGTCTTGTTATATAATAGCTTATAATAATGTCAAAATAGGGGCAAAGCTTAAATGGGGCCCGAGACAAAGAGCAGAAATAGTAACAGTCATAGTTACGCATTGAAGACAAAAATCTCTTCAGACAAATTCGCCGTTAATATAATCTTAGCAGAAAACATAGCAATATAAAGGAAAAAACAAAATGATAAAAATTTAAAGCGTATCTCTGTTAAGTTTTGTAGGTGTCACCGTGCTAATCATGTTTTCCCTTAGCTAAATGTACGCTTTATTTCAGTATGTTGAGAATTGAAACATTATAATTATAATTATATATATCTTTTCATATAAGGACAAAGCTGGTGAACAAAGTTCGTCTGACCACCAAGATAAACAAAATCAATTTCTTAATCACTATTACAGAGGACTTCGCATCAGTCTCCAACGTAAGATCCTCATTCAGTTCTGCATCTCAATGCTGGGTTTATACTTTGCCTTCTTGCTCGGCATTGACAGCACCGGTTCAGAGATAGGATGTATCATTGTAGCAGCACTTCTGCACTACTTCGTCTTGACTACAGTACTATGGATGGGGGTTGAGGCTCGCCATATGTATATCACCTTGGTGGCTGAATCAGACAGAGTGGGGAGGAAGTTTATGTTTAAAGCCAGTTTCTTTGCTTGGGGTAAGAAATTCTTAACTTGATGATATATGGATTCAATTATAATACAACATTGTAATCAAGTAGATACACATGCATACACGAGAATGCGTCGACAGCAATGCAAATTCACAAATAATGCAGCGTTTGATGATTCTTTAAATGATGATACTATTTTAAACGATATATTTACAACAGGAGCCGTACAAACAAACTTGCACCTCTTCCACATTTATGGACCTATCATATCCTTTCCCCTCTTTCACCTTCAAAACTAGCTTCCCTAAAAATTATTATTACGATAAACTGAATGGAAAAAACACTCTACATTTGGATTATTTGACAGGTGTTGGTTTGATACCAGTCGGTGTGGTATTGGCTATAAAACAAGGACATTACGTAGCTAAACCTTTATTATAGTAAGTGACATTCTCGTTTTTATTAATTTTTCTTTCAAAATCTAACAATTATATAGATAATAAAGTATTTTATACCATCAAATTTACGGTCGATAATGTAAGTCATTGTTTACTAATTTATTATTGTATGACTTGATTACGCGTTCGAGTCGATTTCGAGACCATTCATACTATGACGCAATACATGTATATGATAGGGTGTAGTTCAACCATTTCTTAAAAATTGCCAGTGAAATTGTAGGCCTGAAATGAGCGATTTCACACGGCGGTTACCGCCCATATTGTACATATTGAAACATCCACCTGTAAGTGTGCGCCCCTTATCAAGGCCCCTATGTAGATGCCTTTCCTGACTATCTATCCCGTGTCTCCTTTCCCACCCGACATCGTCACCCACGGTCAATCACACATAGACGAATTAATTACGTGGAATATGTTATGATACAGGTTGTATATTTGTAAGATCGATCCTGTCTTATTGATATATTAGTGGTAGGGTTTATCTTTAACAATTCATTCGTTAAATTTTTTAACATTTGTCTTTGTTACCTTTGTAGTTGTTTTGTAAAACCCGATTACGGTCTGTTTTTTGGTCTTCTACTTCCTATTGGGCTGGTCATCTTACACAACATAATCACCTTCGGTTTGGTTGCAAGAAAACTTCTGAGCTCAAGGGCCTATGTTATGAAATCCGATCTTGAAAATTGTGAGAGTGAAGATGGTGACGGGCAATTTTTTCAGAAGACTGGAGTTAAAGAGATTTCCCAGCGCCTACTGAACGCGTTCGCTGTATCCATACTTCTCGGCATAACATGGGTATTTGGATTTCTTGCTATCGAAGAAGCGCGATTTGCCTTTCAACTACTATTCTGTATCTGCAACTCTTTCCAAGGAGTTTTGATATTCATTTTCTTCTGCTTCGGTCAAAAAGATGTACGCAAAATCATCTGTACTAGGTGCTTCATTGAACCACCCTCTCAACCCAAAGTAAAGCAGATCAAGAAGCCTGCAGCCACTGGAGCTACGTCAGTATCTGGTGATACTTGCCTTACTGGTGAAAGTTATACTGACGACAATGATACGCTGATTACTAAGATTGACGGAATGACAATGACCGTGTTAGAATCAGAAACGATGGATAGTAAGGAAGGGGATATTGATCAGAAAAATGCACCAAACACAACGGAACAGGAAGAACTAGATGGAAAACATGGTTCTAACTCAGAACCGGTGACAGAACAAACGGACGTAAGTGCTAAGTCAGAAACGGGTAGCAACGACCAATGAAAACGGTTTTTTTTAAATCTATATAATATCAAATAAAACCAACTTTTAATAGAATAACACTTTCATTACAGTGGCACTCATCTGACTGTGCATCCAGCATACTTAAATAAAAAACGGAAATACAAGAAATTTCTTAATGAAAAACTACTACCTAGTTTGAATTATACAGGGGAAAGAAGAATTACGCATCACACACTAGCAACATCAAACATGAAATTACAAATGGAAACATGACATCCGTTCATCGAAGATTTGAACAAGAATGTTATTATAATCAAATAGAGTCTCACAACATCATGAAGTGTTTCACATGTATATGTGACCCGGCAGCACAAACGAGCCGTAAATTCCCTAAATTGTATTCTGTGTTACGGAGTAAAATGTGTACGAAGGTCGTATTCATCGATAACTTAAGCTGGCCTGACTTCCGTCTTATTTTGATAGTCAAAAACTAATCAATAATCCTATTGTTGAAGTGGATAATAAGCTTCTACCTTAGATGGCCGGCTATAGAACTTTGAATAGCTCTGGTCTTTGTTTGCTTTTGCTAAATCCTGTTCAAGTGGTGGGTTACCAGGCATTGTATTTTGTACAGGTATGCATAACCAACAATTAACAATGAGAGAACTTTCTTAAACCTCGTTGACTTGGGGATGATTTGAAATGACCGCCAATTATGACTGTTTGATATATATTGCCAGCAATGTGGAAAAAGAGACACTTGTAAAAACGTAAAAAGCTATAATTTTGTTGAAGGAGCAAAGTTTAACAAACCATAACCTCGCTTCTGGATATCGTTTGAAGACAAATGATATACCATTTTTAAGTTTATGATGTTTATTTTTTAAACACGAAATAAAACAAAATTGACCGGGGGAGGAATTTACGGCTCATTCGCCGTGGACGGTCACATATTATACGCCATAAATGTTTCCCAGAATAAGTTATTATTATCAATATTATATATCATGAGCTCTTCTTTATTGCAGTGCCCTATAATGAAATAGAAAGTGATAAAAGGTCTCATCATCATTATTCTATATAGTAAAACGAAACTGAAATATAAAATATACCTACAGGATGCTCGTATCTGATTTCTAACTAATTATAAATTTACCATCTTTTGCAGAGTAATCGTACACATAGAGCTGAATAGAATTATAGAGCCATATCAACAGCCCCCTAATTTGTGGAAAAGGGTCATTCAACTTTGCACAGAGGGTGAGGTTTATAGTTACTTAAACTTGCTCAAAATCCATTTATGGAGTTTAAAGTTATGGAGTTATGAGCAGCAGAACAGTCTAACATTGTGACGTATTATGTCTTATTATTCAGTTCAGTTTAGTTCAGTTTTATTTCATCACAACACATATTGGTACAATAAAGAAATAATTTAATACATACGGGACATTTTTAGAATTACTAAGTATCAATATACAAAATGCAATACATAATAATTAAGATATAAATGAGGTTACGGCGCCACAGGGGCGAAAATGAAAATGTCTCTGATTGTGTTGAAAATGGTATAAATTGTACATCTTGTTGCAATAAATTAGAAAAAAAGAGTAACTCTCAACGACCTTTTCCCACCAAATAGGGATGATGGCGAAATTGCTCCACAGCCTTTAAAGAAAGAAAAATCTATTTAGAAATAAAGTACGGCAAAGTTAACATGATTTGCACTATGCTTACTGAAATCTATTGGAGTATTTATGTCATATTACTTTTTAACATATTCGTTTTTTCTTTGTTTCTTTCTTTGTTTCTTTCTTTCTTTCTTTGTTTCTTTGTTTCTTTCTTTGTTTGTTTCTTTCTTTCTTTCTTTCTTTCTTTCTTTCTTTCTTTCTTTCTTTCTTTCTTTCTTTCTTTCTTTCTTTCTTTCTTTCTTTCTTTCTTTCTTTCTTTCTTTCTTTCTTTCTTTCTTTCTTTCTTATTTGATTGATGGGCTGACTCTTTGATTGGCTTATTCTTTTTCTCATTATATTTTGACAGACACATACAAAAGTGCATTTACATACTGCTGCTACATCAAAATCAAACCGCAGAACCAGATGATAATCATGCAGAAATAGAGGGATATGGCAATTAAAAACATCCGTTTTCAAGCATTTTCTATATACACTTTCTTTCCAGGATGTGATCCATCAACGACATATTTGATATAACAGTGGATGATAAATGTAACCACAGCATACATTATCGAAATCGTGATCTTATAGCAATGTTGATTTTTTTTCGCCCAAAGTATTAGGACTAAATTTATAATTTCAGCTCAGCTCATCGTGATTTAGTGCTTTTGACGTGTATGCGTTTCTAGATACATAGATATCGGGTCTCAGATATCTCATTTTCCAGCTCCGCCTAAATTTGATTTTTTCCTGGTGATTTATTTGTTAAATTGGCGCCCAATCCGATTTCATTCTTTTGTTATGCCCTTTCTGTTATTAACAGTGCCCCTCTGCAAACATCTGGACCTTATGATCACCATTTATTATACATTTTAAAACACATTCTTCCTATTAGTAAAAACATTTTGTTTAATATAATTATGCTTGCCAAGTTCCGTCTTTCAGTGAATCAGGATTGTCCATAAAAATATAAATCTCGAAGTTCTCGTAAACAAACTACGGTACTGAATATTGCTTCGATTTTTATAGGAACTTTTTGATTTATGCGTACAAAGTAATCGTAAGAATGTACTCGCGAGTATACTCTACGCTTGCTGAGACCATGCACTGCCCAATTGAGCCCGACAATTGAGCATATCAGTTTGTGCCTTCAGACAGTGACAGAAGCATTTAAATGAAGGGGGGGGGGCATATTTTGTGCTTGTTTTACTAGCAAATTTGCGCGCGAAAAAGTTAAGTTTCAGTCTATTTTTGCCCAAGATTAATGTAAATGTTGGTATTTGATTTTGCGAAGCGCACACAGCTGTGAAATTTTACCCCTATTTTGTCCCAAAACGTGTTTTCACGCCAAAACGGAAGACAGGGCAGTTATTGTTTTATTTTTCTTTCTATTAATATTTTTAGAGGAAGTACCCTCTCTTCCGCCACTTAGGTCTTTAGGGAGCGTTCAATATTTACGCCGTGTAATGTGAATTTCATGGAGGAATCCGAAAAGAAATTCAGTGCTCAAGGGGGGAACCTGAATTACGTTATCAGGAACTAGGGGAGAAATTTGTTTTCATATTTCACACATAAATTTACATCATTTTGGACACTCTGGCATAGAGGCAAAGCGGGCTGTACACTGAATTACAATTACAAAAATGAAGAATGAAAAGTTGGATCATTTTAATAAAGAAACATAGTTCAATAGATGAAACAGATTTATTCAATTACCTCATTGTGTATGACTCAGATTTTGAACAATTCTCACATGAAATATTATAGGCAAAATCAATAAAAGTTGCCGAAATTTGGGCAGCACACCAGAACTTCTTTTATTAATAAATCAAGCCTAAACCCAATAACATTGACCACCCATGTCTCCCAAAAGGTGACACGTACGTACCGTACGTGTTACCAATCCATCAGAACATCTCAGCTATCGGTACTTATTAAATCAGATTATTAAGGTTAGCAACAACTATTTTAAACTGTTGCGATTTGGTAGTTCAGAGCATCTTGCAAATGACAGTGAGCTTTGGCAAAAATTGCATCGATCATTTCATAGCGAATGTGTAGAAGAAATCAAATATCACAGATATACTTTTGTAGGTCCTGTGGTTCTTGAGTAATGTTGTAAAGAAGGCTGAAACAACAACACTTTTGTAAAACGTACCTAACTCATTAACAACAATAAATCAAGCAAGTTTACAAAGTATATGATTTGTAGAATGAACTTTTGCAATACATCAAAGTGTTATTTTTCAATAATTTATTGATTTAGATAATAAAATCGATTTTTTTTGGCTACGATCCATGCCTCCACATCTTAAAATAAACTTTGGACCATTTACTTCATGTGTGGAAACTCTCATGCTTTTATCACAAAGTGCACAATTGTAGCAAATTTGGGAGCTTAGCAGCTAAACTATGTCTATGAGTACAACATACCGACATAGCAATGAGAAATATATATATTAATGACGTAGGTAGCAACCGATCTCGGAACACCCCACGCAGGATATTATATCAGTTGTCACGCTCTGTATTACCTTGTATTCACGCGACGGCAGAAGTTAAGGTAAGTGCTTTTTAGCAAAACTCTCAACACATATTAATATTATTAAGTCAATAAAATTTACATGTGACACGTAGAAAATTATTTTGTAAGTTTAAGTTTAACTCTGCGTATGCCTAGTTTCTAATTAAAGTTTGATACCATTGATACATCCGTGAGCCTGGTCAGTTTAAGCTGTTGCTTATGCCTAGTAGAAATATATAGTGCCTAGATATTACATGTATCAATGTACGATGTTGATCGGGTCATGGAAGTGTTAGGTATAGGCCTTCTAGAATGGTATTAAACTGCAATTGAACTTACTTAGGTATTTTTATAGGCGGACTATTATTTTTGTCATTAAATATTGACTATAGACAAAAACAACGTATTCAAATTGATTATCCGTGTCTTTAAAGTGCGTTCCATTATTTTTGTATGTTGCTAATTAATTATTTAAAATAGTCGCTCTGAGTGGATACACACGTAGGTCCTGATGGAACCAGGCTCAAACAAGCTCAAGTCGGACTAAAAGGCCTGATATTGAAATGATTGTCTTCTTGTCATGTCATGTATGTCCTGATTATCCTCGATAAAGAATCCCACACGGACCCTGCCATTGGTGCCCGAAGTTGTAAATAAATCATGGTTTTGCTCAGAACAAACATAGGAGAGAATTCATTAGTGGTGTGTTATGTTCTATACCAACCGAGAGATTATTTGGTCTTATTTATAAAGAATTGAATTATTCTCTTATGTATGTGATTCTGAAGTAAAATACCCAACCTGACAGGAACATCATCCGCGTGACCTTTAAGGCACAGAATTCTTATCTTTTGCCCAAAGCGTGGACAGAACATATATCAAGGCTATTGTGGTAACGTTGCTATCCAATCCCTTAAGGAAAAACAGTTATTCAACTTTAACGACAACCGTGATATCATTGCATTACGCTTGGTAAACGATACTTACACTTGGTGTAGTATAATAATACCACTGGCGTATTTACATACTTTTTCAACAGATTTCGAAACTATCCGGATGTAAACCCTGACATGTTGGTAAGTTGCTATGCAGTAGTTAAGGAAACGTACAGAATCATATACTTTTTATATGGAAAGGAAAACAAAATTTAATTCTGATTGTATTGTAATGTATTTTCATCATGTCTATTGTGTATCAACCTTAGGTCCAGTAATGCTAGTGAAAAAGAACACGGTTGTGAGGGGATGAAGCATATTTGGGGTCATTTTGAAAAACGTTTTTCACAACTTCCTCTTTAGACTTCAGAAACGTGTAATCAGATATATCACCAATATTTTCGATCACATTATTGTGCCTTTACCAATCAATCTTGAACCGTCTATTAAAATTAATGATATCAATGAATTTTATACCGCTGTCTTCAAAGCTCACAACTGCATGCTTCTATGATGGGCAAACCGTTGTTCAATTCCTAGTTAACGTCACTGTGTGAAAAATAACCGACCAATATTTATTGTACTCTCTGAAATTCTAGAAAATATAGTTTTGTAACATGTCATAAATTTTTAGCTAATTTAGATATTTGAAAATAATCGCACTTTGGTATTTTAGTAAGAAAGGCACGGCATGGCCTGCAAAATTCCCTGTGTAAATCGAATGCAACTTTTAGTGACTATCACTCACTTGTAGACCGCTTTCTTCCGAAGGGCATTAAAGCTAAACCACTTGACGGACATTTGTTGTACTTGCTGTCAATCAAGAATAATGTATACATTACATGTAGGCTAAAAACTGAGTAGGTGGAGTATCTGCAAATGTTCGTACCTCCCTGATATGTAAATGACAGATAACAGCAAAAACAGCTCCCATATCTGTCCATAACTTTGGTCAGTGCAGCGAGTCAGGGGATTTCAAGTGGGTGATTATTCATTGGCAAGTGCCATATTTGGGCATAGGTGCAGTCCACCATTCAATGTGGAGGATAGATAGACTTTATCGATTGATTTTGCTGGAGCAGTTTCCTGTTAACCAGGTTTAAGTACTGCGAAGGTCAAAGCATGTTTGCTGTGCAGCGTAACTGCACTATGGTTCATGAAGTAGAAGTGTAACTATCAGGAAAGATCAATTTGAATCTTTGATTAAAACATTTCGAAGTGAAATTTCACAACTGAATATAGATTGTTGTGAAACTTGATGAATGATGAATGTGATCTCTATTTTGTTAAAATATTGCTATTAAGGAATTTATCAAACATGTTTAAAGTATTAGTATTTCATGGTATTTCCCAGTATGTCCTTCGGGGTTTATTTCCCACCGGTTAATTACTTCGGGGTATATTTCCCACCGGCTAATTATTCCACACACAAAAATTATCAATGTAAAATTTATCAATATGGAACATGATTCATTCATGGTGTTGTCCTTTTTTAAAGTTCTTGTTTTCACCTTACTAGATATAGACAGCTGTATCGCCTTGATTTCGAAAATGATCTGTTGCATATTGTTGACCTGGTATGCATTACTGATGTCAGTTTCTGGTCAAGCCGGCTCAGGTAAGACAAAGAGAAGAGTATGGATACCCGCTCTCAAGAGCTTCCAAGCTTCACATTTTTATGATAAGGAATTCATTTTCCCAACCAATAATTAAGGGTATCAATTTTAATTCTATATATCATACGTATAATACGAGATAAGAGTCTTGGTGTGCGTTCTTGCACCTCTGTGGATACTAAGCTCGTTGTTTGTGTTGACTATGGTATGTTTAATGAGTAGAACCCAAAACACGGACCCTCCTAATCTGTACGTAGTTTGAATTCCACTTCCCATAAATTCATGGGAAGTACTCTTTAACCGATCCTGGGTCAAGTGCTCTGACTGCCTTGCCGTTTGTATCAGCGATTACGTAGCCCGTTGTCCCCACCAATCAATGCAGCTCTTATCAGCGCGGCAGTATTTGAAGAGGCTTTTGATAACATGCAAATTTCACGCGCAAGGTGAAATTGAACTGCGCTTTATACTACATAATTGACTTGACAGAGGGGCGGAGCTATCATAATTGACACCAAAGTCACCGTATATAGTTGGCAATTAAAAAGGACATTCCTATTAAAAGCAAACAATCTCGGTTTACACATAAATGTGTAAATTTTCAAGGTCAACGAAACTATGCAGCGATGTATCGGTATCAGTGGCATCGATGTCTGAACTCAAGAAGAAGAAGAGGGTTTTTTTATACTATGCAATGCAGTATTACCAAGAGACGGAACTGAGACTGTGGGACGGTCCTAGCCGTCTTCTATAATAAGTAGTGTAGAGCCTTTTGCCCTTTATTAATCAGTATTAATATACATGTAGGCCCTATCATTCAATTTTGTTCAGAGCGTTGCACAGTGTCATCGCCCCGATATCTTCATGGCAGAAATCACCATGGTAGGTTGAATCCACCGACACGCATGGCCATTTTGTATCGATCTGTTTAATAGTTTTGAGTCGCATAATGGGCCGAAGGACATCTGAGTAAGGCTACTGACAATAGCCCCGATTAGGCCGGTGACTGACCTCGCTGTGTGTGAGTCGAGCATGGTACGCCATAGGTCATATGCTTTTAGACTACCTCCACGATTGGCCTATACACTGCGCTATATAATTCGGCACATTATAAATCAGAATTATTGTCCGTTTTTGACTCAAGACGCAAGCTTCTTTCTCAAGACGCAAGCTAACGACTATCATCTGTTCAAAATATATATTCAAGTGCAAGGAACCATATCTGGTTTCTTTATATAAAATCATTTACGGGAGATATTCATCATTTTCTACCCCGGTATCCAAAGATTTTCGTCTCATATCAAACTCGTGCATAGCACAATCACGTGTATCGATCCCGGGTATTGATTTTAGTATCTCTGCTGACAAAGTAATTATTAGCCAGGCGATGTCGGTGTGCGTTGAACGATCAAATAAGCCACGAACGTTATTTCCATGAACAAAAATCTGCATCAGGAGAGCTACAGACTTGTTAGTAGATGTAGAACATTCGATGCAACATTTCTTCGTTATTTAATCTATTCCCATTTTACTTCCTTCAAGTAATGTTCAATTTCTAACGGAATATATTTCCACCAGACATTCCGTCAACAAACAATATAAAATTAATTGAATTAGATTGAATAACCGTAAAAACGGATATTCGGATATTCTACGTCGGAAATTTGGAGTCTGCATGACCCTTAATACTACATGAATATGTATCTTCATGCGCAAATTAAGTTGGTTATCCAGTATTGTGGTGACGATTGAGTGCCTTAAGGTCGTAACTACATTGTTGGCATTTTGTGTGTTTTACTTGGCACTATGTATAATATGCTCATCATCTGTGAATTCAAAAGGAAATAAACAGAAAATATTTATATGTAGTAAATAACATGATTGCCGTCAAAATGCCTAATTGCTTATTATAACTAAAAAAGGCATCTTACCTGCAATGGGGCGGTATTTTCCAGTGCAATAAGGTCGTGTGTGTCCGTTACGATCTTGTTGCACTAAAAATGCTAAACCAATTGCCAATTGACACCAATGTATTTTGCATTTAATGTTAATTTATGATGAAATTAAATTATCAGCTTTTGCAAGAGCAATAATTCGGAGGAACTCTTCCATTTGCTCTTCATGAACAACACGCGAACATGTCGGATTCAGCACTCTTCATGTCTAATCTCTTTGGCGTACTTACATTAATTGCCATCGTCATTTCCCATTTCCCCCAAGAAACAGGTTACTGCGAGCATGGCGAGGCAGATTGGATTCTCTTTGGAGATTATTGTTACTACCTAAACGCAACAAAAAAGGTGCCTTTTGACGAAGCCAGTAATGTTTGCCAAAGTATGGATGGGAATCTGACCAGTATACACAACTCAGAAGAGCAGTCATTCCTTAAAAAAAGTAAGTTAACATAAACATTGAATTACACAGACATTTATGACGTGTCATGTCAAAATCAGACACTTTTGGGCAGGTTATAAATTTTGAGGTTTTTACATATCTTAAATATAGAGATATTTTGCTCCATAACGCCATTTTCCCCAATGAAATTGGACATTCCTAAGGGAAGATAATGAGTTCGTAAGTTTTGGTATTATAAAATTGGAAATTGAGATATCGGCCTTTAAAAATATTATTGACAATGTTGAGAGTAGGAATTACCTTGAAAAATGTCTCAAAATATACAGGTTGCCAGTTATATTCCGGTCTGAAACTATCAGACAATATTTTTAACATTAATAACACCACAAATTCGCAACAAACCCAAATTGTGAAAAAATCACCCCGGGCAGATTTTTGGCTATTTCTCCATTTACGATCCTGCCCAAAAATGTCTGCTTTTGACGTGACACGTCACATTTATACTCTACAATTTAATATAAATTAGCGTTTGTTTAAAACGGGCTTAACCAGGATAGCCTACTATAAAGGCCACTTGTGCTTTTTGTTATTCGCTTGTCACAGAATATTTCGTCGATCGCAACACGTAGTGGCATAGAGTGATTTTGGTCTGATTTGTATGAAATTTAGCCTAACGGTTTTAAATATCAAGTTCTTTAAAGGAAGTGTCCAGCAATCACAACATTATGTCTTATATGTTAGAAAAATAATTATCAAGCACGAATCACATGGTTTTATTTAAGGTAGCTGCCTCGGATACAACACCCTTGCAGAAAAATAGCTCCTGTGTCAGATTAATCAGGTCTATTCATTTAAATCTTTAACATAACAAAGAAAAGTATTTTCCCCACCTATTTAAGAGTCTTATAAGAATTGTAACAATTCTTATGTTTTTCTTTATTTTTTGAAAATTCCCTTAATTTTGACAGTTTTAGGAAGGAGCTGTGGTTACCAAACTTTCAGGGATGGTAAATAAGCTTAATATCTAAATTCTCTCGTCAGTTTTTTTGGATAAAGTGTTTACTTTTTGAAAAAAAATTTTTTTTTCCATTTTTCATTTTAGGGAATGTTAGAAACACTGTAGCTTAAAATAGAAACACTTAATTGGAAAAAGCTGACGAGAGAATTTAGATATTAATCTTATTTACCAAACCTGAAAGTTTGGTAACCATAGCACCCTTCCCTGTTGGCTAAAACAATCCTAGAATTTAGGTAATTTAGTGTTTCTAGAAAAAAGTACCAACATTCCTTTTAAATATATACTTTTTAACATTAATAACACCACAAATTCGCAACAAACCCAAATTGTGAAAAAATCACCCCGGGCAGATTTTTGGCTATTTCTCCATTTACGATCCTGCCCAAAAATGTCTGCTTTTGACGTGACACGTCACATTTTATACTCTACAATTTAATATAAATTACTATAAAGGCCACTTGTGCTTTTTGTTATTCGCTTGTCACAGAATATTTCGTCGATCGCAACACGTAGTGGCATAGAGTGATTTTGGTCTGATTTTTATGAAATTTAGCCTAACGGTTTTAAATATCAAGTTCTTTAAAGGAAGTGTCCAGCAATCACAACATTATGTCTTATATGTTAGAAAAATAATTATCAAGCACGAATCACATGGTTTTATTTAAGGTAGCTGCCTCGGATACAACACCCTTGCAGAAAAATAGCTCCTGTGTCAGATTAATCAGGTCTATTCATTTAAATCTTTAACATAACAAAGAAAAGTATTTTCCCCACCTATTTTAAGAGTCTTATAAGAATTGTAACAATTCTTATGTTTTTCTTTATTTTTTGAAAATTCCCTTAATTTTGACAGTTTTAGGAAGGAGCTGTGGTTACCAAACTTTCAGGGATGGTAAATAAGCTTAATATCTAAATTCTCTAGTCAGTTTTTTTGGATAAAGTGTTTACTTTTTGAAAAAAAATTTTTTTTCCATTTTTCATTTTAGGGAATGTTAGAAACACTGTAGCTTAAAATAGAAACACTTAATTGGAAAAAGCTGACGAGAGAATTTAGATATTAATCTTATTTACCAAACCTGAAAGTTTGGTAACCATAGCACCCTTCCCTGTTGGCTAAAAAATCCTAGAATTTAGGTAATTTCGTGTTTCTAGAAAAAAGTACCAACATTCCTTTTAAATATATACTTAAGTAACACTAAGTTAGAAAATAAACTTGGTTTGTATTATTCCGTGATATATTGGCAGCAAAATGAAACTTAAAACTTTTATATACAACTGCTATAAAGGAGAGAAAAATCAGTTTTAATAAAATCTTTGTTTTCAAAAATGTGGCTATTTTGAGAAATTGGCGAAGTACCAAAAGCCCTTCCCTGTAGTAATTCAATGGGGGGATTTTGAGATGACAAAAAGTTGCATAAATCGAAAACGCTTTTTTGGAAAAAAATTTAAACTTGACAAGTAAGGTTTTCTCATCAATACACACATCCTATATCATTTTCAAGGAGTTCTGAGCATGACACCGTAGCTGATAAAGCCACCTTAAAACAAACTCATATTAACCATAAAACGAATAAAAAGAGCAATCTCTCAACACGCGATATTCAAAATTCCCGCGCCGAAATTTGTTTCTAGAGCAATGACGTCATGGTTATTTGTGCTCATTTGTCGTCAGGCTTCATTGGATTATTGAGACGTCATTGCTCTAGACAATTTCGGCGCGGGAATTTTGAATATCGCGTGTTGAGAGATGGCTGCTTTTATTCGTTTTTATGGTTAATATGAGTTTGTTTTAATTAAAACCATGTGATTCGTGCTTGATAATTATTTTTCTAACATATAAGTCATAATGTTGTGATTGCCGGACACTTCCTTTAAGTATAGACTGGTTCTATTTTGGAAATATGTGCTTATTTAAGTATCAAGCGGCAAGTTCGCGTAAAAGTTGTCAACCAAATTATTTTGTTAATGCTGAATTCAAATATTTTTTCTACCAAGCTGGAACCCCGTGACCCTAAAAAATGACCCCAACCCCCTACATGTTCATATAGGGGGCAATTAAAAATGCTCCAAATTCACTAAAAACATGTCATGTCAAGTTATTCGTCTGGGTTTGAGGAGCACCAAAATAGTCCGGTATCTACGGGAAGTTAATGATGACCCTCCACAGGACTCTACCAAAGCAACTTTTTTAGCTTCCTTTTATGGTCCTTTAACACGTTCAAGATGTTAACAAAAGATAATTCCCGGCACTCCGGCCATATTCAAGGTTAAAGGTCAACACAGTGGTCAAATTTCGAAGTCGCTCAAATCTGGTTAACATGCACACCACAATATTCCCCTCATTGTAAGGATTCAGAAAAAGTATAGTTTGACCTACCTGCGACATACCGTTCTTGAGTTATAAGCAAAAAGGTCAAGGGGGGGGGGCGTCAGGTTTTTTTTGCCACACAGGGGCAAAAATTAAAAATGATCAGATTTCAACGAAAATGGTCTCAAAATAATGCTCGTCATGTAAAAACAGGTCAAAGAAGGAATCGTTTGCACTGTCTAAAATGCTTTGTTATTGACAAAATAATTGGCCAATAAAGGTCAATCTCCATTACAGCCTATTGACCACAACCTATGTTGTGATGTTTCCCAGGTAACGAAACACCATTACTTATTTTACTTGTTTTTACATGACAATTGATGATTTTGCGTTTTGCCACAAATTTGAAAAATAAGTCCATTTTGCTGGAAAAGCCCTCTCAAACATTCAAGAGTAATCATTTTCACTTAAGGTTAACAACTACTAGTATTTAATGTTGCGATTTGGTAGTTCACAGCAACTCTCAGTATTTTGGGTAGGAATTACCAAAATCGTAACACTTCGATGTTTTGCAACAATTCATTTTACAAATCATATACTTTGAAAACTAGCTTGATTTATTGTTGTTAATGAGTTATTTTTCAGCCCTCTTTACAACATAACTCAAGAACCACAGGACCTACAAAAGTATATCTGTGATATTTGAATTCTTCTACACACTCGCTATGAAATGATCAATGCAATTTTTGCCAAAGCTCACTATCATTCGCAAGATGCTGTGAACTACCAAATCGCAACCAACGGTTTAGAATAGTTGTTAACCTTTTAAGGTTAGCAACTAAAAGTGAAAAATTATTTAATACTCCTGAATGTGTAAGAGGGCTTTTCCAGCAAAATGGATTTATTTTTCAAATTTGTGGCAAAACGCAAAATCATCAATTGCCTTCGCGAGGGCAGCTTTAGCTGCCCGAGCGAAGTACCGCATCGGCCGCATCGTTGTTAAACGGTGATGAACAACGGTGAAACATGATTGAATCCCTAAATCAATTTAATTTATTAATTGACATATGTTAACCATGTTAACAATTCCGTATTAGAATCCAATCCGGAATCCAATATCTTCCGTTGCACTAACTGACGCCCCTCGTATATCAGATATTTTGTTTTTTAGAATAGATGTGGTGTTTGTTGCTGTTCATTTCTTACAGATTTTGTGGACCCGATGGGTACGGGTAACGACAGTTGGGTTTGGATAGGACTGCATGACAAAATAAACGAAACTAAATTTGAATGGATCGATGGAACCTCGGTAATGATTGCTATCTTTTCTTATTCATTATATTGTGCCACACATGGACTAAGTTCTACCTCTTCTCTTATAACTTTGGTTCTGTAATGGTAGCTTCTTCAGACTCATCATGATTATACATAGGAATAAAACCTACAAATGAGAGCAATATTGTATATAGATACCCTTACCAGATTTTTGAAAGTGACCTCAGAAGCAAAATAAGATTTGATACACCGGAAACAGTAAAAGAATCGTAAAACATTTACATGAAGATACGTGTGTATCCCTCCTACGAGATTTACTCGATATGCAAAGGTTACACACTTAAAAATAGGTAGTCAAAATGTTGACTAATTTAGAGGGTTAATTTGAAATAACCCTGATGAAGTCAAATTTGACTACCATATGGGTCATTTTCAGTTGTTGACATCATATTAAATTGAAAAGGGTCATATTTAAATGACCCCAAATATAGTAATTTTTTGACCCACGTTCCGGAGTCATTTTCAAACCGAGACTCCTGAATGTAGTCATTTCAACTACGTTAGGGGTAATTTTCTAATTATGACCCCCCGGATATAGTCATTTTTTGACACTAATAGGGTTATTTTTCAACTGACTCTGTTGGGGTCAAATCATTTTTGACCCTAAATGTAGTCATTTTTAACTACAATTTGGGTCAAATCATTTGACTTCATCTCCGGGTTAAAAATGACTTCAATGGGTTCGGTGCATAGTTGACCCTGCCATGGGGTCAAAAATGACTACTTTAGGGCCATTTTTGACTACCTATTTTTAAGTGTGTATGACTATGCTAACAGATTACAACCAACATCAAATTTGTAACCAAACAGCAAGATGGCCATTAATAGAAATGTACGATCTTATAATATGAAATTAGTTTATTTTTTTCAAACCTGAATTTTTGGCATTATTTGTAATGTTTACACATGTCCCAACTTACACCTAAATGAAATCAGCCAAATTTGTTGTGTTTGTAGGTCAACAGAGCAATTTTGACATAAAGTCATAATTATGACTTTATGTCCGCCATAGAACTCCATGTTAAAGGGGAATATTGGCAGGCCAGACCTTGGCCAGAGGGTAACATGAGTAGGTTTCGTTCACCTTGAAGGCAAGGATAGTCTTGCAAATAATGGGCTAACGTTCCCCTAGACCATCCAATATGCTATGAATTAGCGGAAATATTTTTTTATTATATTCTTTACTTTTTTTCTCATTAATTTGACACCACTCGGGGGAGGAAGTCATACCTTCTTGTATCTTAGATACGAGGGTGGAGGTAGAACTCTTTGAATGACCGTCTTATGTTGTGTATTTTGTGTATTGATCACAACAATACATAAATACAGCCTGTCTCAAAAAATGTAAGCATCATGTCACAACGGTATTTTCTAATTGCCACAGAGGGCGCTTTTCACTTGCACAATTTTGTTTGAGACAGGATGTATATATTGTTGTGCTTATTTGCTGTGTTTTCATTATAGTTGGACTATAGAAATTGGCATAAATATCCTCAACAACCCAACAGCGACGGAGATGAGGATTGTGCGCATTTGTTAACCGGTGGTGGATGGAATGACCGGGATTGCAATACTTCTCTTGTCTTCATCTGTAAGAAACCACAAGGTAGTTTCACCGATGTAATCCTTTTATGATCTTTTTGGCATTATATTTTGAATTCGAAACGCTGTCTTCTATATTTTAATGGAATATTTCACCACTATAGTGAACTATTCCTATCTTTATCAGTTACTTTCTGAAATGCATGATTTTCCCCAGCTGCGACACACTTACCAGCTTATATACAGTAAGCCAAAGAATTAAGGTACCAGTTGTGTTCACCCCTGTATACCCCAAATAAAGACAAATACCGTAAAACCTCGTCTACAAGCATATAGAGTGATTTTGATGACGGCTATATTAAAACGAGGCAGCCATAAATATCCCAATGCAATAGATTGGTCTTACAATAGTACATGTTTGTATATGCTTGTATCGGTAATTTATTTGCTAAAACTCCATAATGTTCTAATTTTGTCGATGGATGGCGCCTGGAACAATTTAGCTTTCATCAAAAACACTCTGCTTGTAGTCGAGGTTTTACGGTATGTCAAAATTAAAACAAGCAGTCAATACCTGTACTTTCTAGCTCGGATTTAAGACCTTATTTGTTGAAATTGGTTGAGAATTAAAGAAACGGGGTGATCTAAAACCTAATGAAGAAACGAAATCAAAACTTTTGTGTTCTAATCAGTGAAAGCGCGGTGCTAGTTCTCTTGTTCACGAACGCTTTGTGTACAAATCAAAAGGGCATGCAATGAAGGAAACTGCAGGAAAGATGCAGCTATTGGCTGCAGGTTCCAATTATATTTATTTTTATATTTTTTATTTATAACATTTGGACAAAGCCAGGACATATCTGTCTTTGTTTATGTTATGCAGTAGGTGAACATAACTGGTACCTTAATTTTTTGGCTTACTGTATAGTCAGGTCTTACAGGTAAGCTAGTAAAATTTGAACGTCGATAAAATGGACCAGATAGAAAGCCGGATTCAGACAATCAGAAAACACGATGGTGATAAAACTTTACTCCATTGGCCACTCCAAAGGGAAGACATATTATCGGGATTTAAAACGTTGAGCTTTTCAACTCCGGAAATCCGGCTTTACAAGTGACCTTTACGCTTTACGTCTATGTCGCGGATATGTGCCGATTCAGGGCACTTTCCCCATCTCACATGATCCTACGCCACTGTTTTTAAATTATCCTTGATACCTTTAGTAAAATAAATCAATGCTGCTAATACCCTGATTACGTAACAATTACTACAAGCATGGAAGTACTCTCTAGTACTTCCATGCTACAAGCAATATTTGTAAATCGATTTTGGGAAAAATATTCATGTACAAGACTTAGTAGATAAATTCAACTACATTTTCTCAAGAAAAGGTTCATACCTGGGATGCATATGTTAGTGGCCTATCCATTCGGCCACGCATCAACTTACGCAATTCCTTGATCTCAAAGCGGTTATAATTATAATTTGATGCAATAAGGTGATTACAATAATTTCTCTTAGAATAAACAAGCTTATAGGCCCTGGAATTTCGGACGTACCGGTGGCGAAAAACATAGTGTTTTTTTTGCAATTTGCCGTAGAAGTGGTGATGTAACAGCATCAATTACCATAGTGATAGGTGAAAACAATTTTTGAATGCATTGTTGTGCACAAGACACTGTACAGTACCTCTTAATCGCACCATAGATTAAGGATCGTAATTCGGCAGAAATGTCACATAATAGTACATGAACGTGTCACTTGCACCTGATCGATTAGTGTCTTTGAAAAGAGCGGTATTGTAGTTCAATATATGATTGCACACATACACAGACATGGCAGGTTGAGAAAGTTGAGAAATAATGTAAGTAGTTGGGTGTTTAAATTAAATTTAAATTCCACAATCAAGATATCGATCAAGATTCTCCAAAATGTTCCCTTAAAAATCTGAGGTCTTTTTGGAAAAAAAACCTTAAATACTATAAGTCAAAATTTTCAAATGATGGACGGTGTTTTATCCCAGCTATATACACTTTAAGTACATATCAGTGGATTTATAAAATTTACTTCGAGGACTGTTAAATATCAAAAATATAAAGATATCAATTTTTAATAATTTGCCATACAATTTGTATTATATCGCGAATTTCAAAAATCTAAATTATTTGATATCAGAAATACATTCCTCGTATTCAGAATTTTATGTGTCTGATGTGCTTTCCGGTCCCCAAAAAATACTGTACAAACGTTGCTATCCGTTTATCATCATGTTTATAGCTGACTTTTAATTATTTACAAACAAAAAGGATGCAATGAATGATGAGCTACAGTTTTCCTTCTTTACTTGCAATTTTTTAAATAGAGAAATCATGCCCCGCACAGGACACAGATACCAGTATTGGAATATTCTCATGGACTACAACACTGGCCGGAATGACAGCCAAGTCTAAGGAACAAAGTCGTAATGACACAGAAAGACGTAAGTAAAAAATAGTGAGGTGTACATAAACTGAGGATCACATTCATCTCACAAAATCGATTTTCAACCCGTTTTCAGGACCAGTAGGAAAAAAAGAGAAGTGGACCAGAACATTTTGATAAATAATTATTTTTCCTCTGCAATATGTTAATACAGTAAGCCAAAAAATTAAGGTACCAGTTATGTTCATCCCTTGTATATCCTAAACAAAGACAGATATGTCATAATTTTTTAGCTCGAATTTAAGACCTCATTTGTTGAAATGTTCAAGAAATAAAGATATGACGAGCCAAAAACCCAAGGAAGATACCAAGGTAAAAGTTGCCGTTTGCTCCATTGCGTGCCCTATTGATTTGCCCCCAAAGCGTTCACGAACAAGAGAACCAGCGCCGTGCTTCCATTGATTAACACCATGATGCAGTCATGGTCCATGGCAAAGGCGATTCGACCTTTGTGGCATTAAACCCAGTTAACAGGAAATTAATCCAGTAAATCGATTCAGTAAAGCAAATAAGCTCATGCATTCGATCACTAACGGCAACAAGCTTCGGTCGATTACCCCAGCTGCAGCGTGTGTAAACTCTAATTTGCATAGAGGCTGTACGTGAAATTATTGATTGGCTCCAAACAAAGGATTTTAACCGGTGCACGTAATCATGGCGCAGTGCAGTCCATTCAATCAAATGTTGTCATCAACCTATTTGATCGCAGTGCATTGTTATGTGTGTGAGACGAACTGTCGCGGTTGATTGCAATCAAACAAACGATGTCTTATGTATTACTTTGTTCCGTGATGAAAATCGTGATGTTTTATTCAATCACTCTTGAAAAATGTATTTCTTTTGTAGGCCTATTACTTTGTTTTGTGATGAAAATCGTGATGTTTTATTTCATCACGCTTTAAAACAAACGACAATTTTGATGTTTTATTTCATCACTCACGAAAAAGTGATTTCTTATGTATTACTTTGTTTCGGGATGAAAATCGTGATGTTTTATTTCATCATCACGCTATAATGCAAATCTTTTCTTAGTCATTTTATTTGTTTTGTGATGAAAATCGTGATGTTTTATTTCATCACGCTCTAAACAATAATTATAGTTACATGCATTTCAAGAAAAAAATCTTATTAAAACGGTAGGCCCTAAAAAAAAAAAAAAAAATGTAGAAAGTGATGATGATGATGATGTCGATGATGATGATGATGATGATGATGATGATGATGATGATGATGATGATGATGATGATGATGTCTCCAAAAGTGTCCCGGTTTGTTTTTCTTGCCCTAAATCGTGCGTATCTATTAATAAGGCACTTCAATAATCAATAATCAGTCCCGTGACGGCCTCCACTAACTAGCTACTAACTTGGGTTTATGGGCGCTGATATTTCATGTTCACTGTCACTTATTTATCAGAAAAGTGCGACCATTTGTCAATCACCTACAGTACCCAATTTCGACATACTATATAAGAAACTCATCATGATGATTGCCAGAGAATAGTTAAAATGTAGCTTGTACCGTTTTTTTTTTTTTCCTTCAGAAGTGAACGGTCCGATACCAATATTTTCGGTCAAATCTCCATTCAATTAACACGGGGAGTTGGCTAGCTATGCCTTGCCCTCACTCATATTTTACAAAAGTGCGACTATTTCTGAACATCTAACCTAGCTGTAATTTTAGGTCATGTTAGAGAAATATATTTGCTAGAAGTTTGGAGAATAGCTAACATATTGGCTGGTTATTTTTCACACAGTGATGTTAACTAGGCAAGTGCCCATTCTTCCAACGTAGATCATTTGTAAAGGTCACGCGTCAATGGTGAGAGCACTGTGTATTGTGTATAGGAAAACGGACAGTAACTGCAGTATGCGTTAAAATTACCGTCGTGCTTTCATTGATTAGAACACAAAAGTGCAACTTTTGATTTTAGACCACCGTTTCTTTAATTTTCAACAAATGAGGTCTTAAATCAGAGCTAAAGAGTGCAGGTATTGGCTGCTTGTTTTAATTTTGACACATGTTTCTTTAAATAGGATATACACTTGAGTGAACACAACTGGAACCTTATCTTTTTAGGCTTACTTTATAATAGAACCTAAATTGCTGACCAGTTAACATGGTTGGCTGAGAAACCATATGGACATATATTGCGGAATAACGGAATGCAAATGCAAATAAATAAATAAATAAATAAATAAATAAATAAATAAATAAATAAATAAATAAATAAATAAATAAATAAATAAATAAATAAATAAATAAATAAATAAATAAATAAATAAATAAATAAATATTAAATAAATAAATATTAAATAAATAAAAAAAACCAAACATGTTATAAACCTGCTTCTGTTTCACTTAATAAGTTTCCCCTACCCTTAACAGAAAACTGCAGTACTGCTTTTAGAAAATGCACAGACGGTGGAGAATGGAAGGACCCGCTTTTTATAGGTTGTGGAATTGAAGATTTAGCGAAGGTGAGCATTAGTTTTGTTAATGATAGTAATGATAATATTACTTAATGTCAAGAATGGTACGATACTTATATCATGTATTTCCTTGTTTCCTTTGCTTGAAATCCAAGGTATATGAGCCTATTTCCGATATTATCCATCCTACGATGACACTCATGAAGAAGGTGCATGAAATTGTCACTGGGAATTTCCCACACATTTTCCAGCAAAAAACCCATCTCATTTCCCATCAAGGAGAAGTGCCAACAATAATCAGTGCACGCTGGAACACGACAACCTTAAGATTAGTAAGATGACAGGGACAATGTCCGTGGTTGTAATTATTAATAACATGTTCCTTCCAATGTCAGTTATTCATTTCTCTCAGCGTAAATTACAGTTATTCATTTCTCCCAGCGTAAATTAAAGCTAAGGATCAGCAATTTTCAAGTTATTATGGTATTATCAGTATTACAGGTTAGATGAATGTAGAAATTCTTTGTTTTACCAAGAGATGGTCAAACTGATCTGCGAAATTATTGGATATTAAAGCTACGGGAAGCTTTTTCACACGTGCTTCCAACTTGGTAAAATTAACACATTTATATCTTTAATAGACACAAGTGACTGAAGACAATGTGGCAGAGATTGCCGATGCCCTCGCTAACATCATCGAAGATTCGGAGAATATTGATATTGAAAATATTCAGGAAACTTTCACTAACATCGTTAATGTTGGTTCCCCATCACCAGTGGTAAGTCTTATATAGAATATTATAAACCGATGTGCATAATTATCAAAGGTCTTTGGCAAAATTGACACTGGTCGGGACGCGAGGAATTTTCTAACCAATTCACGCAAATGCCTCGCTATCCTGTGAAATTAACTAAGGGTCGTGATCACGAGATCCTGACTTCTTGTGTTCCTGACATAGATAGTATAAGAAAGAATGAACTGTTTACCAACCCAAAGTGTTACAATTAAACAAGACAACAAATAAAATACAAATCCCAACCGGCACACAACCCAACTTGACAAAAAAAAGGGCAAGGGAATATGCCGGCATGGGAATCGAATTTATTTGTTGTCTTGTTTGTTTAATTGTAACACTTTGGGTTGGTAAACAGTTCATTCTTTCTTATTTAATATATTCTGTTTCCTCTCGTAGCGAGCAATCGTTCCCCATTGTGTTTATTTGTTCTTGTGCAGGATGCGTATCCCCATTACCTACTTTATATATAGACAGTATAGTTAAGACAACTCGGGATCTCAGGAACTCATCAAATTTGTTCAAAACTCACAAATTCAGGATCTCCTGACTTACAGACGGGATCTCGTGAACACGAGATCCTAACTTTAAGTCAGGAAGTCGTGATCTCGTGATCACCATGACTTCCTGACTTAAATTCAGATAGTCAGGAACTCGTGATCACCAGATCCTGATCCTGATTTACCGCAATGCCCTTAGTTACTTACACACTATCCTACACGTTTATACAATGTCTTCTACCGTTAAGACCAGCCATCGGGTGTAAATGACAGGCTGAGGCACTGGATACGAAGTTAACTTTATTTGCACGCGACAACACAATTGCCCGCGTTTTCCACGCAAAACCTACAATCTTCGTGAAAATATACTGATTTAGTTGCTGAGATATTGTCCTTTAAAAATGGTACTTTGTAAATTGGCCTTTTTTTGGACCAAATTTAGCTCAATATGCTAAAAGTCGCAAAAGTTTTGGCCAAAAAAGGGAATTTGATCTTGTCCATATGACCTAGTTTTATGTGATAAACAAATTGTGTCTCTAGTTTTGCTAGTTTTGTTTTACTACTCGTCTTTTAATACTATCAATATCAATAATATTCAAATTAATAATCTTTGATTTTGGCGCAAACAATAATCGATCTATCGATTGATTGGTTGTTTGATTGATTGATTGATTGATTGATTGATTGGATGCTTGTTTGACTTTTTAAAACAGGTCACTGAGAGTGTCATCAAAACCGTCAACTCTATACTTTCTGCCAATGTATCACAAGGGGACTCTGCTGCAAACGCATTGTCTGAAATACTCAAATCGGTTGAGATGCAAGTAGAATACACCATAGAGATGTATGGAAAGTTTAGCTCTGTTAAACCTAACATTGCTGTTGAGGGTGTTGCTGTTAATAAGACACAAGGTGGTGTTGGGTTTGCAATTAGTCAAAGTGATGAAGGATTTGAAGAGGATAGCAATCAAAGTTTTGATCCAGATATGCAGTCAGACGATCAAGTCATCGGAAGTTCTATTCAATTGCCAAATGACGCGCTGTTTGAAAATGAGAATACAAATGGTGAGAGAAACAAAGCATTAGGCTATAATACATAATCCAGATACTGGACTCAGTGTAGACCATTACTTTAGTTTTGTGCAAAAGCCTTCCACAATCACAATCAGGTTTTGCTTACCATTGCTTTAAGCGGGATTTGGGAATGTTTGGAGAGACTATATATTACCATAATACGTATCAGTTTTGGTATGAGCAAGTATTGAAAGAGGGCCCTAGAAATGAAATGATATTGCAAGTATATGTAAAATTTCATTGTATATTGCATGTAAAATCACTAAGCTAAACACGATTCCTTGAATATATGATTTGCTTGTCAAATACATTTCAAATTGTATCAAAATGAAAACTGTGATTGAAGTTGGAACCGTCTGACAGAGACTATAGATATACAATCTTCTATTGGCCGGGTATGCGATATACATTTGTTATAAAGTCTGCACAAAAAGTAACGCAGCTGTTATAAATATAATATTTAAAAAAAAATTTAACATAGAGAGAAGGATGATTTATTTACGCGCATTTTGATACCCCATTTGTCAAATGTCGTTCAACATTAACAACGCAGTAGTGCTTTTAATGAAAAATACCCGCGTTTATTTCAAATCAATACAAATAGCTGCAACTTTTAAATTCAGGTATCTGTTTCAAAACACTGCTGTATTATTAATATTGAACAAAACTGGACAAATTGGGTATCAAAATGCGCGTAAATAAATTATCCTTCTTTTTATGTTAAAATATTGTGAAAATAATTATTAGTTCTGAAGCTATAGGCGTATTTATAACAGCTACGTTACTTCTTGTGCCTCCCAAAGGGCTATATTATAATTTCAAATGTTTTCTGATAGACGTAGGATTAACTAAACTGCATAACGACGCCGCGTGTCATTTTCTTTTTGCATAATAGATACAAAAGTTAGCTTCATTGGATACAACAACGACAAACTGTTCCCATCACAAATGCTTGAAGAAAAAACCTCTTCTATTGTTGTTGGTCCAATCATCTCAGCCAATGTTATTGGTAAAGATGTTGTAAACCTGAAGAAACCAGTTATTATACAGATAGTACCAACACAGGTAAGGGACCGTTCACAAACACTTGTTAGGGGGGGCCATACTGCAGTTACTGTCCGTTTTCCTATACATAATACACAGTGCTCTTTCCCATTGACGCGTGACCTCTACAAATAGCATACGTTAAAAGAATGGGGATATGCCTAGTTAACGTCGCTGTGTGAAAATAACCGGCCAATATTAAAAGTACTCTTCTAAAGTTCTAGAAAATATAGTTTTGTAACATGTCCTAAATTTTTAGCTAATTTAGATGTTTGGAAATATTCGTACTTTGGTGTTTTAGTTAATGTTATAGGTAACAGTACATTGCCTAGTTAACGTCGCTGTGCGAAAAATAACCGGCCAATATTAAAAGTACTCTTCTAAAATTCTAGACAATATAGTTTTGTAACATGTCCTAAATTTTTAGCTAATTTAGATGTTTGGAAATATTCGTACTTTGGTGTTTTAGGAATGATATGTAAACGACAGATAACACCAAAAAATATGAAGAAATTATTTCCAAACCGTGTTAAGTCTGCAAACCACCATGTTTCTCATTTTCAAGAACGCTGGTTAACAATAAGCAGAGTTTTGTCTCATTTCGTAAACAAAAGCCCACACAGAATTGTTCTCTAGCGCTCGCTTTATAATCGTTCACCCAACTGAAACTATAATCCCAGCCATTGCTCCATTGTACGTGTAAAAGCAGAAACATATGATGTGTGTATTTAACCAGAGAAGATATGATTTAATCAGTTGAGCTGCTTTCAATGAGTGTTATCTTGGTTTAATAGCTTTTAATGGGGTTTAAGTCCTGCAAAGGTCGAATTGAATTCTACTGTAGACATGACTGCATCATGCCTGATGCAAAAAGGGGGGCCTGAAAAATTTTGACCCTCCTAAGGAAATTGAGTTTATATGCTTTTCTATGGGGTTGACCGATACTTTTCATGTCAAAAAGGGGGGCCCTGAAATGTTCGAGGTCTGTAAATGGGGGGGGGGCGAAAAATTTTCGCGATAATTTTTTTTGGCATCAAGCCCCCCTTACAAGTGTTTATGAACGGTCCCTAAGTTGCGTTAGAGCATGGAATAAGACCAAATAATTACAATAAATTGTGGTATGTAAGGTGTGCGCGCTTTGTACGGATGGGTAGGTGTGTGGTGGTATCTAAGGGAATACTGTGTTTGCGCACGAGCGAGTAGGTTATTGACAGCAAACAGGGACACATGCAAGAAAGCTCATATTAACACTATGGATATAGTTTGAAAGTAAGTGAAATGAGCAGGGCTACAAATAAAAGTACAGGTGGACACAAAGAAGTAAACAGAGATATTTGTTCTCATAAATAACTTTTGTAAATTTAGATTTTTTACCGTTTTTCATAATTCACAGAATAAAGCAAAATTTACTGAAGAAAGGGATTTTTATGAAAAATCAACTCATTTTACCATGTGCAAAGATGATTTACGAAAAAAAAGTCACTCCCGGACAGCAGCTGTACTTAAAAAAAAACCAAAAAAACTATAATAATCTATGTTTCCTTCAGGTTAATGATACCGTATTGAACACATCTACATGCGTGTATTGGGATTTTAGCAAGCGTGATGGTATCGGTGATTGGGCAGAAGACGGATGTGAACTCATGAGTGCTAAGTCAGGAAAAATAACCTGCCATTGTAACCATCTTACAAACTTTGCAGTGCTTGTGGTAAGTACAGTCTTATAACCAGCCACTCAATTTGCTTAATTTATTAGAGTCAGGAACCTGCAATTGCAACCATCTTACAAACTTTGCAGTGCTTGTGGTAAAGACATAGCCCAAGGCAATTATCATTGTAACAGTGTACCACAAGCTACTGCACTATATTTACGTGCCAATGAGTATCCAATTAGGCACATGATCGTTATAAACGTGTTGGCACAACATCACAAATTTGACGAGGATCTGCTCCAGATGGAAGTATACATGGATTTTTCCCAATGACTTGTTGGGAGATTGATTACATACTCATTTACAGTAGGTGGAAGTCGTCCATCAAGCAGACATCGGAATCGATTACCAACTCCTGATTGCTGACTTCCGCATCCAGCTAAAAATGCCCCCCCACCAAAAGTGTTTCTGCACGCCTCGCAGGTGACCTGCAAATCATCGGTGATGACTAGAGAGTGGATATAAAAATGCTATTCAGGAACTGTTGTTTTGTGAAGAAGAATCTATATCTACAGCAGTCTCAAAACACTCTGGCTAAACATCAAAGAATGGATCTACAGCAGCCTCAAAACATGTCTCCAAAAGACGTAAGAAGAATACCTCACCATGATTGTCTTGGGAATGGGAAGTTATTGATCTTGCTGCTGAGAGACTTCAATTTAAAAGAAGCTGCTTCGCAAAGCTGTAACTTATATAAAATGTTATTCGGTAATGTACAACAGAGGTCCTGGGGAGAGACAAAAAATGGGCATATCAAACAGCTATGCCAAACATTGAAAGACCGTAGTGCTTGTAGCATCAACAGGGAACTCTTCCAATGTGTCAGGAATCTCACCAACAAACCACAGTCAGATCCGCCTTGTGAATGCTTTCATCTTCCCAAATCACCACAAAGCTGACCGTAACATAATGCACGCTTTCGAGATGTGGTGCTGGAGACGTATATTTCGCATCTCCTGTACTCAAATAAGATCCAACTCCAGTATCTTGGAAGAGACTTGAGTGACCAGACGACTTCTGCAAACCATCAACACGCAGAATATTAGATACTTTGGCCACATCGCAAGATGTAAAGGTGATCAAATAGAATAGGTGATAATGCAAGGTTCAGTTGAAGGGAAAAGTAGGCAAGGTAGACAAGGACATGGTTTATCGACAATTGTAGGGCGCCCTCTCCAAGAATGTTATGCATCGAATCTTTGATGTCACGAACTGTCAGCCATTGCAGGAGCATACCAACCAACCATCTCCAGATGCTCACGTGTTCTCACAATATATCGGATTGCATACACTCAAAATCGTGGTAGTCTAAAATTCAGTCTGCGACTGAAAGGCACCTTTCCCAGTAGGGAATGTTATTTTTTATGTAACCTACAGCAGAAAAGCCCCAGAAAGTACCGAGACACCTGTATGCCACCTTCGTGTGCAATTGCCTCCCGTACGAGAAACACAGGCAAGGACAAGATTCTGTAATTGCGCAATTCCAGGTTTGGTTTCAACATTCAGATCCTATTATCTGTGTTACTGAATCATGTTGTATTTTGTGTACAAAGCAAATCATATTATGAACTTAATTTCAAATAATTGTTATTATCCATAACAAAAACCCATTTTCTCATTTTATTTTGTCATAGGATTTCTCAGGTCAGCATGGTCAAGGTTCGGAACCAGGAACTTTGAAATTCGCTTTGGACATCATCAGCAAAGTGGGTTGTGCATTCTCAATATTTGGACTGTGTTTGACATTGGTGATATTCCTTTGTTGCAGGCAAGTGTCGTTTGTTAGATTATAGGCAATGAACTAGAATCAAATATAGTTGCAAACATTAAACCTTTGTGGTCAAAGACAAGAAACAATATGTGGAAAAACATAATAAGGAGAAAAACAATGCAAACTGTCTATTCCCGCACCCCACACATTCTGGCGACCCACAAAACCCTTGTTAACTACTGAAGCAAAAATAAATACTAATGTGTAAGCACAGGGCATCTAGAATAACGAAAAACAAGATGAAGGATTATCAGGTTTAAAGTGTTCCCTCTTAATTTCTGTGTGTAGACCTCTTTCTTTCCAGTGCCACGGTACTTTACTTACTAGACTTATTGTCCAAAGTGAAAACCCGGTTGAAAACTTTGGAAAGTCTCTCATTAAGGCCAAGGCCTACGATCAAAGACTAGTTCGACTAAACCAGTTTCTTAATTACTTTTGCAGAGGACTTCGCATCAGTCTGCAACGTAAGATTCTCATCCAGTTCTGCATCTCAATGCTGGGTTTATACTTTGCGTTCTTACTCGGCATTGACAGCACCGGTTTCGAGATAGGGTGCATCATTGTAGCAGCACTTCTACACTACTTCGTCTTGACTACAGTACTATGGATGGGGGTTGAGGCTCGCCATATGTATATCACCTTGGTTACTGAATCAGACAGAGTGGGTAGGAAGTTTCTGATTAAAGCCAGTTTCTTTGCTTGGGGTAAGAAATGCTTAATTGGATGATATCTGGATATACATGTCCACTTGGGAAGAATGATTTATTGTTTAGGGTAAAATTGACTCAAACGTGACACAAGCAATAAAATTGACATGCACGCCTGGGAAAAAAAATGTTTGCTAATTAACACCTTTGCGCAATCCAAGAACTCCAAAGTCAAAATTTAAGGAGGTGTCAACATTTTCCAATTTATCAAAATTCCTTTTGTCATACAGATTTATATTTACAAAGTGTGACAATATATACGACTTCACTGGGCTTCACAAGGGTCAAAACAGACCAATTCTTAACCCATATGAACAGATGAATATTATGGATTTAGTTTTTGATACAATTCTATTAGTTTTGAATTTTGACCCTGTATAAACTTTTATGGGATTTCATAAAGGGTGCCAATTGTTAACTTTTCCCAACAAGTGACCCACAATAACTAAAGTGCATGTGCTAAATATGTTTCTTCTATCACCTTGGGGTCAACCGATTCACTTATCTGCCCAGCTATTAAGCATGCACACTCCACACATACCCCGACTCCCACCACAATATAAAAATTCATAAACGTTGCTGTGGTCTTCACAAGAGTACGCCATCTCACTCGATCTGATGCAAAGTGAGTTGCACCTTGCATTCCTTGGTTAGAAACTAGCTTCACGTCATTTGTCCAAGATGTTGGTGGACGCCCTCTTCCTCGTCGGCCTTCCATAGCCCCTTGCAAAATTTGTTTTTTCTACACCTCCATGTTTCCTGACAATATGGCCAAAGTACTTCAGCTTTCTCTCCTTTATGCCGTTTCTGATGGTTAGACTTGTACCAATCACTTGTAGAAGCCTTCTGTAAAACCACATCTAAAGAGCATCTACTCTTTTATATTATTCTTGGTCATAGTCCAAGACTCAATTCATAAACATTCATAAACATTCACAATAATTAAAAGTTGGAGGATTTTTACGTCAAACAATACCATTGCCCACGCCTTCATTACGTGTTGCTATCGACATTTCAGTCTTGGGGATTTATCACAGCCTTTAGCATATTTCTCATCTCTTACAACTTTGTGCTGGATCTTGATAAGCCCTCGGGCAGTTTATGTAAGAGCTTGTAAAGATATTCTTATAGGGGGCCCTCTTAACCTCGTTCCTCTTATAACCCTAATTTCAAATCCTAACCCAGAACTTGTTTCGGTTTATCAACAACAGCGAACAATGTTCACTATTAAAGTATAACAATAGGACACAACATTACATGTAAACACACCCCCACCACCCACCCATACTCTCCACACACTAATACTCCACATTGGGGACGTTTTCTTATTGAGTTATTCCCCTCTCCCACCTTTATTATTATGATAAACAGAGTGGCAAAATGCATTATATTTGGATTATTTGACAGGTGTTGGGTTGATACCAGTCGTTGTGGTACTGGCTATAAAACAAGGACATTACGTAGTTAAACCTTTATTATAGTAAGTAACATTCTCGTTTTTATTAATTTGTGTTTCAAAATCTCACAATAGACAAAATAGATAATAAAGCATTTTACTTAGCTCTTTCATGATACATGATTGTTTTATACGTGACAATGAATCAATGAATAATGAAATATTAAGACTGAAAATCACACTGATACTGTAGAGTAATACTAAAACAATAAACAAGATTATAACTATAATAGCACTGAAGAGTTGTCTAATCACTCACAAAAACTGAAACACTTCTGACAATGAGTGGCCATTCATTAATCCCTCTAAAATTACGCTAATTACACTAAAATATATTGAACCATGCTATCGTCACGAAAATTTATCCCCTGGACCATTGCTTATTACGAGCAGACAATAGCTACACTGAAAAATACACTTTCAAATACCAAGAGTAACGATGCAAAGTGTCAGCGCCCCGATATCTTCATGACAGAAATCGCCATGATGGTAGATCGAATCCACTTGTTCTTCAATAGCCACGCAATTTGTTCCGACCTGTTTAATAGTTTTGAGACGTATAATGGGCCGAGGGACAATAGCCTCAGTGAGCCTGGTACGTCATCTGCATTAGACTGCCTCGACCAGTGGTTAACATTGCGCTTGTAACGTGATATGTTTCGGTACCCCGATTGTTTGCGAATGAGGGCAGTTGTTCTGCACATATAAAATCTGAATTTTTTTCAGTTTTTGATTTCAAAACGCACGGTTGTTTGTCAATATGCTCGCTAATGACTATCATGTTCTTTCAACACATATATTCAAGTGCAAGCCTTAAAACTGGCTTCTTTAGAAAGCAAACATTACAGGAGATATTTATCATTTTCTACCCCGGGTATCCAAAGATTTATCGTCTGAATATCAAATCGTGCATAGCACATACACGTATATCGATCACGGTTATTGATTTAGTTTCCCTGCTGTACAATGTAATTATTTACCAGGAGATGTCGATGTGCGATGTAAATTGTTGTCAGTGTGATTTTCACTCTAAACATTTCATACTGATAAAGTCTTTTGTACCAGAATGATAAATAATTTAAGTCATTCTTAAACTCATTAAAGATTTTATGGATTAATGGTTATAATTCTCTGATCTTGAGTTATATTACATAATTGCGTTCACATTTTTCTCGTTACCTTTGCAGTTGTTTCGTAGCACCTGATTACGGTCTGTTTTTTGGTCTTCTACTCCCTATCGGGCTGGTCATCTTACACAACATAATCACATTCGGTTTGGTTGCAAGAAAGCTACTGAGCTCCAGGGCCTATGTTATGAAGTCCGATCTTGAAAATCGTGAAGCTGACGATGAGGAAGTGTTTCAGAAGACTGGAGTAAGAGAGATTTCCCAGCGCCTGCTTAATGCGTTCGCTGTATCCATACTACTCGGCATAACATGGGTATTTGGATTCCTTGCTATCGAAGAGGCGCGAATGGTCTTCCAATTACTTTTCTGTATCTGCAACTCTTTCCAAGGAGTTTTGATATTTATTCTCTTCTGCTACGGTCAGAAAGATGTACGCAAAATTATTTGTGCCAGGTGCTTCTCTGAACCACCATCTCAACCCAAGGTGAAGCAGATGAAGAAGCCTGCAGCCACTGGAGCTACGGCAGTATCTAGCGATACTCGTCTTACTGGTGAAAGTTATACTGAAGACAATGATACGCTGATTACTAAGATTGACGGAATGACAATGATCGTGTTAGAATCAGAGACGACGGATAGTCATGAAGATATTGATGAGAAGAAAGAACCAAACAAATCGGATGCAAAAGAACCAGCTACTTCAGGTAAATCAGATAACAAAGTAAAGCCCTCGTCGAATGGAAATGAAGCAGAATCACCAAAGCATGGTTCTAATTCTGAACCTCTAACCGAACAAACAGGTATAAGTTCCAAGTCAGAGGCAGATGACAACGGCAAGTAATGCCGTAGTAAATGCAGACGTCAGAATCCTGACATAATGAAACAAAGTACAAAATATATTTGATAAAAGGGCGTAAGCAGTGGTTGGCAGAGGGGCTGAAAATTGAAAAAGTCAATGTGAAGCAAAGCTTTTTGTCCCTTTCGACCTGAATTAAACGTTTTATTGACACTACAGTACAAAACAAAACATTCTGTAGAAGATAATGATAAGATGTACTTATACTGGTTCAAATTTGATGCAAACATCATAAATGTTGGAGCTGTTACAATTGCTGAGCATTACTTGCCATATGTTTTTCTTAAGATGGTCTTCATGTACAAATTTCCAATTAGATGGATTTTATACAATGATCTTCCATCGAGTTTTGATCATCATAGCTTTAAATATTGCTATAATTTGATCAGCTCGTAGTCGGCGGGCTTTATAACATCAATGATTAATATCAATATATTTTATTTTGAGAATTGCCTTGTGACATTTATTGTCTGATCTTAACCCTTACCTGTCCAGGATATGTTTTCAGATCAGCCTTCTCCCAAAAACAGTAAAAAACAAATTGTATTTTCTTGTGTGATTGCATTTCAGGAAATATGTGTTAAAGGTATGAATGTTGATAACGTTAAAAATACGTGTAAGGTTAAATAAACCGTTACTTGCCACAATAGGAAATATATTACATATATTGGAATGTACTTATTTGCAACACGTATTTCCAGCTTTCTATAGTGTTCATCATCATGTTCGTAAGACACCTTTTTGGCACCTTTGTTATTGTCATAGATGTTCTAACATAGCCTGCTGGTGGTATTTAAGGTCGACAGCCATGTATTTAAGACAAAATAAGACATTTTACATGAATCTGTAATTTCTCTAAGTAGAGAAATTAGCTATATATATTTGAATGCGGCTTCAACTTTGTCATTTTGTTCTCGTGTTTGTCAATTTTTTTTTCATTTCAAATATGACAATTTTTATGACTTACCCTTCACTTTTAGGAAATTTATAAACAATTTTATTTTTCACACTTTCGCTCGGAGCATTGAATGTGCCTTTAAATAATACTATTATGTTGTGAATCAGTTTTGAGTTGTTACTTGTAATTATCAGATAATATTGACTTGTACATATTTCGTTTCTTCTTTGCCTCTTATCTGCTGTTCATATGTAATGTAGACCCGAATATAGATGAACATGTGTATTTATTTTCGTGTGATAAATCGTGTATACTGCGTACAAAAAGTATCCGTGCACTTGGAAACAAAAACAATATGTTAACTACACTAAACATAAAATACCAAAACTAAGTCAATTGATAGATGGAGAATTGTGTTTTGTGTATATATTGAAACCTCATGTGACACGATGCGACTTTATTTTCCTAACTTATACCATTTTGAAAGAAAAAAGAGATCATTTCAAAAGTGGCAAAATTTACATAGACCTTTCTCTCGAAACTCGCCAATTTTGAGCACAGCGGCAATGAGCCTGTTACAAAGGCCGGCATAAATCGCCCTGAAGTAGGAAATTTGTCACGTTTGAAAATCTTTCTTTCTTCATTCAAGTCGGTAAAACTTAAAATCGCATTTTGTTGAGGTATTTAAATATGCAGAACAAAATTCTCCATCTATTGATTACTCTATTTGTTAAGCTGTTGAGCGCAGTAAAAACACGAAAGGTGCTATCTAAAATTTATATACTCAGGCTTCGTTGCAATAGACGCAACGTTTACTTACTCAAGCAGTTATGTTGCTTTAAAGTGAAATGTAAGCTAAGTGCCACACAAAGTTGATTGAATAAACAGGAAAAATTTTCCAGAGTTTTGATCTCTCTTTGATTTATGTCTCAAGTCTTGGAAACAAACAACAAACAGAAAGGTATATGTGCTTGGTCTAATTATCTTTAATGTTTTGACCACTATTGATCCACCACCAGCTCATTTTGTGCCGCACAAAAAGCATATCATAACAATAACCTCTTATCCAGCTAAAATAGTACAGGCATATACTTGTTGCAAAGATATGTGACCTTTGCATATCACTATTATAGTCATACAAAGAATTTCCAGGATTTAGGCAAAAGTAAGTTGATTAATAGACGGAACGACAATGACCGTGCTAGAATCAGAGATAGTGGATAATTGATCAGAAGGAAAAAGGAACTAAACAAAGCGGATCCGAAAGAACCAGACACTTCATACTTCCCGGATGAAAACAGTGGCGTAGCGTCATAGGAAAATTGCCGAAAAACGGCTTGTGCTCCCCATAAGACCCGATGTCCTCAATCATGGACGGCCCTCCCACCCATATGATGACCCACGCTACACCACTGGATGAAAAACATTAAAAAAAACCCAAAAAACAAACAAACAAACTCAGAACTGGTCACAGAATGAAATGTGTTTGTTTAAATTTTATAAAGAAACTCCTGAAAAAAGATTGGAAAGTTTTTTTCAAGCATCCAGAATATTTGTGACATGTTCATATCGTGCTGCATATCAATGTGCAGCTATGTCATTCCCATTTACAATGATACCACATTTGAAACAATCAACTTTTTCACGGCTAAGTAACCTTTTGAATACAATGGGGTATTAAACAAAATGTGCCAAATTGACCATTATTCTGTGCTCAACAACACTAGTCACTAAACCCCCAATAGTGGGCGGAAAAACAATACCCAACCACAACAGCATGACCCATCCTCCTCATGCTACTCACCAGCCTGGTCACACGTTGCTGTGGCATTCTATATATTTGTCAACCAGGATTCGTCGCAAGTCTTTCAATGTGGTTGCATTGGCTGCCCTGGCACGCACAGCACGACGATGCTGGTCCCACAAGTGTTCAATCGAGTTGATGTCTGGGCTTATGGCAGGTCATTCCATTCCCTCTACTCCCATATTCTGTAGGTAGTCGTTGATTACCCTGGCACTGTGTGGGCGGAGCGTTGTCATCTTGGAGGCATGCATTAGGTGCAGCTTGCTGCACAGAATAATGGTCAATTTGATTAAAGAGCCGACAACATTCACACGATTCAACCGTGAAAAAGTTGATTGTTTCAAATGCAGTGTCATTGTAAAGGAGAATATCCTGGTTAAAGTTTTTAATTGTTGGGAATGTCTACCATACCTCTGGTAATTGTCTGCACCTGGTTTTTTTTCCGGATGTTTCCTTTTGGTTGACATCTTGAAGGGCCATCATTCCATTCTGAGTACCCACACTATTTCAGAGCTTCCTTGGTTTTGCTTCTTCATATTTATCATTTAAACCGTCTGAGACGGGGATCTTAAATGTCTGGATGTTAGATATTAGCTGGCATAGGGGTTTAGGAGCATCCTCATAGAACATTTGATGGAAGAGCGTAGCTGCTTTAACTGCCCTCCGGCGTTTCAGGCTGAATATGTTCCTCCTATGGCAATCCGATTATGCGCTTAACTCTGGTGTCGCGCTGTGCTAAGGAGATGCCAAGGTGCTAGGGTGTTGAACTAGATCATGCTGTACTAACATAATCCATCATGGATCGTTTCATTGCCTTGTATAGCATAGCTCGATGGGTAGATACAATGTATGCAGCTGCTCCTTTGAGAAGTTCCTGCCGCGGTTTTTGCTGTTAGTAACATTTGGATTCCAAGGTACAGACTGAAGGTAGGCCATTTCTGAGAGAGTGAAGACCAAGAGCGCTATCCGTCACCTCTGGGCTTGTGCCGAAGAAAATTAGAATTAGGTGGCTTCCATCAGCGGTTGGATATTGTAACATGTAATGTCCTGTCTTCTAGATATTGGTTGAGGGAAGCTTCTGCCTTCCATGGATTTGATGAATGACATGAGGGCGGTATCATCAGCTTAGAGTATGGATTGGTTGGTCAGGTTTGCTAGGATACCATGAATATGATAAACAGTAAGAGCCGTAAAATAGATCCCTGAGGTAATTTTCGCTCTCGGTGACTTTCCATTCCAGACAACCTTCAATGAACAACTGTTGAGGTAGTCCTTTAACCAGTCGAAGAGAGTTCCATAGAAGCCAAAGACAGCAAGTTTGGTTAGAAGACCTACCCCCCCAAAAAAAACACGGTCAAAATTAGCTGTGTTGATATTTAGGCCAACAGTGCGCACTTCGTCGTTGTTGTTGATCACATTTGTGCGGCACAGAGACACATGTACATCTTATTTAATACTGTTCTGTTTCATTATTATTTTGGATATTATACGCTGGCGAAGTTACATAATAAATCGGATTAACCACCATAGCAATAGGTGAAAACAATAGGCACTACAAGCAGGTTACAAGCATCACCTGTGTATGTCTGCAATCATAGATTGAATTCAATACCGGTCTTGTCAAAGATACTAATCTTACAGGTGGGAGTGATCAGCATGATATGGGTCAATGCAGAGGTACCGCGTGAACGTACCAGTGCAGCGCGGTGTATTCAAAAATTGTTTTCACCTATTGCTATGGTAGTTAATCCGATTATTACATAACTTCGTCAGCGTATGAACAGCCCCTTCTTGGAGCAAGGAATGACAGTTGCAGATTTTCACTGTGCAGGTATGAATCCTTTATCAAATTACAGCTGGAACAGGCGAGAAAACGGAGTGGTATGCTCAGGAGCAGCTGTTTTAAGTACAATAGACTGGTTGTCATCTGGGCCAGAAGCAACTTCCCTTCACAGCAATGGAGCACTTAGAAGCTATCCTGGGATGTAGATCTGAGACTTGCTTGCTATTCTTTAGATGGTTGATATGTCACTGAATAGTGAGGACAAACAATCAGCCTTTCCCACCAGATTTTACAGGCAGTTTGGGGTTCAGTTAGCATCTTCCCCTTTACTCTCAATTTGTGTTTTGAGATACGGAAGTATTAATATTTCTTGGACTTTTTAAAAGAACTTTGTGGTTTATGCATACTAAAAGTAAAACCGGAACAAAATATGTTCGTCCCCCTAAATTTGAATGACTTCGACGCCACTGGTAAATACTTTTGATGACATAGGTAACAACGGAACTGAAAACAAGTCTAAATAACCCCACGCAGGATATTGACTTGTCACGTTCTGTATCACTGTTTCACTGCTACTTAGTATTCTGTCGACAGCGCAAGTCAAGGTAAGTGCGTGTGTTTTTTTAAACAAAAGTCTCAACAATATTAATAAATGTATCCTTGAACGTACTAGCACTTGAAGTGGAAAACTATTTTGAAAGATTAATCAAATACTTCATCAGTCAAATAGTTTTTCCTAGTTTATAAATCAAAGTATCGAATAAAACTGCGCAAGTGGCTATATGCATACTGTTGTCTCGTATATAACTAGGGTTGCACGGCTTCCGCTTGTTTAGTAGTCAACTAGTCAACATCAAATAGTCGTGACTAGTCAACTATTGACGATATTTTTGGTTTGGATGTCAACATTTGAGTAAACACGTGCGGTCACTTTCAAGCCCAAAATGTATAAATCAACAGGCGTAAAGCATGAAATTGTGTCTTTACTGTAAATTTTTATAGACATCTGTAAGGCACATCGTGTGGGTCTATATAAACTGAGCTCAAAAAGAAACTTATAATTTTTCACAAGGTCATATCTTGACATCCTGTCCATCAAATTGAACCAAAATTACACACAGATTTACTTCAATACTCTACTCTTAACACATGTCAGTAACCAAGCAGTTATCCAACTGACACAACAGCAAATTGCACTGACATGGGACAGCTTCCTGGACCACATTCACAGCCCAGCCCTGTTTCATGAAAAAAGTGTATGAAAAGCAGAAAGCAGCACCGTTTTATCATCTGTGCAAGGATCTTGTGTGCATTCTCACAGATTTTTTGTCCTGGGTGCCAAATGTTGGGCTGTGAAAGTGAAGGAAGTCCAGGAAACTGTCCCATGACAGTGCATTTTGCTGTTGTGTCAGTTGGACAACTGCTTGGTTACTGACATGTGTTTTGAGTAGAGTATTAAGGTAATCCTGTGTGTAATTTTGGTTAATTTTGATTGACAACATTTTAAGATATGACAAATTATAAGTTTGTTTTTTAGCTTAGTTTATTATAGTTTTGTCAGAATATCCGTTTTGATTTCACCTTTTTCCACTTGCGACTCCCAAAATGTCCAACCAGTGCTTCATTTCTATTATAACCAGCATAAATAATCAATATTATTTCTATTGTGGCTTGCAAAATCATCCGTCCATGGGTACATTCGCGAGTTGATTTTGACAAAATTGGTAGTCGGAATTGAAAAATGGTGCAATCAAAACCGAAATTCTGACAAAACTATGACATATAGCCCATTATGATGTGCTTTAGAAAGTTGGGAAATATCTTTCGTCAGCGAATTATGTTACTTTGAAAAGCAAAAACGTTAACCCCAGAAAAAGCTCGCGGGGCAAAATGAAGCCTGTGAAAATCGAAAATCTTGCACTAGAAGCCTAAATTTTACACCTAAATTTAATACCAGTACCAAGCATTATAGTTTTCTTCTGACATTTACCGAAGAAATGAAAATTATTGCTGTTCATCAGGAATTGCCGTCAAGATTTTAAAGGCGAGTGGTTAATCACTCGCTAGCATAATGCTAGGCGAGTGGTTGAATTTTCACAAATACCAACTTAGGTAATCAAGTATAGCTTTGGTCTAGACACGGTATTTATGAACTTATGTTGAAATGCGCGCGAAGCGCGCTAAAATTTGTGACTTTCTCTGCTTGGATAGGGCACAGAAACGATTAAATGCTGAATTGGCTGATTCAGTTGCTGATTTTAGGAGATTCGCAGCGAGTGATAGTTAGTGTCTATGGCGAGTGGAAAATCGCTCGCTAGAAATCGAGTTTGAGCGATCGCTCGCCTCAAACGGCAAGGCCTGGTTCATTTGACCGAGAAAATTAATTATTTCGTGAAAAGGTGTTGCTAAAAATTTAGTTTATTTCAACACCGAATTTGATCGTTTCAAGCGCCTAATTAAGTGAGTGGGTCTTGTTGAACAATAGGCATCGACTGACTAGCGTTCAGCCTGATTAAGGTTCTATGTGGTGATTAATATCAAAACAACAACAACAAAATTGTAAGAAACAATTTCAGTATCGTTTGTATGGATGTCAAACAATCAGTTTGCCAAACTTTACGTATTATAATAGTTGTCTTATTCAGTGTATCTTGAGGACATAATAGATATAGTCTATCTACATCCAAGTTTGAAGTTCAGCGTGTGCTGCGTTGGAGTTGTTTCTTGCGTATATGCTCCACTTTGATTGCGTGCGTAGAAGTATGTACACGCACCCCCCAACGCTAAGCTATTATTATTAACGTAGAACACGTTGAACTTCATAGGTAATGCCGCTGACTGGAGGTAGATATAAAATAGACAGTGGCGTAGCTAGGGGTTGTGGCGCCCGGGGTTGATGCTGGATTGGTCAATTCGGCGCCCCCAGGGCACGTGCCCCCACCTGCCCCCCGTCGCTACGCCACTGAGTATAGACTATAAGCTGTCGTCATTAGTAGACTATCACCAGGTCATAGTCGAAAGTCGCGACTATCGCTAATAGTCACGACTATAATTAGTCGTACCACCATATTATATACCACCTGTATATCATACACATGCGTGAGTAAATAATATAATACCTTGGTTAAGGTTAGGGTTAGGGTAAGGATTGGGGCTTATATCCCATATTGGGTTTTTGGACTAATTATCGCTTGGGCTATCGACCTGTAACCATTCACCTAAAGTAGCTGTAGCTTTATTACACTCACACGATGAAGAGCGATATACTCATCGTATATTTTTTGATTAAGTATGATCATTGGTGTAAAATATCCATAGGCCACAATTCTTCTTAAATACTTATTCACATGTTCATGTGTGTAAAACCGACATGCGGGGCGAGTTGGCACTGTTACAATGTTTAGTTGTAACAAATTAACCCAGTATAACAATGATCAAAAAATTAATTTTTACCAATCTCCCCTACATGATTTATTTCGTATTGTGAATTGTGTGATTATTTAGAAATTAACATCATTTAAAAAAAATCAACGACATCCATGACTCCACTTTAATTTGGATAAACGGTATAGGCTACTTACGCTTTAGTGTGCTGTACCAATATTCACTTTACTATATAATGCCCACTTATATTTTCAGTTGATTTCGGAATAACCGGAAGTAGACACTGACATGTTTGTTAGTTTCTATGGCCAATGAAAACAAGCTTGTGGTATTACTAAGTTTCTGTGGTCAATGAAAACGCAGAGATATAGATCCTTGTCATAGTTTAGATTTAATTCTGAAAATTTCTGGAACAAAATGACATTTATAAATGTTATACAAGTTATACAGCCTGACGGTTGCTAGGGCCATTTCCTATTGTGTTATTATGGTGTATTTTGTGTATATGGTCGAATCCAACGAAAAGTGTACACGGCATGTTCAGCGTCATAACTTAAAAGTATTAATCAGTTTTTGTATTGTGTTTATTCGCCTTGATCATACGCTTCGCGCCATATATAATAAGACCCCCTTCTGTGAAAAACTTAGACACAAAATATTTCTTAAAGTATTTTTAAAACATCTAAATCAGTTATGAAAAGAAGTCATTGGATTGAATCTAAATTGATGTCCTGAAAGGTGTGTATTCAAAGATTGCCTCTTTTTCACATATTTGTACATAATTATGAATTTTTTGTGATAATTTTTTGAGTAGTATTTTTTTACATTACCTAAGAATACAATTTTTCATAGCACTAGATATATCTTTCAAAAATGGAAATCACTAATAAATGCGCAATTGATACAAGCTTTGACATGTCCAATCCTGAAATGCATTGCATTCGGACATCTTTATTATTGTGTTTAAAGTTTGTGTTTGAGAAATTCAAATTTCACGATATCTTTGCTAAACGAATTAATCTGCAAGAAATATGTTGTACATAAACATTATGTAGCCAGAGGTTTCCAGTGATGTAAAAATCTAAACCTTGTTTTTTAAAAGTGGGGGGGTGAGGCTGTGGATCACGAAATGCCCTTTTAAAGTCACTTTAGTGCCTTTGTTTCTTACTTCAATCCTCTTTCAACCACTGTGAACCGACATTAAATATACACGATAGGGTCTCAAGTATCAATAAACGCACATAAAGAAAATAATACATTCAAAGTGCTTTATAAAATGAAGATTTGATTGCGATATCCACCAAAAGTCTAATTCTTACCTACAAATACCGAAATGTTACTTACGAATACAACATAATACATGACATGTGTAATGAAGTGTCCCTACCAATGGAAATTAATTGTCAAAAACTTTAAACGGTACCCCCGGACAATATTATTACCCATATACTGATTCATTCAACAATTTTTTATTATGTAAATTTGCTGTTTAACTACTTGTATATCAAAATGAAGTGTTCAAAATCTTGCTAAAAGCATCAAAAAAAAAAATTTTGATCTAAGGACGTACCATCTGAAAAAGATCTAAAAACTACCATTTTATTCATTCATTATCATAATAGTAAAATTTGAACCTCTAAACTCAATATAGAAATTTTTAAATCGCTCATGTTACCTACGAATACCCGGGTTTCTTCACCTATCATTTTATAAAGCATTAGGTGTATGCGTATAATTCCTAATATTCCTAAAAACAGATATCCCACTCGTTCTTATACAATATGTAAATTTATTCATACTCATTTAATAAATAAAATACAGAAACTGACCTAAATTTCATTTTCAAAAATGAACTAGCATAAATTGACTAAGATCATATTGATCGCGTTATAAAAATAAAAACAAATATTTTCTGGTTGAGCTAGCATTTTCCTGACACCCCGTGGTCTACATTACACAAAAAAAGTGTTAATGTGACGATTCCATTTGTTTTAGGTTGATTAGTATTGCGATAGTGAAAGCATCCTAGTGGTATTCGTAGGTAACATTGGGTTTTGATGTCACATTTACTATCACACGTCCTGGATTTATTTTTCAAGATTAGTGATAAGGCCAATATGCCATCAATAGTATTAATGGGCAAAAGGAAAAAATTGTGGAGACATTTTTATTTTGGACTTTTATTTTTGGCCCGTGGACAATTTTGGTTGGATTCAACCATATGTGCATTTTGAAAACAATAATTCAAAAAAATCTTTGTCATAACACAATATCAGAAAGACAACAATGCCATACGTTTCCAGTATTTTTACACTTTTTTGTGAACGTAACCAGACCCAGTTAACAAGTGTAGCACAACCGCCTTCGTGAGTTTGAATTTTACTTGGTCTAGATATTACATAGCGATGGTAAAAAGTGCTTCTCTCTCACTCGCAAATATCTATCATCTGTGACCCATAGAGATCAATTTTTAGATATCCCATAGAGCAAAATGTGCGTCTCTTTTGCCCACTTGTACGTGTTGCCCTCCATTTTTCTGTGAATTAGTTGGAAACATATCTGAACCTAAATATGAAATTTGGAGGTTTATAATTTTGGAAAATAATCAATGAAGATTTTTAAATCTTCAGTTAACGCCTTCAAAATTTACAATCATGTTTCTCAAAATATGTACATGCTAACATAACTTTAAAATGCTGACCTTCTTGCAGTTGAATTGAGTGGTAAAATCCTGTAAAATATGTTAATTCACTTTTTCTAAAGGTTTAAATTGACTTTCAGCACAAAAATTCAACTATCCTTGAATTTTCGATGCGTGACATACATCCTCATCAGAAGAAGTCCTAAGATGTTGTGATGGACTTTCCCTTTTGTTGCCTATTGGTGACTTTTGGTCGAATGAGGGCGTTGTATAAGGTTGGCAATTCCAGTCCTTGATCGCGATTTAGTTCTGTCGATTTCCAACCTTATACAACGCCCTCATTGAACCAAAAGTCGTCAATGATCAACAAAAGGGCAAATCCATCACAACATCTTAGGGCTTCTCCTGATGAGGATGTGTGTCACACATCGAAAATTCAAGGTTAGTTGAAATTTTGTGCTGAAAGTCAGTTTAAACTTTTAGAAATTGTTTATCACCAACACGTATGATATGAACTTACATTCGAGATGTTAATTTACGTTTTGTCTTTTGAAATTGATAGATAAAAATATGGTTTTAAAGGTTGTTTTGGTTAACTACTTATTGGCTTTGACTGTTTGGAATGGTATTCTTCAGCTTGGAAGTGGAGTAAAACATGGAAACCATGCCTTGGGTATTAACCACCGATTGTCTGTAAGGCAGACTCAAGGCGGCCTTCACACTTGTGAGCAAAGTAAGTAATTAAAAAAAATACTTTGTCTATATTATTCCCTGCGTTTTACCATTACGGATCCGAACTTCTTGTTCATTTTAAAAGTATAATGAAAGGTCTTTGGAAAAATATCACACCTTATCTTGACCTTAATTTTTGCAGTTTGTTGCCCGATTTATCCACATTTTACCTGCTAAGTTCTAAGTCCACTCAATGGCCCCCATTTGTTCTTTTATTGTAGCAGTCGTTAAAATGCCATAATCAAAGAAGGAACTGTACTAATTGAAAGTGTTATATCAAACATGTTCAACAGTTGTTGCATTTGGGAAATTCTTGACCTTTTGTATTGAAGATATGGGTTCCCCCAAACACCCCAAAAAATAAGTCTTTCTATGAAAAAAATATATATCTTCAATATGAAAGGTTAAAATTTTCAATTGATCGTCGGCTTTTCATCCCAGTAACATACACTGTAAGTATATCTCATTAGATTTAGAAAGTTTACTTCGAGGACTGTTAATATCAAACAAATTTAAATGGTCTATGATTAAAGTGAGTGATTATTTAGCATGTCCTCTGTTCGTAGCACGAGTTACTGATTTTACAGCTGTCCCATACGTACAAAAGTTGATGTCCTCAATTAGCAATACTATGAGTATCTAGCCTTCAATGTTGGGTAACTTGGGTATTAAAATACAAAAGAATAAAGATTCCAATCAAGTGAGTTTAAAATCCTAAACATAAAGTATGTAAAAGGACGCCAAAAAGAAAAGTGTAGCACGAGTTACCGTGGAATTGCCCATGAGTAATATATACATGGTGGTCAAAAACAACTTTACCCAATTTCAAAGGTTGATTACTCACAATTTAAATGTCTGTCTCAAATTGCTGTTGCATATTATGAAAGACAATCTTTATAGGAGTATTTGGTAAAAAATGACCGTAAAACAATGTGAATTACAAATGTGGCGCCAGTTTTAAGTCAAAGGGTTTGTCCACATGTAAGCCTGTGGGATATGTCATCAGTGGAGTACTTTTTGCGTAAATCAAAATTGATTTTTACAAACTCATCTTGCAAGAATAAAGAAACTCAACTTAACTTACTGTGCATGGAATATGGATGAATTTAGGAGAGAGTTATATGCAGTACTACTAACAAGTCAATTTCTACGTATATAACGTCCCGTTTAGGAATTCAATGTTAAAAATTATTCCAACGTGGCTGCGTAACATCGCGTACATAAAACTTAATTTTGACCCTTTGACTTAAAAATGGCGCCACGTTTTAATTTAATTTTTTAATTTTAATTTTAATTGTTTTTCGTTCATTTTTTTCACCAAATGCTCTTAGAGATGGTCTTGAAGAATTTGCAAACACAGAATCAAACAAACTTTAAAACTTTGAGATATTAACCTTCGAAACTGGGTAAAGTTGGTATTGGACCACTCTGTATACTAGTTTCCCCTGATACAAATTTACAAATAAAATACGATACGATACGAGTGAAATTCTAAGATGTCAACCTGTCCCGTATCTGAGGAACATTTGAGTACAAGGGGTATCAAAATATGATTTCGGATTAGTCTTTATAATTGTGCTTTTTTTCTTGTTTGTCTGCATACAGTTATGCTAGCTGTTGGTCTCTCTGACATCGACGTTGCAGCTGATGCTGGCAGAGGAGGCACTAACGTTTTTTGGACTGCGACAATACCAAACATTCAACCAAACGGTCAACTGTTGTCCTACAATTATGCAAGTGGTAGTTTTTTTTCAATAGGTGTCACCACAGTTATATTGACGTTCAAAATTGGCAGAGAGTATCAGGAATGTTCTTTCACTATTTCCGTAATAGGTAAGCCTACGTATCATAATACTAACGAGGAGCTTTCTGTCTGTATCGGAACTTTCTGTCTGTATCTCTGTCTTTACTCAGTGGGTTATAAGGTCAGGGCAGTGAAACTAAAACAATTCATGCAGGACTTAACTTCTATGTTCAACTGTGATCATGATTTTTAAACGAGTGAAAAAGCATTATATTCGTCGGGTGTATTACATAGTGACGTATGTTGATTTTTGTCATTTTTATGAAAATTGGCCAATGTATTTTAAATAGTGAGTAGTATAATATTACCAAGATTTGAAGCTGAAGTTTGCATAATTAATTAGACACGGAGAAATAAAGTTTAATCTATGTGGTAAATTAAATATGAGAAAGGTTTTTAACACATGTCAACACATACATAAATGACAGCCAGTGAAAAAAATTCACTGACTATCCAGGATTTGAACCTGTGACCTTCGGATCACCGGACCGATGCTCTACCAACTGAGCTAATAAGTCAGACGGAGAAGAGCAGTGATGTTATTATCTGAAGGCCTATAGATAATAACATCACTATGAAAATATGATCCTTTTTAATGAGTAGGTTATTGAAAGATGATCAAAATATGTTCAGAGGCGTTTACGGCTCCAAATTTACAGATAATACAGTGTAAATTGGTAAAAACTGAATACAATCATTGGCGTTTTGTAAAAAGACGTTACAGCCTGTGTGATTAGCTATATCATGAGAGTGAGTACTAGTAAGATTAGGAGTAAATACTCAAATACAATATGCCATGTATGTCGTGGGCACTCGTGACGAGTCGGTTTTATCACGAAAAAAGCGTTTAATAATAAGCGTAAAGAACCGACGGATGCTTCGAAGTCCTTCCTTGATCCGACTTTTATGCGCAAGACATAGTGACGGATGTGTGACGGATGTCCATAGATCAACACGAGAGACCAGATTAGCGCGCGCGAATCTGGCGCAAGATATAGTGACGGATGTGTGACGGATGTTAGGGTGCAACGTTTTCACGTTTTTACATACTGACGTATAACTTTGTAATCATTTTACTGATTTAATACCGAATAATTCTTCATGTGATAAATGTTTCAAGATACTTTAGATACTATTTTTTTTAATACAGCAACTTTTGGAGGATTTTACTTGACAGTGTTCTGCTATGGTTGATCACAAATCGGCGTACTCTTTGATCGCGTCTAACTCAAAAACTTTTTTTCTGGCGAAGTTTAACATCCGTCACTATGTAATACATCCTCGCAACTCCCATTAAAAAATCAAAAGTTTTGTTAAGTTATGGAAAGTCAAGCATAATTAATTTTCCAGTAAAATTAATATAAGGTCAAAGGAAAAGAAATTTAAATGATAACCATTTGAATATTTGCGGCAGTTTACGGAAACTTAAAACTAGTGTAATCAGTAATTCAAACTCGTGTCAGTTACTCCATATACTCCCGTTTTGTGTCCAAATGTGTCCAAAAATGCTATTTGGATCCAAAATGAGGGTCTTTTTTACAGGGATATCGGGTCAAACTTAGCAGCCGGTCATGCCAAACAATACAGAAATTATATTTCGCGGTCAACTGACGTAACAAATTGATATCCGGGCATGCGCCGTTTAGAGCTAGACAGTCGTGACTCGCAAAGCCACTTATCGTATTAGTTGATCAATCGGATTAGATCGTTGCTTCCATCAATAGGCGGATGCACACATTATTTATTTGCTGTGGGTAGCGAGCGACCTCCTCTTTTGTCATCTTCTCTGGTCTGATGATCGGTATACCCAATGATCGTAAGTGAGGGTTATGCCGTGAAACTATTACATGTAGTAACGGTTGTCTTTTCCAGAGGTATATACTTTGAATTTGTTAAATCCAATGATATGTACTTGTAAAGTGTATCTAGCTGGGAGGAAAAGCCGACGATCATTTGAACATTTTGACATTTCATATTGAAGATACACATTATTTTCTCCCAGCTACATACACTTTAAGTAAATATCAAAATTATTTGATATCAGAAGGACATTTTTCGTATTCAGAATGTAATTCGATATGTCTGATGTGCTCTCATGTCCAACAAAAAATGTGCAAACGTTCATAACCCAGCCCTTACAATCACGAACTCAGGATCTCCCGCATGAGTTCATGAGTCAAGATCTCGTGATTTTTAAAACACGATCTCGTGATCACGAGAACCTGGCTTTATGTCAGGAACTCGCCATCTCTGTCACTTGGATGAGGTCAAATTAAAGCATTCATTTTGAACATATGATGGATAAATGGTGAATACAATTTAGATTGGACAAACAAAGGTAAAATAAGTACCAAAATCACAAAAGTGAAGCTTATGACAAACTACCTACTCTGGTGGTATAGGTGACGAGAAATGTAATTTTTTGCAACATGCAGTTTGGTTGTGGAAACTTTTTACCTATGGCTTAGGTTTCAGAGAAATAATGTTGCTAGTTAAAAATACAAAATATAGCTCAACATTGAAAATAGAAGCATTTTAACAAGTTCGTTTATTTAATAGGCGTGGCGCACTGAAAATCACCAAGTTCATGAAGTCAGAAATTTTACATATCAAGAATATTTCTCCAATGTGTTAGCAACGCGTATCACAAAATTTTAGCAAAATCTGTTGATAGTAAGCTTCCCAAAATGAATAAGAATAAAACGATTTCTAAAATAAGGCACATCACATTCTGACTTCATTGAAGGAACATGGGCTTGATTTTAGTTTCAGTTGGAATGTGATTTTTTGAAATAAAGAAAGCTTTAATTCGAGCTTCAGTTAAAATGAATTCAACAAGATTGGATGTTGTCATCCATCAAAATCGAACAAAAGTCCAGAAATGGTTTTTGTACTCAATAAGAGCCCACCGGTTATCTTAATTTAGATAACCGAGACATGGATCCAAGTTCGGATTCTATGTTGTATATTAATGTATGCACACTCGCATGAGAGATCCGAGAGGATATTCGTGCGGTTTGATCCTACGGAATCAAACTAAAGTGTTTATAGGCCACGTTTTATGCATGTAGGCTTTTTATTAATATGGTACGAAAGACCAGAGATGGTAGTCGTATATAAATATTATGAGCTTACAATAGCTTTCGCACGTACGAGAGATCCGAGATGGATATTTGTACTGTTATAATTGGTCTTTTATTAATGTACAGAAAAGGTACATAGATTCGACATGTCGAATTTATTTATGTTGAATTCTAAGCATGGGTCATAAGAAAAATCTAGACCTACATAAACAGTGCAACTGACGAAGGAAAAGATTCCAGAAACGTTTTCATTGCTTAACAGCCTGCATACAGCTGGCAAAACACGTCTTGCTAGCTGTATGCTTTCTAGCAACGGTTTTTAGCTTGTCCTAAATTGGATAGAATCAAGTTGATTACCGTTATGAGTGGGAATTTTGAAAAAGCTCTAGAGACAACAGATTGTATTAGGGCTTTAGCGGTTTACCGATCTTTCTAGCGGGGCTACAAAAATGTATATAAAACAAACTCACTTGGAGTGTTTAGTCGACGTATGGGAGTCGCCGGCCTCGGGGCTGCCGGCCCTGCGGCCTTGCTGTTTTTAGTGTTAATGTACAATTTTTAGTCTGCTGACGCAGACATTTTACTAAAAGACAGTGAAGTGTTCAATTGGTTGAGTAGAAGATTATTTTGGAAATTTGGAAAGAATTTGAAAGTTTTGAAGGATTTCGAAACAAAATAGGCTTAATTTAGAGCCTTAAATATTTGGATGGTTTATTTTAATAAAGACAATTTTATATTCATGTCTGAAGTAATACTACTAAGTTTTGAGAGATATGAGTAGTATTCGGTTTCTTAATTTGGATAACCGAGACATGGATCTAAGTTCGGATTCTATGTTGCATAATAATGTATGCACACTTGCATGAGAGATCCGAGAGGATATTCGTGCGGTTTGATTTCACGGAATCAAACTAAAGTGTTCAACATGACCATATATAGCTATACTACTATTCTAATTCAGAATATATAAGTGGTATATTTTGTGAAACACGTATACTTTCCTTAGACATGTTGAAGAAAGTAGTGTTTTTGTTTTGTATTAAGATTCGTTTAAATTAGTTTCACAAGATGAGACATATTTTGGATATTTTCTTTTATAATTTACCCCTTTATGGTTTTGATTTTGGACTGGAGGCAGGTTTCTTCCAGGGCCCGTAATTTTATAACTTTAGACCTTTATTCCTACCTTTAAGACGCAGTGTGATTTTTTTCCTTTGATATTTATTTCCAGAAATAGGTCATTTTAAAGGGGCTACATGCATCAAATTTGTGGACAGAAAATAGTAAAATCTAGGGTATCCTTAAGGCGAGTTGGATGGGTTCGCCCACGGCTACAGGTTACTACTGCCCTGGATATGCACGTACTGAACAATAATATTCTCTGAATGTTGTGATTCTCGGCAACGTCCTGTTTTTTTTCAAGATGTGTTTATTAATCATCTGTGTGCGAAGCCATTTAGCCACTGATTACCAAATTCAGTGAATCATATCAAATGTACTCTTTTTTGCAAAGCGCTATGGGGTTGAAGTGTGGACATTATCTGTTTCACTTTTTCGATGAAGTTTACCAAAACAAGTTACGCTAACTGCTTAAAATAAAACTCTGAATAAAAACATTTTACAGATTATATGAAGAGCTTATTTCCAAACCGTGTTAAGTTCACATGTTTCTGATTTACCTGTGCGATATTGCAATGGGTTGGGATGCTATATGTAGGGATGACAAATGAACCATCAACTTGATTTAGAACACTCCCATAGACATGCAGGGAGCTCAACTGTGCAATGCTTGCACAGACATTTCTAAATTGTGCTCATTCTTTTATTTTTCATACTTTTTATGTAAAAATTGGGGATGTTAATGCCAATCCTGCAAACATCTATCCATGCCAACTATCCTGCAAATTACAGCAACATAATTTATTTGGTTTTCCTGTAAGTGTGAGTCAAAGTTGGTCCATCGCCACAGTGCGCTTAATTGCCAGTAGCCTCTGTACAAATTAATTGCCAGTAGCCTCTGTACAAAGGCTAAAATGTTGGACAAGTAGATCTCGAGTTACAAATTAAATCACCAGCTTCCCTTTGGAATTTCCATACGCCTTTCGAGTCATGTTAAATAGACACCTTTCTGAACATAAATGTGAAGTTTCTTGCTCATTTGATGTATTTTCACCGAATCCCAACCCTAAACTTTTTCTTATATTTATACCATCTACACTGACTTGCTGCTGTACGCGCAAAGGAGCTGTACTTTTAAAATACGTGCCTAACCAATAATGAGTCTATCACTCCATTGTTAAAGTACTGTGGTCCCTGTAGCATTATGGAGTGACCAGGTCCTAGAGTGTGATGGTTTGGTAGCAGATGACTGTGTTCATTCAAGCCTATCAAGGTCAGTTATTAGCCATTTGCTGAATGGCTGGGCATTATCATTATGCAGCTGCCAATCATAGTAGAGGTTTGATAACATTTTGTTAAAAACCCAAAAGAGATATAAGGACAAAGCTGTGCATGTTGGTACTTGATTGTTTGGATTCATATGTTGAAAATCCCTTGTAGTAGTATTTTTTTATGTGTAGTGTATATTGTTCATGAATTATATCGGCTTTTAAATTTAGGGCATTTATGCTATGTTGCACTGTATAAACACTATAAAATTGGATTTTAATATTTTATTCAGGCTTAATATACATATCATGTATATTTATGCAATTCAGTCACAGTTTAAATTTGCCAGTTTGATTTTTTTGGAATTTAATGATTTTCGCAGACAAGGTTGCCGAATTCTACACCCTTAGCATTTGAATTACAATGAAAATACTGAATATTTTATATAAAGTCTGCACAAAAAGTAACTCAACTGTTATAAATACGCCTATAGCTTCAGAACTAATAATTGTTTTCACAATATTTTAACATAGAAAGAAGGGTAATTTATTTACGCGTATTTTGATACCTCATTTGTCAAATGTTGTTCAATATTAACAACACAATAGTGCTTTTAAAGAAAAATACCCGAATTTAAAAGTTGCAGTTTATACCGATCAATGGTTATTACGCAGCATTGTGGCACGTAAAATCCACCATTATCTTCAAATCAATACAAATAGCTGCAACTTTTAGATTCGGGCATATTTCTTTCAAAACACTGCTGTGTTGTTAATATTGAACAAAATTGGACAAATGAGCTATCAAAATCCGCATAAATAAATCATCCTTCATTCTATTTTGCAATATTGTGAAAACAATGATTAGTTCTGAAGCTATATGCGTATTTATAACAGCTGAGTTACTTTTTGTGCAGACTTTATTATAATGTTAGTTGTAAAATATTATGCAGCTTGAAACATACGCAATATGATATAAATTGATGAAATTTTTACAGCTTAGTATGGATTTTGGTGATTTTTTCCCCGAAAACTCTTAGGTTTTATTTTACAATTTGATGCATATTAAACCCAATAACATTGAAACTTTTGGTTGTGATAAAAAAGTTCACCTGGACTTTTGATTTTGTGCCATTTCGGCCATTTTGGATGATTTTGGGCAAAAGTTTTCTAAAAGCATGATTTGAAGAAATAATTTATGCTATTGACTAGTAAAGTGCCATTTCATAAGAAACCCTTTGATACTTTCACAATATGCTTGTTTCATGTTTGCATATATATTAAAATAAAGAAATATAAAAAGGTAAATATATGCTTTGCTCCCATTGCTACATTATTTTTGGACTGTCATTTTATTTCGTTCCAATGACCGGTCAGAATGGGAAACTTTGAAAATTCATAATTCGAAAAGTTTTTGACCGATTTTGACTATTTAACCACCAAAATACTTCTGCTGATGAGTTCTGTCCAAACAATCTTTTGTAGCAATAGGGGTAACATGAAATTTTGATGATCATCCCTACTATAGGTATTATCACCCATAGTGGGTAGGAGAACATGAAAACTAATATGAGATACTGTATTAGGATCACATATTAAGTATCATGTGAGTATACTCTTGTACTCCAGAAGACAGGATCACATATTAAATGTGCGACACTATGGAATATAAAAAGAAGGATATGGGTATGTTAAAAATTGAAATGAGGTATGGGGCTGGCTGGGGGTGGCTACGGGGCGTTATCTCAAGGACAATATTGTTCAAGGTTGCGCCGCAGGCTTACAAAGAGACAATATTGTTCAAGGTTGCGCCGCAGGCTTACAAAGAAACAATAGCAATCAAGCTTAAACTTTAAATTAGCACCCGATAGAGGGCAGGGCCTGAAGAATGAGGGAAATTATGGGTAAATATTTAACGGAATAAACTGCATAATCACATTATTTAGATTTATTCCGTTAAAAATCTTATTTTATCTCAAATTACTAGTTTTTATATTCCATAGTGTCGCACATTTAATATGTGATCGTGTCTTCTGGAGTACAAGAGTATACTCTCACATGATACTTAATATGTGATCCAAATACAGTATCTCATATTAGTTTTCATGTTCTCCTACCCACTATGGGTGGTATTATAATTACAAAGCAAACAGTGGATGGATGCACAGTAACAATACTGTGTGAGGCCTTTGGTTTCCAAATGAGAACAATATGGTAAATAATGGCTTTGTTTGAAACAAATTCATCAGGTTTGGTAATTAACGAATTAAGAGATTATTTCTTTTGTCAAAACCAAGTTGAAGAAAACTGACAGTTTCGTCAGTGAACTCAGTGAGCCACTTATTTTATCAAATCCTGTTATTTAATTATTGGTGTTGTTGTGATGATGTAACAGCTGATGACTGGCGGGAAGTTATGTCACTTCCGGTAGCGATGTTAGTCTTACTAGCAGTCTTCAAAAGAGGATCATACACGTGACTTAGATTGTATACCCCCTCGTCTCTATTCTATGTGCCTATCGACGAATACCTTGCCATAATCCGTGACAGACTCGAAAAAGGTCCGTATCTGAAAAAAAAACGCACGCTTTTAGAGGTAAAGACATTATGGTTTTAATGAAGTTTGTTCTGACAACCACCGGGGCACCATTTATAAATAAAAATTTGGTGCAGCGATGGGTTCACCGGTCAATCCCCTGACAGCAAACATGTTCATGGAATGGTTAGAACAGCACTTACAGCCCCCTACAGTGTAAACCCCGCCTCTGGGAACGCTATGTAGACTGCTAGCAAGACTAACATCGCTACCGGGATTGACATATCACACCATCACAACAACACCAAGCATTGATAAAGTCAGTGGAAAAAACGAAACTGTCAGTAATAAAAACTAGTAAGTTTTCTTCAAATTGGTTTTGACCAAAAAATCTTTTAATTGTTTAAATAATGGGTTGCTGATGGTACAACTTATTTTTGCCAATGTCAAACTTGTCAAAGTTGTGATTGTATCACGCAAGTAAATTTGAGAAACATGTGGTTGTGGACTTATCAAACACGGTTTTGAAATAAGCTCATGTATAAAGGCTATAGGCAATGAAATAATGATCTACATTGTTTCCTTCTTTCAACTGATTTTAACTTTTAATATACAGATATAGCAAGATGCTTAGCAGATGTCACAAATACTGACATTGGCATGTTATCATGGCCTACAACACTGGCCGGAATGACAGTCGAGTCTGAGGAAAGATGTCAACCTGGCACAGACAGACGTACGTAAACAGTGAGATGTACATAAAAATATTCAACTTTATTTTGAATTTTAACCCGTTTTTCATTGCTACCTTTCTACTAAAAAATCAATCATGTGACGGTTCTATTTCCATGTCACTTTTTCATCACTTTCTCTATCCCTAAACAGAAAACCGCGGTACTGCTTCTAGAAAATGCACGAAAGAAGGAGTGTGGAAGGATCCGGTCTTAATAGGTTGTGGAATCGAAGATCTAGCAAAGGTGAGCTTTAATATGTTATTTGATCTCAGGCAAGAATGTCACGGTGCTATACCCGGGATATATAGCTAGCATAATGTTTCCCATTGTTTTCATATTTGATCATCGTCGCTTTGGGTCACGCCTTGTTTTTCGTTAGCACTTGAAATATAATTTATAAATTGTGCTGTATTATCACATTCCCATATGAGGTTACAGAAATTTAAAGCAGGATCGCAACGTGAAAACAGGTTTAAATTACATTTTAAACAAAATGCCATCGTCGGTCTTTCTTTTCCAGCCTCAAACTACCAGCGTATCAAAGCTAAGGAGTAGTTATTAGGGTTGGTAAACTGATCTTTCTTTCTTATTAATTAAATTCAGTTTTCTCTTGTAGCGAGCTATCATTCCCCATTGTCATGATTGTGTTTATTTGTTCTTGTTAAGGATGCGTAGCCCTATTACCTTCATTACTATTATTATACTGGGGAAACGATTAAGCATCAGTAATGATCTACATCACTTGTTTATTTGTGTAATACTTGTTTGTGTGTATTGTATACCACATTACTGCTTACATTAGACCCAGTTTTAACCAACCTTTATCAGTGGGTGCTGGTAGCCCCATTACCTACTTATATAGCTTTATATTATACTGGGGAAACGATTAAGCATCAGTAATGATCTCCTTCGCTTGTGTATTTGCGTACTACTTGTTTGTGTGTATTGTAGGCCTATACCACGACTGCTTACATTAGACCCAACGTTTTAACCACCGTTTATCAGTGGGAGCTGGTAGCCTAATGGATAGAGCGTCCGTCTAGAGATCGGAAGGTCGTGGGTTCGATTTATATGCCGGAACATTCCCTTCCTTTTTTCAAGTTGGGTTGTGTACCGGTCGGGGATTTGTGTTTATTTGTTTTCTTGTTTAATTCTAACACTTTGGGTTGGTAAACTGTTCTTTCTTCTTTCTGAGTAGTTATTAGCTGCGTGTGACATTATAAGTGTGATATGAATACATAATCAGATTGCTTTTACCAAGAGACGGTTTACTTAACCTGCAATTTGATATTTATAACAAGTGCTCCATGTCAGTATGTCAGTCTGGTATCATATGGTATCATAAACCACACACTGTATATTTATATCTTTAATAGATACAAGTGACTGAAGACAATGTAGCAGAGATTGCAGATGCCCTCGCCAACACCATCGAAGATTCGGAGAATATTGATGTTCAATATGTTCAGGAAGTTTTCAGTAACATCGTTAATGTTGGTTCCCCGTCACCAGTGGTAGGTCTTGTATAATATGTTATGATTTGATGCTCGATTATACTATTGCACATTAAGTACGCCCACGCCGTACAAACTCACCCCTATAATTTATGATGAACTTGTTTCATGAAACTGAACCACAAAAGTCTATACTTGTACAACGGTGGCTCTATCGATTCTTCATGAAATATCAAGATCCTTTAAAAGTATCATCGGTAACACAGTTTTCAGTTTTCTAGTTTCGCTGGGTTTTACTAATGATCTTTTTATACTTTTACACACGATTTCCCACACATATTAAAAGCCATCGCAAAAATTATGCGACAAAAAGTTTACTTTGATCGATTGTTTAGGCCACTAATGAAATTTTTATTGCTTACTTTTTTTAAATAGGTTACTGAGAGTGCCATCAAAACTGTCAACTCTATTATTTCTGCCAATGTATCACAAAGAGACTCTGCAAACGCATTGTCTGAAATACTCAAATCGGTAGAGATGCAAGTAGAATATACCATAGAAATGTATGGAAAGTTTAGCTCTGTTAAGCCCAATATTGCTGTTGAGGGTGTTGCTGTTAATAAGGCACAAGGTGGTGTCGGGTTTGTAATTGGTCAAACTGATGAAGGATTTGGAGAAAATAGCGATCAAAGTTTTGATCCAGATATGCAGTCAGACGATCAACTCATCGGAAGTTCTATTCAATTACCAAATGACGCACTGTTTGAAAATGAGAATACAAATGGTGAGCGAAACAAAGCATTAGACTATAATACATAATCCAGCTAGCAGTCTCGGTATACGCCGTAGAAGTGACGTCATAATCGAATTAACTACCAATAGTACCATAGCAATAGATGAATACAATTTTTAAAATGACCGCCCTGAACTACAAGCAGATTGCACTAATCACCTGTGTATGTCAGCAAACATAGATTGAATACAATACCGCTCTTTTCAAAGATACTTATCATACATGTGCCAGTGATCAGTCTTTCTTTGACATTTATGGTACCGCGTGAACGTTGTAGTGCAGGGCGGTATAGTCGAAATTGTATTCATCTATTGCTATATGCTAGTTAATCCGATTAACTACGTTTTTTTTGCATTTTCAAGGGTTTTCCAAGTAACATTAGCAAGTGGATTTCCAGTAGTTTTCAAAAAGCAAACCTAGAAATGCAGGCATTTCTTTTATTGAATTCTTCTATAGACCTATATAGAAGGGTTTAATACGGGTTTAATAATTTCACAATGTAATGCGATTCTTCGCATGTAGACAAAGCGTTAACTACACTACATCAATCGTATTATTTTCTGTTTGCATAATAGATACTAAAGTTAGTTTCATTGCATACAACGACGACAAATTGTTCCCATCACAAATGCTTAAAGAAAAACCTCTTCCATGGTTGTTGGTCCAATTATCTCAGCTGTTGTTCTTGGTAAAGATGTTGCAAACCTGAAGAAACCGGTTATTATACAGATAACATCTACGCAGGTAAGTGACATAGAGCATAGAAGGGGGGAGATCAAACAGTTTTACGTGTGGCGTATGGGTGGAGGCGGGGGTGGGGGCTAGGTTGTGGGTCTGTAGGTGTGCCTGTTTGTTTTGTACGTGGGTGTGTGGTTCTCACATTCCTACTGGGGACACAAGTTAAAACTGGGGGACCGTCTCAGTCTAGAAGTAGGAATAATGGGCACCAAATTAAAAACACAATGCATTTTCCTATCTAGGCACATACAAAATACCCTTATACCTTGATTATCAGCTGTTGTATTTTTGTGTACTACGAGTGTACATCTCATGACAAGACAGAAAGTTCACTATTATAATTACTGTTCTTTCAGGTTAATGAAACAATGTTCAACCAGTTCAAATGTGTGTCTTGGGACTTCAGCAAGAGTGATGGAATCGGTGATTGGGCAGAATACGGATGTGAACTGATGAGTGCTGAGTCAGGAAAAATAACCTGCCATTGTAACCATCTTACAAACTTCGCTGTGCTTGTTGTAAGTACACAGAATTATAACCAGTCCCTTATTTAATATAGAGTCAGGAAAAGTAGTATGCAACTGCAACCATCACACAAACGTTGCACAGCCTTTTAATCAGCCCCTCAATTATTAGTCATCCTGCCATTGCAACCATCTTACAAACTTTGCAGTGCTTCTGGTAAGTACACGACCTTATAACCACTCAATAATATTCGAGTCAGAAAAATTACCCGCCTTGCAACCATCTTACAAATTTTTGGTGACTGCTTGTGAGCTATTGTGGTAAGTACCCGGCCTTGTAATCAGCCCCTCGATTATTAGACTCAGGAATAACAACCTGCCACTACAGTGCTTGTGGTAGGTACACAGATTTCTACACAACCAGCCAATTATCACGATTATAGTGATTCACAAGCTACGACTATAACTTTCAGATGTACGTGGCAAGGGGTATCCATATTCCCATGATCACAAGCTACCAATATCCATATTCCCATGATCACAAGCTACGACTATAACTTTCAGATGTACGTGGCAAGGGGTATCCATATTCCCATGATCGTTAGAAACCTGCTTGCACATCAGCAAAACTTGCAATGACCCCATTCTCATGAGCAGGTTATATTTTACAGGTTCACTGAAAGGCTCTTCCATTTGAATTTGAATCTGAAATTGACAGGCGCTATTGTTGAGCAGGTGTCTTTCGCCCACATAAATATTTTGTGTGGAACCTATGGCAGAAATGCCACAGAAAGTGCCGAGACACTCGCATGTTTAAATCATGTGATCTTTTTTACTGAATCAGTAAAAGAGGTCCTGCATGTGTAGAGCCCAAAACTATATCATATTATATATTATCATAATTATTATGAACTTTAAAAGGGCATTTCGTGATCCACAGCATCATCCCCCCACTTTTCTCGAAAAAAAGGTGAGATTTTTATATCACTGGAAACCTCTGGCTACATAATGTTTATTTACAAAATATTTCTTGCAGATTAATTTTAGCAAAGATATCGTGAAATTTAATTTCGTTCTGGTATACCAGAACGAAATTAAAACACATTGTCTATGGAACAGTGTAATACACATAACCATGCATAACTCGCAAACGCAAAATCGGAATCAACTGAAATTTTGGGAAAGCTTTTTTCGTGGATATTTACTGAAAAATGTCATAAAAAGAGGATGATAGGATCACGAAATACTCCTATAATAATTGTTATAACCATTGTTATTTTGTTTTGCTATAGGATTTCTCAGGTCAACATGGTTCGGAACCAGGGACTTTTAATTTTGTTTTGGACATCATCAGCAAAGTGGGCTGTGCTTTCTCAATATTTGGACTGTTTTTGACATTGATGATATTCCTTTGTTGCAGGCAAGTGTATAAATTATTATTATAAACAATATCTAGGAAATTCAATACTCTTGACGATTTTCCAAGTTTCAAGTGTTTCCTTCCTTTATTATTGATCTATATCATGTACGAGCGTATATAGTCATCTTTCTCTCCGCTGCTACCATACTGCAGTTACTGTCCGTTTTCCTATACACAATACACAGTGCTCTCACCATTGACGCGTGACCCCTACAAATGATGTATGTTGGGAGAATGGACACTTGCCTAGTTAACATCACTGTGTGAAAAATAACCAGCCAATATTTTATTTATTCTCCAAAACTTCTAGCAAATATATTTCTCTAACATGACCTAAAATTACAGCTAGGTTAGATGTTCAGAAATGGTCGTACTTTTGTAAAATATGAGTGAGGGCAAGGCATAGCTAGCCAACTCCCCGTGTTATTTGAATGGAGATTTGACCGAAAATATTGGTATCGGACCGCTCACTTCTGAAGGATGCCACAAAAAACCGGTAAAAGCTACATTTAAATTATTCTAAATAGGTTCTAGAAAATAAAGTTTTGTGACATGTCCTAAATTTTTAGCTAATTTAGGTGTTTGGAGAGGGTCGTACTTTTGTGTTTTAGGAAGGACATGTAAACGACAGATAACACCAAAAATATGAAGAAATTATTTCTAAACCGTGTTAAGTCAAAAATCATTATGTTGCTCATTTTCAAGAATGCTGGTTTACAAAAAGCACGACATTGTCTGATTTCGTGAACAAAGCCACACATAACATTGTTTCCTTTCGTTTCCTTTATAATCGGTTACCCAACTGAAGCTATGAATACCAGCTTTATTGCGATATCGCACATGAAAAGAAGATCCGATTTAATCAGTTGAGCTGTTTCAATGAGTGTTATCTTGGTTTAATAGCTTTTAATGGGGTTAAGTCCTGCAAAGGTCGAGATGAATTCTACTGTAGACATGACTGCATCATGCATCACCTTACCGATCAATTTAGCGGGCCCGTACGTAGGATTATTAGTGTGTGTGTTGAGAAGGCGACGGGGTATGAGGTGTGTGGGTGTTATAGGGGGAGGAAGGAGGAGTTGCTGGACTTTTAAACAATGTGTACCTTTTCGATTACTTTTGGAAAAAATTGAACCTACCCTCAACAATTGCCCGTTTTTGGACTCGTTGAAACCTGAATCATCAAAAACAAAGCGTAAACCTTTCATCAATATATATCGCACCTTTACTCACTGTGCTTGTTATGTCTCCTGTAGTTACGTCTTATTTTCGGAATTGAAAAAAAAACTCTGTTCGATCAAAGCATAGATAGTGAAGGAGATCTATGATCAAAGCTAGTATGACGACGTTTAACTAAATCACTTTTACAGAGGACTTCGCATCAGTCTCCAACGCAAGATTCTCATCCAATTCTGCATCTCAATGCTGGGTTTATACTTTGCCTTCTTACTCGGTATTGACAGCACCGGTTCCGAGATAGGGTGCATCATTGTAGCAGCACTTCTGCACTACTTCGTCTTGACTACAGTACTATGGATGGGGGTTGAGGCTCGCCATATGTATATCACCTTGGTTACTGAATCAGACAGAGTGGGAAGGAGGTTTCTGATTAAAGCTAGTTCATTTGCTTGGGGTAAGATGCTTGAATTGATGATATAAATGATTTTATGAATATTTTTGAATTATGGATATTAGAGTAATTTTGAATTGTGACCACTTTATAAACTTTGGCCTTGAAATTCTGGGATTGCACAATTTTCAATTGAACAACGTTTCTATTAAGTGAACCACAGTAAGGGTATGTGTTAATTTTGTTGCTTGTATCACCTTGGGGTCGATTGATTCACTGATCTGCCCAGCCATTAAGTATGCACAAGCCCGGCCCTCCCATACCTAGACAGACACCCACACACGTTAACGCGGCTGTGTACTCAAGACGTTGTTTCTTTCGCAAAATTGAGCTTTTTTGATATTTGTTACTTTGTTATGTTTTTTATAAATACAAGGAAAGAAAATCCAGATTTATAAACTCCAACTGCGCTATTTTATGGATTTTATCTCACTATTTCATTCGTGTTTGCAATTTTAAAGAGAAAAATCTTTGTTGTATCAGCGGGGTGACACGCGCGCAACAACGCATCGCGCTGCGTATCGCGCAATTTGTTAACGCACAGATACGCTACGCATACGCGACGCTTATCTGCATGCGTGGCGCATCCTTTGGAAACACTAATTTCAAGTGGTCAAATGGCTCCGTTTTAGCTGATAAAATGTGGGTTTTTCAAGTTCTTTTCCTCGATTTGAATATCAAGTTATGAATGGATTTCGCTCAAACTTCTCAACGGGCTGTGGATTTACCCGATGTTCACATAATATAAGGTAGAAAAACGAAAACTGCCGCATTCTCTTGTGAGATTCGATGAAAGGGCAAAATGTGACCACTTTAAACTTTAACGGCCATTATTTCAATGTTCATTTTCTCGGTAAAATGACGATTTAGGTACACGATAACTCAATAAATACAGCATCTATAGGTAAGCAAATATGATCATCGTAAAAAGCATGATCGACTCAAGAAACGGTTTTCTCATTTTTTATATTTTGGTCTATTTCCGATTTTAGGCATCATTTTGTGCAAATAGGCGTTTGTGAATTTTAAAAAGTTCAATTTGATGCCTTATATGGTCAATATCTCAAAAACTAAGGCCAATATCAAAAAATAAAAAACCGTTTTTGGAATGGAGCCTCAAGATTGAGCTAAAAACAAAATAAAATATTTTGGAAAGAGTGTTTTTTGTTATGATGTACCTAACAAATATTGCCAAAAACTCACTTTTTTGTGATTCTCTTCATAATTGTTGTTTTTACCCCAAATCTGTATTTATATTAAGATTTATTGATGTCTTGCCTTTATAAAAATGTATACTTTTATATGTCTTGCGCGAATAATTACAAAGTTATTGCACTTTTACTACATGCATGTCTGAGAGTACACAGCCACCTTAACAACATCATGATTTGTACGTCATACAATACCATTTCCCATGAATTAACTAGTTCCTTTTAAACAATATATGACCCAGCTTTACAAACCATACCATAGTCCCTCCTCTGCCTCATGATTATGTCCTTATTCCTCTTCCACCTTTATCTCTCTTGCACCTTTATCTCTCTATATTATTATGATAAACCGAATACATTTCGATTATTTGACAGGTATTGGTTTGATACCAGTCGGTGTGGTACTAGCTATAAAACAACGCAATTACATAGCTCCTTCATAGTAAGTTCCACGATTGTTTTAAATGAATAATATTTCAAGCAAATTTATGGTCAATAATTTAATAAAGACATTCTTTAGTTATTGATAATTTTATAAAATTGAGTGACCGTTCGGGTTGATTTCTATCATCAAATAATTTTACAAGTATGTTTTGTTATAACATGATGAACTACAAGTTTATGATAGGGTGGTTAAATCTCTTTCTCAAACTGCAAATTTCCTATCGCCTATAATTTGCTTTACTATTGCGCACTGACTGGTGCCATATTAAATATTAAAAGTCAAAAAGGTCCGATCTTGACAGGTATTCCATAACTATGTTTAATTCTTCTTTTTCTCGTTATCTTTGCAGTTGTTTCGTAGCACCTGATTACGGTCTGTTTTTTGGTCTTCTTCTTCCCATCGGGCTGGTCATCTTACACAATATAATCACCTTCGGTTTGGTTGCAAGAAAGCTTCTGGGCTCCAGGGCCTATGTTGAGAAGTCCGATCTTGAAAATGTTGAATGTGAAGCTGTCGATGAGCAGTTTTTCAGGAAAACCGGAGTAAGAGAGATTTCACAACGTCTGCTGAACGCGTTCGCTGTGTCCATACTTCTCGGCATAACATGGGTATTTGGATTCCTTGCTATCGAAGAAGCACGATTTGCCTTCCAGCTACTTTTCTGTATTTGCAACTCTTTCCAAGGAGTTTTGATATTCATTCTCTTCTGTTACGCTCAAAGAGATGTACGCAAAATCATCTTTGTCAGATGCTTTTCTGAACCACCATCTCAACCCAAGGTGAAACACATCAAGAAGCCAGCATTCACTGGAGCTACGGCAGTATCTAGTGATACTCGTGTCACGGGTGAGAGTTATACTGAAGACAACGATACGCTGATTACTAAGATGGACGGAATGACAATGACCATGTTAGAATAAGAGATGACGGTCATTGATTTGATGAAAAGTTAAAACGATATTGACGAGGGAGGCAAATGAAACAGATACAAAAGAACCATTCAAATAAATCAGAAAGAGAAAAACCGAAAATATATATTCGTCATCCTAATCTTTTACCTGTTCTAACCATGCTAACCAGTCAATGGCACAACAGTACCGATCCATATTGTGCTATTGGCTGTTTAAATGCAGGTGAGAGATTAGGATGACGAATATGACCTGTGACTTTGAACAGGTTTTTCTGTTTCGATTTTTAAGGCACTGCCAACGTAATACCAAAGCACGGTTCTAATTCTGAACCTGTAACCGAACAAACAGGCATAAGTTAGAGGCAGCTGACTACCGCAAGTAATACCGTAGTAAATGTGTAGATGTCAGAATTCCTGATATAATATACGAAATGATTATACAAAAATGTATATGCCAACTTCTCAACCAGCAGGCATTTTGTCCCTTCCGACCTGAATGAAACTTTTGTTATGACAATATAATGGCATTTTGTAGGAGAGAATGGTATGGTGCAAATTTTATATACACGTCACAATGTTGGAGCTCTTGCAATAACTGAGCATATTATAATGATCTTTTATCGCGTTCCATTCATCGTAACTTTTATTGTTGCTGGTATAGAATTGCTCTACATTAATATTTGAACCGTGTTGCTTTCGCAAAATGTATTTACAGCTCTGATTTGTTTTTTAATATCATGTATGCTTCGTCATGTTCGTATTTTTTGTAAATACTTTTTAAAGAATAATATTATGTTGTGAATCAGTATTAATATCCAATATTTGTTGCTACCTGTAATTATAGTATTAATTTGTTTCTTCTTTGCTTCTCGTCTTTGCAAATAAAACAATGATTGGCGATTAATTATCAGGCTTTTATATATTCAGGTAAAGTAGATGTACAGGCTGAGTCCAAAAGAAGTAAACTCATGTTTGAGGGGCTGTACCTAGAGATCTGTAAGGAATCTGAGAAAAATAAAAATATCATTGGACAGAGCAAATTCTATATGTTTGAATAAAAAAAGAATTGTTGCAATTGCTTACGACAAACTCAAGTTATACTCATTTGAATACAACCACCCATTTTCGTAGCTGCACACAGATTCACTTCCCAAGTACCTATTATTTGATTGGTAAGGCGCGATATTCAAATGCAAATAAAGTTACGTGGCATGTGTGGTTTCGATCAATAATTCCCTCATGTTAAAGGTTTTTGTCAATATGAATTTTACCTCATTGCACTACATTATAATGAAACGGGCCAAATGACAACATGGCACCACAATTTACCGCACGGGAGCGCACGTTTCTCATCGACGAACTATCATGGAACTAAGAGTCCCACTGAAGTTCAGTGTCTTTTTCGTGTCCAATTTCCTACATCTAATTGGATTCCATGTAAGCGAACATTATATAATGTGAACAAGTTCAATGTGCATGGGACACTAAGGAACAGACAGCCGGAAGCTTCAGGCAGACCACGAACTGCTATCTCACAAGTGAACATTGCTGGAGTTAGACTTGCGTTACAGCAAGACCCAAAGATCAGCTCAAGACGCAATCCTTTACCCAACATTCCCCAATCAAGCTTCTGCCGGATCGTTCGTAAAGACTTGAATTGGTATCCCTACCATTTACAGTACCATCATGGAGTTACATCCTGTTTGTTGAATATTAATTAAAAGCAAAAGTTGTTATTTCAACAATAAATCCTGTTAGCACTTTGCTGATTCGTCGAAATTGAAATGGATTTTTATTTAGACGACTAGAGTTTGCTCTTTCCAATTAGGATCCCTTCTGCAAAACGGAAGCTTTTAAGTCCAGTTTTTTTAACCGCATTGTGCCAATTTGGAATCAGCTTCCCCTTAGTGTTAGGTCCTCTTCATCTTTTTCTGTTTTTAAAAGCAATGTGGTTAATTTTTTGCATTCTCATTTTGAGTTAAGTTTTCGGCCGGCTGACATTTGTACGTGGGTTTCCGTATGCAGCTGTGCTATTTGTAGGGTGTCTTAATTAAATTTTTGATCTTGAGGTGGGATGGTCTTAGAGGTGATATGCACCTGTTCATCCCAATCCTCTACACTGGTATCTCTCCTACATGTGCTGGATCCGTGATGCGTTTTATTCACATGTATATATATATGTCTTTTATACTTTTACTTTGTGCAATATATTTATCCATCTTTTATTTAATTTTGTTATTTGATATTGTAACCAGTGTATGAAGCCAAATAAATAAATAATAAATAAATAAATAATTATATTTTCATTTATAGCAGATTCCTTAGCAGATCTCTAGTTACAGCCCCTCAAAATGAGTTTACTTCTTTTTGACTCAGCCTGTAGATGTACATGTATGTATATATTCGTGTGATAAAATGTGTATGAATGAGATATATATGACAGATGGTCTTAACCCTATAATCAAGGAAACTTTTGGGCCTCATAACAGCTAAATTGTTGTTATAAAAAGTATATATAATTTTTTTCGAATATTGACAACTTAACAAAATAAATCTTGGTTTTTTTTTCATTAATCTTTAAACACTAGATATAAATACATATTTAGAACTAATTTTTGTATTTTTATCAACTTCATAGATATTTGTTTCTAGTTAAAAACCAATAATAATAAAAATTCTAAACTGAGCATATTGAATAGAAAGTAAAGAGATTGTCCAGAGTTTTGCTTTAACCATGATTTATTTATGTGTTTATAAATCATGAAAGTTTTTGAACAAGCAAGAAACAGAAAAGTATATTTATGTATGTTGGGTGACTGGATCTATTTTCTAAATAAATTTTATAAAAATGTACTGACCAATTAATGCACCAGCTTATTTTAATTGCGACAAATAAACTAAAGCCTTCACAAAAAGGAACGCACTCATTATAATTACGCCCCAATATTTAAAATTAATCATCGTATTCATAATATTCGTATTCATAATAATTTACCATAGAAAAAACGATGGTGTTTTTATACAAAAGTTGCAGTAAATTGTATTTATTTTAATTTAGCCTGAAAATAATGACGGGTTTTGCAGGCGAAAATGTCTGTGTAATAACAACTGATTACAGTTATCAATGGTTATTACACAGGCATTGTGGCATGTAAGACCCTCCATTATCTTCGCGCTAAATTCAAATCTATACAATTTACTGCAACTTTAAAATTTAAAAAACATAACCAAAAAGGGGGGGTTTGGAGCACTCTTTCCCAGTAGTGTAGCCAACCCGAACAAGCAAGCAAATAAGGATAAAATGTAAAAGATGAAGAGGAAAGGGGACACGAGAAGAGGAGCTGGAGGAGAGAGACAATAGAAAAAGAGGACAAAGAGGCATGAAAAAATATTCCATTGAGTAAACTAACACGATTTCGTCCAGTCAGGCTAGCTACTCGCTACGCCCTGCCCTTTCCACGGACCAAACTTACTCGGGGGATGGGGGGTGGGGGTGTTCAAACTCAAAGGTTGAATGAGCCACAATTTTGAGGTACCTGTTCAGCGATTTTGGCATGTGCTGCTCCCTACGTTCTTATTAGGGCTTGCAAATTGGGTTCCCATTAATTGGACATGATTGTACAAAGAGAGGGGAAGCGAAGGATCTTTGACATTTGGCACGCTGTTCGAAAAGATTACACCGGGAGCTCAATAATTATTGCACAGCCTCTTACCACATTTAATGCATGAGTTGCCACGGGAATCAGTTCTAATAGCAATATCCATGGTTCATGTCAACTACCAAACGCTATATCTTTGTTTTCAACAATATGCTTGCATGTTTTGTTCGATTTAAGTCACCGTCGGTTTCGTTTGCGTAACCTTTTCGAATTCCAATCCAATACTGTTTCGTGATTTGTTCTGCCTCTGCACGTGACTTGCAAATTGCTGCAAACATCATGACATGATCCCGTATTTAACACCCTCGGAAACAAAACAGTAACGCTGTATATAATAGAAAGGCAGAATAATTACTAACTACACAGTCGCAACTGTCATGACGTGTGCAAAACTAGTTAACATTGTCGCATATAGCTACATGTGATCAATTTTCAAGCAGGTGCAAGTTTGTTCATGTTTACTCCTCTGCTTCAACGAATTTTAATTTTTCCTTCAATATGCTGTAGTCAAGAACCGGGAGTGATAGATAAGTTCTTGTGTTAGATAAGAAGTACTCACCTTCGCGACATCAACTACATAACCTGTGTTACACTTTGGTTATAAATTGAGGACCAACCATGGCCATATTCCTTATGATTTTTGCATTCATCGTGTACATTCAGCTTGTTGGATCCATGGAAGATACAAGGTATTTTGCAAAATTTGACTATTGCTATTGTAATGTTAAATCTTGTTTGCGGTACATGTGTTTTAATCACTTATTAGAAGAATTTGCTATTTTTAATGTTGATCTGTTTGAGAAAAAACACGTTTAATTAAATTGCTTAATATATTGCTCACACTGAACACAGTACTGCAGATTAACCAAGTTTGGAGCACGAAGTTAACATGTGAGAGCATACATGCCAATCCCAGCCAATCCTGTCGCTTGTATCCCCGTGGGCTCAATTGATTCGTTAGTCTACATTACTAACCATGTAAACAGTGATCAACAATTTGTTTTTCGCTATGTGGATAAAACATAACATCATTGCTCTGTGACGGATGATTCCCTCTTCTCCCTATCAGAGATAGGAAAAAGTTTACTTTCTGAGATTTATATATATATAACAAAAAAGTTGTTAGGATTACTTAGGAAATGACACCATAATTTATCTTTGACCATTTACTTTCGACTTTGTTCTCTCAACATTACTGTACCAAAATTCAGATCTGAGAAATAAAACATTATATTTTTCCAAATTCACAATACTGAGCTGAGTGAGAATGAAAAAGAGCATTATAGAATTCACCTTTTTCTTCAGTTTTTAAGTAATTATAGTGTCAATCCAAAAATTAAAACAACTTGTTTATTGTAGGTTGAGTCTGAAAGAACTGTACTTTTGAAAAGTACTTTTGTAATATCTAAAATTGTACGCGATGAGCTTTAACGGATTGATCAGGATTCACATACTAGTATATTGATTGAAACAAAAAGACAATTTTCAATTCATTCCACGGTTTGTTTCAGTTTCTAAATCACAAATCAGCAACCTTGTGCATTGTCAATTCATGAGAAAACCACAATGTAACTTTGTTTTGTACTTGGTGATTTGAACATGGTGTTCACTGTGATTTGAACATAGTGAACAAAGTGGACTAAAGAGGTGCATCATAATAACTGGGCAATATTAATTAGAGCTGATTCATGCTTTTCCTACTTTGGTTAAATCAACGTAGTTCAGGAAATTATATGCAAAAGTAAAGTAAAGCTCACAAGTTTCATTGTGTGGATCACAGTTCTAAAAAATTACAACATGTTTCGAAACTAAAATACTCACCATAATACGGTCTTTATCTCAAAATATAGGTTAGCCACAACATGTTCCGTGTTTTGTTGGAACGGGTTACAACAGTGGCGTAGCTAGGAGTTGTGGCGCCCAGGGCTAAGGATACATAACGGCGCCTCTTAATTCTTGAAACAATTGCGCGCGAAGCGTGGACAAATAGGGCCTACCATTAATTAATTTGGGTTATAATGAAGTTGAATATCGGTCTTAAATTGATCTTTCAAATGATTTTGTGCGTAAGCAACAATTTCGACATTCATCGCTTGGAGAGGGCGCAGAATCGATGCTAAATTAGCCAAATCGGCGCCCCAAAGGGTGGCACCCAGGGCTCGTGCCCCCTTGTCCCCTGTTGCTACGCCAGTGGGTTACAAATGTGACCTGCTACCACGAAATGTAAAGTTAGTTTCGAAACGCCCTGGCTACTGGTTTGGTGTTCTTTGTTTCACACGCATATGTTCAAGTCAAAAGACATACTACTGGCTTGTATATGAGCGGCAAAGAAATAACATCATCTCAGTCAGCCAATATGTCTCAAAACTACCAATTTGCGGCTTTATAGTAATTTCGTTGTAGCAGGTCACAAATATGACCTACATTATGTACATGTACTATTTCATATAAGCATGTAGACTTCACGATACAGTACATGCCTACAATATTATGATGTACCCTCTGAGTGAGCCCAACCAAAGTTCGTCGTATGCATGTTTTTAGCACCCCTCCTTGTTATTATTTTCCGTCAACGTCGGATTTTTTTTTTATTGTGAACGGATCAAGCATTAATGTTGGTAGTTAAGAATAATGCAAATAACATGAAGTCTATGAGGAAATATTACTTTACTACCCAGCAAACACAAAAACGTTTTAAAGTTATATTTTGGCTTTTGGTTTAGGTAAAACGTTTTAATAACATTAAAATGTCGGGTTATATAAAGGTCATGAAAACGTTTTAAAACGTTTTGTATGAAAACACACTACAACAATGTTTTTAAAATGTTTTCAAAATGTTATTGTAAACCATTTTTGCAAACTTTTTGCCAAATATTTTGTCAACACTTAAATAACATCATCTTAAAATATTTGCACCCAGCAAACACAGAAATGTTCTTAAAATGATTTTCATAAAACGTTTTAATAACATTTAAATGTCGGGTTATATAAAGGTCATGAAAACGTTTTTAAAATGTTATTGCAAATATTTTGCGCAAACATTTTTCGCAAAATATATTTTCAACCCCCAAAATAACATTCTGTATAGAATGTTTTGTATTACGTTTTCAAAAACGTTTTTGGAATGTTATTAAAACGTTTTTATACCCATTATATAACACGACATTTAAACGTTGTCTGTAAAACATTTTGGTGTATGCTGAGCAGTAGATTATCAGAAAATGTTTTTTAATGATAGGAAAACGTTTTATACCCTTAATATACCCTTTATATAACCCGACATTTAAACGTTTGCTGACAACCTTTTTATAACCTTTTGCGAATGATGTCGAAAACGTTTTGTGTTTGCTGGGTAGCCATTCCCCATAAAGGAAACAATTATCCAGCCATTCAGTTACTGAAAGACATAAACAGTACGTGTTTCGATAACAAGTTAAAAAGTTCAAACCACCTAGTCTTTCCATGTTTTCTATAGTGTCTGCAGTACAACAACGTCATACAGCCAACCATATGAAGAAAACTTTACTGAATTGTACAAGCAAATCTACTATGAACCGTGTGGAGTTAATGACGAAAACAAATGTATAAAATACAGGTAAGATAGTAGACAATACTTATGGTTAGTTAATTGAAGATGTCTATATTGAATACAATTTAGGGCTAGAATTTGGTATTTGCTAAATTATAAATAAATAAATAAATAAATAAATAAATAAATAAATAAATAAATAAATAAATAAATAAATAAATAAATAAATAAATACATAAATAAATAAATAAATAAATAAATAAATAAATAAATAAATAAATAAATAAATAAATAAATAAATGGCCCGTGATAGTTTAGTATCGCGTAACTAACGAAAGCACCGCCCAAGCACTGCCCTACTTACGCGATACTAACTAATCACGGGCTGTACTGGAATTTGATTAGCATAGTTGAAAAGATTTCATGTATTCTTTGATGTTTCGATATGTTTAGTTCCTTCTGCCACTGTCTGCAGCACCAAATTTCTGCCACTGTCTGCAGTACCAAATTCTTAAATCGAATTTGTGTTATTTTTACCTGATAATTATATATTTATTTATAATTTTAACAGGATAATCTACCGGTTAAGTCAACGAACAAGCCACCGAACAATCTATCAAATCTCGTATATGTGTTGCAAGGGTTGGACGATGGAAGATGACGTATGTAAACGTTAGTATTGTACCTTAAATTCCAAAAGTTATAAATACCAGATTGATAAAGCTGGAATACACTATTGTTTGAGGCGAAGTAGTGTAAACCACTACAGGTTTTAAATAGGTATTGTTTTCATCTTCTTCTCCTTCCTCAATATTGAGCATTTCGGAAGGAAATAGTACATTTAATTGCTTTCAACTATCCATATCGGATGGGAGTATTCACAGTAACAACACCAAATGCGGTATCAAAGGACCAGTAGCTTTTGCTAATTTCCTAAAATATAAACCATGACTAAGCTTGCTGTATTTGTTTTGCTTTTCGGGTTTGCGTGGCACCTTATGGTGGCTCGACCTAGTTTAATCGATGTTATATTCTGATTTATCAATATAAACCAATTGAATACCTGAATACAAAAAGCGCCCAAGTCCATACTTTGGCAAACTGGACTTGGGTGGGTTTTGTATTCATGTATTTAATTATGTTCCGGTTCCCTTTAATATCACGATATCGTGAATAACTAATTTATTCCAATGGGCTAAACTATTTGCACTTACATTTCTCAGGTATCTACTCCCGATTCCAATAAAACACATTACTGATTTGGGGAGATTAAAAGTATTATCTTGTTTTACCAAATGAAGCATAGCTCAATCCTTAAGTCCGTTCTAACTGGCAATAAAAGTCAAATTTTAATAATTGGGGTATTTTTCACCCAAACGCTTTTACGAAAAATAATTTCAGGTTTTGCTTTATAATTTTGTTTGAAACCATATTTGCTAATATCTTTTATAACCGGTTATCAAAATTAACATAAATGATTCAACATACTCCTAGATGTTGGTAGGATGCACAATGTCACGTTTTGTGTATCTGTACATCATAATTAATATATATAATTGACAGCTTAGCAAATTGTCATTTATTGATCAACAGCTATCTGTATACCAAAGTGTTCATACGGTGGCCAATGTATTCGTCCCAATGTCTGTGAATATCCACCTGTCAAACGTCCAATAATGACAATGGTAAGACGATCAACCGACGAGTGTTCTACCAGTATGCGTAAGTTGTTCATATTATTATTTTGCTTTCATAAACTATAATTTTTTCAAAATATTTGGCATGTTTGACAAAAGAGTCTAACTTAGGGATAACATTTAGTTTGGTTCACTAAAGTTACAGTGGCCTGCTGACGCCGATAGCATTTAAGTACCGATATGTTTCCCACATTAAGTTACGGAACTTTAAGTTTAATGGGTAGGGTAACGTGGTGGGAAGATTATATTAAATGGGTACTACCGTCACAAGCGATTATATTATGGTTGTCTTGTCATGTACTTCACAAACCACAGGTTTGTTTTCACATTTTGTAAGGTGGGTGATAAAAAAAGTTGAGAGCCGAACTCTAAACGGTCTGAGGAAGTAATTGTAGCAGTACCTATAAGAACAACCGACATTGTTTTATTACTTTTTTTCCGTATTTTAAAAACACAGTAAAAAAATTCCCACAAAAGCGAAAAACAAAAACATTACATAGCACATAGATATTTTACAAATTGTTTGAGCGACAAACCTGTTTCTTGTTTGGCCTTTTTAATTGTTTTTAATACTGACTGGAGCATGTTAACAATAGAATGGCTGGAAGATCTTTATTTTTTAGGGTATACAATACTAAATGTTTGTGTAATGTTTCATGTTTAAATCTTTTCATTCTAGGAGTAATACCTACTTCTCACGTATGTGAACATTCAACGTTTCATTTGGCATGTGATTCTGATGAGAGCATTTCGATTACTTCAGCCTTATATGGGCGACAAATCAATGGTTCCCGATGCTCAGGTCCCATAATCACCACAAGCTGCGCAGCCAATAACTCATTTGATGTTGTAAGTCAGCGGTGCAACGGAAGTAGAACATGTAACGTTTCGGCTAGTAATGAAGTATTTGGCGACCCATGTGTAGGAACCTACAAATACTTGGATATAGACTATTCTTGTGAAGGTATTATAATTTATTATAACTGTATGGCCATTAAAATTTCGGATTGTATTCTCCATAAATATGTTGGGGTTTTTTTATTGTCAAAGAAACTATTGTATAATCAGGATAACGCTCTTAGCAAAGCAGTTCCACAAGGGTTATACATTAGGGCATTAACCCTAATGTTCTTGAAAGACAACATAACAGAATATCTGTCTGGGCATTTTAAAACAATTGTGGTCTTCTAGAAAGAACTTTTATGAGTCTCCAAAGGGTTCCTTAATTTTCAAGGATTGTTTTGAAGGTTTAGATGCTTGGGCGCTGGGCGGTGCTTTCGTTAGTTTACGCGATACTAATACTTCAATGAGAATTGATTTCAGAAAACAATAACACATGTCTTGTTATAATTATAATAAGCTTTGCTTTTGCCGACAGGTCAGTGTTGTCCTCGCTGTGAAAACGATGGGAATTGTACTAGACCAAATCATTGTCAGTGTCCAACAGGGTATACTGGCGACAGGTGTGTACTACGTGAGTACATTTAATAGTCACAGTTTTCTCATCTTTTGGCTATAGTTGTCCAATGAATTTGGTACGCTGCTGTAGCATGATTGTTTCTTTTGCAGCAAAAGAAACGGTTCACACTTTCCGATTGGTGTGACGGAAGTTCAGTGTGACTTTGACAACCGTCAAAATAAAAGTTCATGCACTTTTGAAGTCAATATACAAGGTTTATACCTATGTTTTTAAAAAGGCTGGATATTATTATAATGTTTCTTGCAGCAACTCTTCCCATACCTTTGAAAAGGATTCAATCATATTTCACCGTTGGTCACCACCGTTTAACAACTTGCGTCCGGCGCGTCTCTCGGGCTGCTTAAGCATGGTTGTTAAACGGCGATGAACAATGGTTAGATATGATTGATTTCCTAAAAGAATTATATAGCAAATAATGAAAATATTTATCTTTTTATTACCCACTTTTTCCTTCTCCATCGCCTCCACATCCTCTAATTAAGCCCAGTAATTACTAATCACCATTGCAATTATATAATGCAATATCATTTCATTTCAGCAAGATGTATGGATATTATAACAAATACCAGCAATGGCCTATTATCATGGCCTCAAACTCTAGTGGGAGTGGTGGTTGACTCAAAAGAAAGATGCCCAGTTAACACTGAAAGGCGTAAGTTATCATTTTGAGTTTCATATATTCAAAGGTCACCTACACTTTTATGCCTAAAAACAGTTGTGACTTCATTCGAGCAAAGGAAGCTGACGTGAGTCAGGTTGTTCATGGCAACGTGTGTGTTCCAATGAAACGATGTTCAGTGTAAAATGAACATATTTATACATTCCTTTAAATGTGAAACCGAATTCATCTGCCATTGTCTTTTTAAGAAAATTAACATTGAATGCCCAAACCACTGAATATGATAACAAGTATGTACTGCGTTTGTTGGAATAATGTGTATTCAAGTTATTGAAAACTTTCGCAAGGTAAACATACTTTGGCATGAAATATTTCTTGACTAAAGATATAATGTATATTTTCGGTCCAATTTTAATTGTTTATTCTTTGTTTAGAATATTACATAACATTAGTAACAACTGTCATGAGGTTGTCTGATTATTAGGTATTACAATCGTGAAAAAAAGTAGAAATTCGAGAAACATTGAGGGCGTCGTTGTGAGCAAATCTCTCATTATCGCTTTATGATTAATATCAAAATACACATGTATCAATATTTTTTAACCTTTTTTAATTCCAGATTTGAAATCACTATTTTTTCGCAATTCACGATGAAATGTTTTTGTCATTACAAACCTATAAGTGCTACCCCGATCGCTACTTTGCAGGGTGTTTTCTACTAAAATGGTATTAATTTCATAATTGTCTTTAATGCATAGGTAACTTTGGGCTTGCATCTAGAGAATGTGTTTACAACTCAACTTACGGAGCCATGTGGTCTGCTCCGATGGTGAATCACTGCGGACAAGTAGAGACACCTAAGGTTGAAGATTTAGTTCAAGTATGTTGAAATAAACAAACCAAAGACAAAGTTATTGGTTATTTGCACGGATATGAATGTCATTTTGAGACGTATATGGATACTTTGAAAATACATGTAATATGTAATATAGGGTTATAACAAAGATGACAAAGGTGATGAAAGGTTTATACTTGCTAAGTTAATGGCTTACACAGAATAACGCATTTGAAATGTCATTATCTTGTTATTGTATTTTCCTGTATTAATATTCTGTTAATTTAAATGATTGTGGGTGCTCTCACAAAGGGTAAATATTTAAAATTTGAAAGAAATGGAAGTAACTTGAACTTCATTTCCATGTCTAAAATTCGTTTTCGGTATAATGATTGTATTTTTGTAGAGTAAACATGAATGGGTGGACATTTTTTTCAATAAAAAATTTAATTCTCACTCTGCTTTTAAACTGTCCTTTAGATTATTCCACAAATATTGGAATTCACTCTTTTACCCCCAAAACACAAAAGACCTGGATTCAATAATTTACTGTAGAGTAGGCTATACAATGTATACATACTTTTAAATTTCTTTTAAATAATTGTATAGATAACAGTCGATGAGCGTAATGTGAAAGAAGTTGCAGAAACTCTAGCAAACATCACCAAGGTCAACTCCAATATTAAGTCTGCGGCAATAGACATTAATGCTATACAAGAAGCATTCCTGAATGTTATCAATGTTGGCTCTTCGTCCCCAGAGGTAAGAAACGCCTACCAGAAAGTAATTACCCCCTACTTTATTACGATATAAAACTCAAAATATGTGCACCAAATTTAAAAACCGAACTAACACAAACACACCCAGGTTAATTCTACAAATTTTGATACTTCATTTGTCTGGATAGCTTAAAGTTTGCAGCCATGGTGACTCTTTGAAAGAAAAAGATGCATTTTTTAAATTTATACATGACTGGTCAAGGATGACCCGTGGTGACCAGTGACGACCAGGCACTCTAGCAACAAAAACATTTTCAATGGGTTTAGGTGCAACATTTGAATGGGGGTCTTTTTCATTCAAAGGGTCACCATGGCAACAATTTTGGGCAATTAATACAAATGAGGCATCAACATTTACAAAACAAAACTGGGTTTCATTTTGCTATTTAAATTTTAAATTTTGATGTATAGATTTTGAGTTATTGTCTAGAAGGGGTTATTACTTTTTGGTCGTCGCTTGTTCGAATATGGTTTGTAACAGGTAGATAACTCTGAGTATTTTCCGGACTTGACTCCGTATAGTGTTTTCTTATAGCATGACTCCTGAGTGCGTTGATTTTAAATTTTCAACAGGTTGGATTTTTCCGTCTTTATTTGAGATCACCCGAATTTCTTTGAAGTTCTGTATTAAAATATAATTGAGTTAAAGAAACAGCGTGTTAATTAAACAGAGGCGAGACAATGTAATTTCGTTTAATAACCACTATTAACAAAGAATATAATATTTATCCGAACGAGAGTTTAATCAACTATATTCTATGCATTCATTTGTCCAACGTGAAAACAGGTAACAGAAGCTGTGATTGAAATCGTGGACAATATTCTCAGCACTAATATTTCATCTGAGTGGAGTGATGATTCTGCTAATGCTGCATCTATGGTACTCAAAGCGGTTGAACAACAAATTGCCCAAACGTTGAAAGAACATGGAAAGTTCACTTCTGTTCAGCTTAATATCGTGGTTGAAGCATTTACTGTTGATGCGACTAACAGCAAAGAAGGTGTGAGCTTTGCAGTAAATTTCCAAGCAGGTCAGCAGATAACCACTAACATAAATGAAGATGTAACCAGCTCTATTCTGTTACCTTATGAAGCACTTTTCAACAATCGAACCAAAAAAGGTAAGGTATGGATATAGAAATAGGTGTACGACCAGTTTCGATTGATTATTGTCGTTTAAAAATGTTGAACATAAAATTTGACACCGTACCGGCCAGGCCAATGATAGACGGCGGACCCAATTACAAAAAGCGACAGATCGTTACTGATCCTATCTACTGTCGTTTCATGTAATGGTTCTCGGCCACATGGCAGCACGATTTTATTAAAGGAAGTCTCCGACTTGCTATTTTGGCCAAAATAGGCCTACCTGTTGTTATTGCCACCCAGTAGAATAGAATAATAGGCTGTTTATATTAATTTTTATGGTATTTGTTTGAAATAAAACCACTTGAATCAAGCTTGATAATTATTTATATTCCAACATATTAGGCATAATGTTGTGATTGCCGGAGAAATTAGGAAAATCGTGCTGTCATGTGGCCGAGAATCATGCCCTATACATGAAACGACAGTAGATAGGATCAGTGATGATCCGTTGCTTTTTGCAATTGGGTTCGACGTCTGTCATTGGCCTGGAACATTGGCCTCAAATGGACTGAGATGGTATAGCATTGAACACCTATCCAGAGGTCGCCGGTTCGATTTTCGCTTCAGAACACTTTCTTAGCCGTCAAGTTACATGGTCAGAATTCTCTGTATTTTATTTTTTGCAATTTTATTCTGTTGCTGACAGGTACCAAAGTAAGCTTCATCAGTTACAATCAGAACAATCTTTTTCGATCTCGAATGCTGGGTAAACAAAACATGACGATCGTTTCAGGCCCTGTTATATCAGCAGTTGTTCTGGGAGAAACCTTTACAAACTTGGATAAACCTGTAGTTGTAGCAATATTTCCATCAAAGGTAGGGGACGACAACAAAAGCAGCAACAACAACAATAAGTCCAACAACAACAAGTGCTTATGTTGAACTGTTTATGAGGGACCGTTGGAATTGGTTGGGTGGGGAACTATAATAAGGATTTGGTGTAGTATTTTTTGCCTATAATTTTTCTTTTTGGTGTAATTAGTCAAAAACCCAAGTTCATGTAAAAACAACTTGTTTTAGTATAATAATAAGCTAAATCCAAAGCATACTTCCAGAAAAAATGACTTTAAATCCAAAATGTCATTATGTTTCAACATGCTTAAAATGGCACATTGCTTAAAATGTCGCTGAAGGAATTTTCGAGAATCTGGAATAGTTTCCAACCAAAGTAACATTTTGGATATTCTATTTTTTTTTGTCATAGGTTAAGGAAGTCACACCATCAGTTTTAAACTCATCTGTATGCGTATTTTGGGATTTCAACCAAAACAACAGAATTGGTGATTGGTCACAAGAAGGCTGTGAGCGTATAGACATCAGTTCAGGAAAAATAACCTGTCATTGTAATCACTTGACTAACTTTGCTGTTCTTGTGGTATGTCTTAATGGTAATCAAGTATTGAACAACAATGTATTGATAAAAATGTAGATACAAGGTGTATCAAAATGATTAGTACCTATCAGTTTTCATTTCTAATGTATGAGTCTGACTCTTCAAAATTCAACGTAAGTTCCAAATAATTTTGATTAATTGTATAAGTCATAAACTATATGCATTCTGGACATTTCAAGAGTATCCAATGTTGCATCTGGAAGTTCGAAGAGACAGGGTTTTCAATAAACATCAAATTTGATTTGTATCAATCATTTTGATGATGGTGCAAAGGGTGTAAAGAATATATGTTGAAGAGGAAAACGAATATAGAAAAGGGTGAAAATAAACATTATTATTATTTGTCTAATATAGCTGTAGGTAATATTTCCTTTTTCGTCACATTTTAGGACATTTCAGGTCATCATGAACAAACTGCATTCAGTCTTGTTTTAGATATGATCAGTAAACTTGGCTGTGTTGTCTCAATTGCGTCACTGTGTTTCACATTGGTGATATTACTTCTATCAAGGTAATCATGTTCGTAAATTCATTATTAATATCTTGCAATGAAAAACATATTAAATAAAATTCTATTTATAGTTAAATAATTTCTTACAATGTATTTTGGAAGTTAAACAAGTCGAATGAACGTCTGCAGGTTCAAGCATTTCAGCCATCTTTTAAAAATCTGCGCAATTATTAACATTCCAGACGGCTTCGACAAACTCTTCCACGCAAGATTCTGATCCAATTCTGCCTGTCCATGCTATGTTTATACCTGGTCTTCCTCGTGGGCATTGATTCAAAGTCTGGACAAGGGTGTCTGGTAGTAGCAGGACTGTTGCATTACTTTGTGCTAACGACCGTTTTCTGGATGGGGATAGAAGCACGCAATATGTACATCAATCTGGTGACTGTGTTTGATGTAGAAGGGTCGACGTTTCTGAGAAAAGCAGCTTGCTTCGCTTGGGGTAATTTTTTACGTAAAACTTTTTTTATTTGTGCTTGTATTTCGTAAGGTTGGATGAGACAAATGTCAAAAAATAATACAAACAAGAAAATACTATTTTAACACGTAGACTCTCCATGTCTATCAATGAAGGTTCGGTATTTACATCATAATTATTAATTTTGTATACTTGAATTAATATTTAACAACCTGTTTGTTTTTAACATCTTAGGTGTACCAGTGATACCCGTTGCTATTGTTATGGTTGTGAAATGGGGTGATTACGTCGCCGATGCATTGTACGTATATCTTAAGTATAGTCGTGTTCACACGGTCGGACATAAGTCACTAAGGGGATGTCATTTTCTTCGGCGGGGGGTCATGAATATGTCGGTGACCGGGGTCAATTTTCACATGACCCCCTATCGCGGGCTAAATTTTTATGCCCCCCCCTATCGTGGGTCGAAATTTTTTATGACACCCCACCCCCTTCCACAGCCCGTTTAGAGTTCGGTTCAAAGTGTTTCTAGAATAGCTATAGAATAAGATTATTAATTCTAATTCTTTATTGTACCGTGAAGCCTTTTTTTGAAATAACCGAGTTTTTTTTTGGTGTCAAAACTGAAGAATCCTGTGTACAAAAGAATACAGGAACATTAACTGTACATCATATATAACTACTTGTGATACTCTATCGCGGCACAACTTTCTGGTTTAGAATAGAGTATATTATTTGAATTTTATATAGCTCAATATTATTGTAGTACACAACAATTTTTATTTCAAATAATACTGTACATACAACACAATTAATTAATCAGCTATTAAATCAACTAGATTATTTATAAACAAATCAGTAATTTAAATTGTGGCACACTGATGTGAAGTTCGACAGATAGTCTACACACAACAAGACCAGGAGCACACATACTTAAGACTGAAAAAAAAGGCTAAGATATCTGCGTTCAAGAGGTAGCAAATTCAGAATCAAGATTTTATTTCAAGTTTCCATTCAAAGTCTTAAAACTTTGAAGGTAAATCTTTTGTTTATCATTCGAGGCAACAATAGCAGTTATAGTTCGAGACAAAATACGTTATAATTCCAATCTATGTTCCTTATATCATAGTAGTACATCTTTAAATAAATTTATGTCTTGTTTTCCTCTACTTCGTTTGCAGTTGTTTCTTGGCCCCTGGCTACGGACTATATTTTGGTCTTCTTCTCCCTGTCGCCACGGTAATCATACACAATGCAGTTATTTTTACCATGGTTATGACCAAACTTTTGAAATCCAGCGTTGGGGGAAATGTTAAGAATTCTAGAAAGACTATGGTCAGACAGCGATTACGTAATGCGTTTTCTATATCGGTACTCCTTGGTCTTACTTGGATATTTGGCTTCCTTGCAATAAACAAGGCGAAGAGAGCTTTCCAGCTCATGTTTTGTCTCTCCAACTCATTTCAAGGAGTGCTGGTGTTTATTCTCTTCTGTCTCCTCCAAGATGATGTTCGCAACGTTTTGGTGGAAAATTGCTCTCGAAGGAAACAATACAATGTATCTAGCGGGCGATCAAAGAAATCTGACGCATCCTCACACGAATTGGTACTTTCTATTAACACATCAATCGAGGCAGGTACGTCCAACCTTACGTTTAACAAAACGGTACAAGCCGATAGTATCCCAAATAATCAGCGCATCCCTGCTGAACATAAGACGGATAAAGAACATAGTGTTTATACTGAAAAGATTTCTAACATCACGGCAGAAAAACTCTCCAATATCACTTGACGTGTCATCACTGGAAAGAATTGTTCGATGTTAATTATTTTGAGAGAGCCACAACTAAGATCGAGACACAGAGTCAATATAATACGAGTTATTCGAGTTTATGTCGGGAAGACAAGATGAAAAACAGTGAATAAAAACTTAGTTGACATTCGGGAATGCCAGAAGTTTATATTTATCTTCAAAGTAAACGAAATCGTTACCGTATTGCTGAGTATGCTTATTGATACATTTTAAAATTACACTAAATTCTACTTAATGAACATTCAGTGGCTTCACCATGATTTTTGCGGGAATGGGGGATGCAAGGCCGGATGGTGGTAGGGGAGAATGTGCCTAAAATCGGCCCAGATGTTGAAACATTTGTTATAAATGGGGAAACCGGTATGACATGTATGCGGGAGCACAGGTTGTGGGAAGGGATGACTCATTCTATCACATGACGCCGTCACTGATGAAAACAAAAAGGTTGATCGTGAAGATGAACAATCATAGGCTGCCGTGTACTTCATTGTGGATGCGAATGATCTGGGAGCAAATAAACTCAAAAATCATATCATGCAGCTCAGATTACCAAGGATTGAACAGAACACCTGTCTCATTAGTATAATGTAATTTGTCTTTAAACTTGATAGATATTATAGATGTGACGCCCTAGCTGACAGTTTTTCTTCTTTTTAATATTGTTGTAATTTGTGACCGTACAGCACGAATGAGCCGTAAATGTCCTCAATTGTATTCTGAGTTACAGTGTAAAATGGGCATGAAGGTCGTATTCATAGGTACCTCAATTTGGTGCTACGTGTACCTCATTTAATGAGATACACGTAGCACCAAATTGAAATACCTATGAATATGACCTTCATGCCCATTTTACACTGTAACTCAGAATACAATTGAGGACATTTACGGCTCATTCGTCTGTATGGTCACATTTAGCATAGATTCTTCCGAGGTCGACTTCGTCGACAAGTGCTTCAAAAGTGGTAGTAATGATAACGATATTAATCATTTTAGGAATTATTAACAATGACGTTGATGGCAATATCTTATTCTGTTGCTAATGTACGAGACGTGTACTTCACTATTGGTCAAGTAATATTAATCATATAAATTTTATGTGATATTAAAAACAACAGCAAAATCAACAAAATTAAAAGCTATTATTAATTTAAAATATCTTGTTCAAAATTGAGCATATTCTATAGCTTATTTCCCGTAGTTTAGAAATCAGCAGTAACATTAAATTCGCGCAGTGTATTATGATTATTTGAGATTGCAGCACCTGCCATAACATAGCTACAGTTTATATCGTCACTATTTATGGCATCCATTCGTAACGTATACAATTATGAATGATCTTTTTATTAAGTGTGGCACGATTAACAACCTCCCAGACTTTTTTGCTCCAAAATACACAAAATAGAGATTTTGGTATCAGTGGAAAGGTCACATGGTTCTCATTGGCCCTCAAAGATGTTTTGTTTAGATTTTGTAAGCTAGAATGCGTCAAAAGTGGGTTAACATTCAATGCTGGCCATAAGTGTTGTGACGGTTTTGATAGGGTTATGTAAAAAATGCCCCCACTCCCCGGTCAATGTTGAATCCTACTTTTTTTGGTCACGCACGCCTAGTGGCACCAAACATTGATTGGTGGGGAAGGGGGGGGGGATTGGGGTGTTAGGAAAATGTATAGGCTTGACACCAAAGAAACCACCTTTTCATCATGTTACAAATTACGGAAATAAGACTTTAATGAAGTGTACGTTTTCTATAAGTGTCCCAACACATTTTGGCCAGCACTGTAGTTCTTAATGTGGTCTTATTAACAAAAGCAGATTTTGCTTCTCATATCATATGGGATTGAAATAATGACATGAAACATATGAAGGGACCTGGTTCAAGATCATTCAACCATAGTAAAATTAATGACAAGCTGAAAAGGAATAGCCCTACGAAGTTAGCAAACTATTGGGGTCCAGTAGCTCAGTTGCCGAAATTGAGAAAATGGCTTTATGGTAATGATTATCCGGCTTACATTGAATGTAATAATACCTAGAGAGCTAATACCTAGAGAGCTGAATATCGTATAAATGTATTTATTTATTTATTTATTTATTTATTTATTTATTTATTTATTTATTTATTTATTTATTTATTTATTTATTTATTTATTCATTTATTTATTTTTTAATGATCATAGCGAGGGCTTAAAACCAGAATCACCTATGTCCACAAGTACATTTAACTCATTTTGGCAACAAGTGGACGGTTAATTCTGCCCTCCATAGTAAATGCAAGTGACTGTGGTATATGCATGGCCACTTTATAAACAGTTTAGTTAGCCACAAGTGATCATACATATACCCTAAAGGTACATTTACTATGGAGGGCAGAATTTACCGTCCTTTTGTTACCGAAATGAGTAACATGTAAATGTTGACATAGGGAACCGTTCACAAACTGGGGGGGCTGATGCAAAACATTTTCATCGCCAAACATTTTTCGGGGCCCCCCTTTACAGACCTCAAAAACTTCAGGCCCCCCCCCCCCACCCCTTTGACATGAAAATTATGGGTCAACCCCATAGAAAAGCATATAAATTAAATTTTCCCAGGAAAATTTGTGATCACTTTTTTCAGGCCCCCCTTAGAAGGGTCAAAAATTTTCAGGGCCCCCTCCATTTTTGTATCAGCCCCTCCTAACAAGTGTTTTTGAGCGTTTCGATAGTATTTTTTGTGACACATCAGACATATTGAATTGCATTCTGAATACGAAGAATGTCTTTCTGATATCAAATAATTTTCATTTTTTGAAATTCACGATATAATACAAATTGTATGACAAATTATTAAAATTTGATATTTTTCACATTTTTGATATATAACAGTCCTCGAAGTAAATTTTATAAATCTAATGACATATTCTTAAAGTGTATGTAGCTGGGAAGAAAAGCCGACGATCAATTGAAAATATTTACCTTTCATATTGCAGATATGGATTTTTTCCCAAAAAGACCTAATTTTTTTTTGGTGTTTTGGGAAAAAATCCATATCTTCAATATGAAAGGTCAAAATTTTCAATTGATCGTCGGCTTTTCATCCCACCTACATACACTTTAAGTATAAATCATCAGATTTATAAAGTTTACTTCGAGTACTGTTAAATATCAAAAATATCAATTTTAATCATTTGCCATAAAATGTATTACATTGCGAATTTTAAAAAAAATCAAAATTATTTGATATTAGGAGGACATTCTTCGTATTCGAATGCAATTCGATATGTCTGATGTGCTCTAATGTCCCACAATAAATACTGTCCAAACGTTCATACCCCCCTTAATATGTCAATCTGCAACAAAAATAAAATCAATCAGTAGTATTTGCAAATTTGATTCGACGACAACCTGACAGAAACATCTTATATTTTAGAAGCGACAATCATGTTTTATCTTTTCTGAGTTCACAAATATTAATGATGAATACTTTATTTCAAGGACATTCAGAAATACCTGAAAGGCAATTATCGAATGCTATTCTTTTACCTTTTATATATCTCTTGATCATATAAAGTTACACAGAAAATCTAGACAAACCAGCCCTAGCCTCAAAGAACAGTAAGCCTCTAGTCAGTATAGTATATTTTATGGCTTACCGAAGGCAAACATCAAATACCAGCCGTTAACTAGAAAGTCCCTGTTATCTAGGAACACCAATCACTGACCTTCCGTGGCTCTTCAGACTAGGCAGAGGGGACATGTCATTGCATTTGAAACTATTTAGACTAATTAAGTTCCTTTAGCACTTTTATACTGGTTGGGTAGATTTTTTGGTAGATTAAATTGCACTTTCAGTGACTTGACTAATACATTTCGCATGTACGACTTATTCATGATGTTACATGGTGTAAAAATTATTAATTATAAGCCGTCGGTTCCTATATATAGAGAGTCATAACTGTACCTGTAACTAGCAGTCAGTTTCAAAAAGATAAGATTAGGATTGCTAACTTCTGACTGTTCTCAACGTATCCGGGTGTTCAAATGGACCCAAAGGAAATAAGCTTTATAAAAGAGGCTTTCTTGGGCTATATAGGGTTGGCAACCCCGAACAAATAAAATAAATAGACTGGCAATACAACAGAGTAGTCTCCGGAAGTAGTCCAACGTGGACACTCTATTGCTGAAATGAAAAGGTACACATCTTTTCACACTAGCACCTATTCCTACCACATGATTTCCGATAAACCGTTTTATATCATAGTCCGTCAAGAAAAAACTTTTTTTACCATCGGCTTACCACCACCTTTTACCTTAATATAAATTGCTACGACATTTATCATATATGGTTCACTGAACTACTAAACATTGTTTCGTTGTTTTCAACAATACAAGCATTTGCAGACCTGTTTTACTCTAGTTACTTTTGAAAGTTGATTCAGGTCACGGTTTTGTTTGCGTAAGCTTGGTACGTGAACCCCAATTCAATAATACCGCTCTGGGATTTGTTCTGCTTCTGCATATGACTTGCACATTTCTGCAAATATACACATGACAATTTGACACCCTCTCGGAAACAAAACTGTATATGTTTTGGATCTTTAGTTCCTGAAAGGCAGAATCAACTGGTCGCCATATACATGCGTGTCCTAATTCCACGATGTGATCGTATGTGATCAACTACTAGTATCATAAAGGCACGTGCAAGTTTGCTCATGATATATGGTTACTTCGCTACTTCTCAATTTGTTATTTTCCTTATGCTGATACTAGTGATAGTCAATAAAGGAAGTAGTATATACTAGTACTTGATATATTCATAGCCAGTAGAGTACGTGTAAACGCAATCAAGTTGTTTACCATCACCAACTGTTTAACAGGACTTACGGCATAATTTGAGGTCCAACCATGGCCGTGCTCCTTGTCGCGTTCATCATGTTCATTCAACTTGTTGGATCCACGGACGATACAAGTATTCGGTATGTATAAAAGTTTAACAAGCTAATCATTGCTTGCAGATTGGTCAGTAACTGATTACTCATTGGTCAATAACTGATTATTGATTGTTTACTATTAAATTGCAATGTTAATCTTGTTTGCGATATTATGTGTTATAGTAATTATTCAAGTAAAGCTGTCAAGGATTAACAATTAACTTGCCAAATCAAATTATGTTCAAAAATGTTGATCTTATGTTTGTTTCGACTGAAGAAACAAATGGTTGACTGTTTTGATGTATCAGAATAGCTGTAGTTAGAAAGCTTGACAATGACAACACAATTTCTTTTTGTAAATTGTATCACATTATAATTTCGAACATAGGGTGCACTTTGTCATCGGTTCTGTAGACATTACCACCAAATTCAGTTCTGATAAATTACATAGCACCGAAATGAGTGGATATGAAACAAGGCAATTATGGATGAATTTTTTCTATAAATGTTTAGGCAAAATATGAGCTGCTTTAGGAGTTTTTAGACATTAGCGCCAATCCGGCTTGAAATGAGGGGGACAATCGGCCTGAATTGTCAAAAAGTGTCAGAAAAGAACAAAAATTGGGCCATTTTGCCAAAAGGTGAGGAGAACACGTCCCCCTGTCCACCCCCTGGGATTGACGCCCACGGCGTTTTGGTATGATAGAAATACCCTCACCCAACCAAGTTTGGTACTATGCTGCCCCTGCCTGTCCATGACGTCTATCATTTCCCGTCAAAGGGTTATACTGAAGGAAAGTTAAGTTAGGAACAACATAGCTCCTTCACATCATACCATGGTAACATGGCATGTTGCCCATGGGGATCGACGCTAAGTCAGGTACCGCGTGAGCAAACTCAAAAATAGCGCAAATAGCGCAAGCGTACACAAAAGAAACTTCGCGCGATGTCGCCAGGTCTGAACGCTGTACCGGCGTCCGGGACCCGCGTCAGCTGAATTCGAGTACGCTTAGAGGGCACAGGCATGGAAAATTCCAATCTGTTTGTTTATTAATCTGTGCTCCACTTGTTCGACATTTCGCTTGTTCGAACACGCATTATGATTAGGGTAGAGCCACAGTAGTGTTGTGTGAAGAAATCAAACTTGAGTACACATTACTCAAAACCTAGAAAAATAGCAGAAGTTGAAGCCCCATTTAAATACATGGAACTTATCTCTCTACTTTTAAGTAGAGAATTACATTTTATGTAAAATGTTCTATGTTATCTTTAATACGCGGCTTTCGGCTCAACCACTTCAGGCTATTAGCACATCTTTGCTACTAACAAAGGTGCAAAAACTGAATTTTGATGATTTTAATGATTTCCCGAATGAGCAAATCACTGAATGTGCCTTTAACGGAGGGCATTCTACAGATCAAATGTCAATGAGGAAGTATTAGTATAATACGTTAGCCATGGCATAAAAAGGAAACAATTATCCAACCCATAATCAAGATATGAAATGGTACAAAAGGTACTTGTTTCGATTGAAAGTTAAAGTTCATAGTTTATTACCACCTCGTATTTCCATGTTTTCTATAGTGTTTGCAGTTCAATAACGTCATACAGCCAACCATATGAAGAAAACTATAAAGAATTTTACAAGCAAATCTACTATGAACCGTGCGGAGTTGATAACGAAAACACATGTACAAAATACAGGTACGATAAGAGCGAACTATGACTATTTAATGATTTCTACAAATAATGATATAAATTATTATAATAACATAAATAATAATAATAATAATAATGATAATAATAATAATAATAATAATAATAACACTAATAATAATAATAATAATAATAATAATACTTATAATAACCATGCTTATTATACCGCTTTACATTAGTATGCAATTCTAAATAAGTAAGTTTTCAGAGATATTTTCAAATGATTTACAGTCTGAGTGTTTTTCACATGTAACCATGGTACATGGTAACGTACGGCATGGTGAACGGTTCCAAAGCTCAGTGCAGTCGCAGCAATAGAAAATGAGCGACGACCATACTGAGTAGAAGGTGATGAGCTGGTCAGTCGAAATTGTGTAGAAGATAATACACGTAGTTTTAGTTTAATCTTTAGTAACGTCACATTCTCACATAGGGACCAGCCAAATCTGGCTTATGAGTGACAAAACAATAAAAACATGGCACACAATACATATAAACATTAAAGGTTTTTTAAAAACAACAACATGCATATCCTTCTAAAAATGAACACAAGGAAATGTTAGCTAAAACATCATAATAATAATAACAATAACAACATAAATAATGATAATAATCATGTTCTAAGTAGACGCTTACACATAATTTCCTTTTAATGATTTCCTTTTAATTACTTATTTATCTTAACGTGTCAAGCGTTTATATGTTGGTGCCGATTTAATAGAGGAACTCTTTGTCCGAAACAATAGGTGCCCTTTCATGGATAGCTTTTCCAACATTTTCCTTTTGGCCCTGGGCCCTGGATGACCCCGGTATGCGCCTGTTTCACAAATCAATGGGACAATATGTTACGTAATGGATTAGCCCTCCATATTCAATTCCTTCCGGCATTGTCTGCAAGGCCAAATCTCTCCCATCGACTGTTTGTTGATTGTATCTCATAGCTTATTTATACTTTTAACAGGATATTCTATCGGATAAGGCAACGAACAAGCCACCGAACAATCTATCGAATCTCGTATATGTGTTGCAAGGGCTGGACGATGGAAGATGACGTGTGTAAACGTTAGTATTGTATCTTAAGTAATAATAACTGATTTGTATAAAGAATAGATTCATATTTACATATTAGTTTTCACTGATTACATTGTACCCTTTTAATTTCGAGCCATTTTGTGTACATCTCAATTATTACCATGATGATTGATAGATTAACAAATCTTCATTTATTAATCAGCAGCTATCTGTATACCAAATTGTTCATACGGTGGCCAATGTATTCGTCCTAACGTCTGTGAATATCCACCTGTCGTACGTCCAATAATGACAATGGTAAGAAGATCAACCGATGAGTGCTCTACCAGTGTGCGTAAGTTATCCATATTTCTTTGCTTTCGTGAGCTACAATTTAATAATGGTGGGCTATACAGGGGCAAAGAAGGCTCACAGGTGGTGTCCAAATGCTCAGAAGGATATGAGCCGCTTCAAATGGTAAGGTTTTTGAAACCCATACTACGACCATGTTCTTCATAATGTTTGGCGTAGGCCTATTTGGCAAGATACATAAGGGATAACATTTAGTTTGGTCCTCTATCGTTATCAGCAGATATCCGCGGCCCGCTGGCACCGATAACATTTCAGTAGCAAAGAGGTAGCCTTACTTCACAGATGCTCCATATCAAAATAAGCTTTTATCGGTCGGGTAACCATGATAACGTTAACGTGGGTACTTAAATACCACTGCGACAATCGCTCTTTTCATTATGATGAGCGGTGTAATTCCCGAGGGTGAGTGACAATACTGAGAGACGAGAGAAGAGCCAATTGGTGTCCCAATATTGTAAATTATTTGTAAATATTGTATTGTTAAGTAGCATTCAAAGAACATAATAAACCAGAGGTCACGCCATTACATACAAAAGATATGTTTAATGTAGATTCAATTTTACGTTTGGCTACCACGTATTCCTTCCCGTGTCGCTGAGAAATAAGAGGTTGCTTTTCTTGGGCTCCATGGGTTGCATCTGTCACGTAGGTGTTGTACCTGGCCAGTGTCAGTAGAACCCATCTTCTTCTAGGGCTCACCCTGGATTTGGAAACCAGCAGATGTCTGAAGAAGGCACAAAGAAGTTGGTTGCATTGGGGACATGCGCATAAGTTGCCCAAAGATGCTTGTATTTGAACGTATTTATTTGTGTAATGTTTTACGGTGTGCCGCAATCTGATCATTTCAGGAGTGATACCGACTTCGTACGAATGTGAAGGTTCAACGTTTAATTTAGTATGTAATTCTGATGAGACCATCTCCATTACTTCAGCCTTATATGGGCGACAAGTAGGTGGTTCCCGGTGTCCAGGTCCCGTATACACTACAAGCTGTGCAGCAAGTAACTCATTAACTGTTGTACGTCAGCGGTGCAACGGAAGAAGAACATGTAGCGTTTCGGCTAGTAACGGTATATTTGGCGACCCATGTCAAGGCACCGTCAAATACTTGGAAATTGCATATTCATGCGAAGGTATTATATCAATCGTCATTTCAGGTTGTATTCTCCATAAAATATATTATATTTCTAATGCTAAAAATATTATATAACACTCTTAGCATAACAGAATATTTGAGACTCCTGCGCTCTAAAACAGCAGTAAACTTTTATGGTCCAGACCACCACGGTTGTTTGATAGCATGTATATAAAACTGAGTCATTTATTTTTGGTATTAGAATATCAGCAAAGAGACTAACAAAGATAAGGGATAAGGTAATGATAAGGGAATTTTCAAAAAACTTTTTATCATGAAATGTAAGGTATAACTCATATTATTTGGCTAATTTAAATTCAAACTATTTGTAAAAAGCGCCCTCAATTTGCACACAAATGTATAGTTTATAGAATTAAATTACCACAAAAAGATGAATAATTTGATATAGAAACGAAAATCGATGTTAAAAGTTGCTACAAAATATATGTGTATAATTATACAGTTTAATTATTAGTGTGCCAGCTTTTGGAATTATTCAGGTCTAGAATTGGACATTATGTTTATTTTGTTAGAAAAGTTAATAAATGGTGACATCAAACAACCGTGCCACCTCGGGGTTCCTTAATTTCTGTTAAAAATCTCTTAAAAACAATATTATATGAAACCAGATTCAATACAAACTAACCCTTCGCTTTTGCCGACAGGTCAGTGTTGTCCTCGCTGTGAAAACGATGGGACTTGTACAAGACAAAATCATTGCCAGTGTCCAACAGGATATACTGGCGGCAGGTGTGAAACACGTAAGTCACATATTCTCATATTGTAGCTAATGTTGACAAACGACATGTTGCATGTTAGGGCTTTCAGTCCGCTGGCCCCAGGGAGGGTAACATATCGGAGTAGATACGGCATGATTTGAGGGTCCAAAACATCTGACCCTTTTTCAAGAAAATTACCCTTCTTTAGCATAAGCAAAATGGGATAATGAATGAACAAGGCTCACTTACATTCAAGCCAAAAGACTAGCACAGAATAGGACAAAGTCATACAGGAGGCAAGCAGACATGGCGACAATCGTTACATCTGATGGCGGCATCAAGAAAAGACAATGCAGGGTTAATGCATTATAGTCCAGTATCTAACAGGTTTTAATGTGCATCCCCCAGGACTCTACCAAACCAACTTTTAAGTTTCCTTTTATGGTCCTATAACACATTCAAGATGTTAACAAAAAATATTTCCCGGCACTCCGGCCATATTCAAGGTTAAAGGTCAACACAGTGGTCAAATTTCAAAGTTGCTCAAATCTGGTTAACAAGCACACCAAATTATTCTTCTCATTGCAAGGATTCCGAAAAAGTATAGTTTGACCTACCTGCGACATACCGTTCTTGAGTTTGGTCACACAGGGGCCAAAAATTAAAAATGCTCCGACTTATGTAAAAATAAGTCAAATAAGGAATAGTTGTAACCATGTAGGATGTTTCGTTACCTAGGAAACATCACAATATAGGTTGTGGTCAATAGGCTGTAATGGGGATTGACCTTTAATGGCCAATTCTGTCAATAACGAAGCAATTTAGACAGTGCAAACGATTCCTTTTTTGACTTGCTTTTGCATGACGAGCAATTTGAGACCATTTGCTAAATAAAATGTTTTATACTGAATGATAATATTGTATTGGTGACTGAATGATAGGACACATTTAACATACAAACAATTAAATCAATCAAAACATTGCTCACGTTGATATTGAGAACGTTTATGTACATTACATGTATAGGATGTTGAAATGTGCAACTTTTTCTAAAAGAATCATTTTCGGAAAATGTGATTATTTTTGACCCAAGAAAAATGATTTTGGGAGGTTTGAAAAATTGTTTCCTCTATTCACAGGTTTTAAAATTGTTCAAATCAACAAAACGTATGTCACGTTATGCGAAGAAATGTTTTGTAATTTTTTCTAACCCTTTACTAGGCGCGCCCATGAGCAAGGATTCAACGTCGGCAGGATATGAGGAGTGGCACATTAGCATTCACCCTATGGAAAGTGTCCCAACACTTTTGACGAGCATTGTAGTGCAATGTTTATCAAAAAGAAATTACTATCAGAAAAACAGAATATTTATCCTTATGAAATATTGAAAACAATTTTCGGGGAATATATTAACATTATTATGTTTATGCTTGTTTTTCTATCTCTCTAGCTATTTGTTCACATGCTTGTGTCAATCGTGGAAGATGTATCAGCCCAAATATCTGCGAATGTCCATCTGAATACACAGGAAACCAGTGCGAAATCCGTAAGTCTTTCCCTTTCCCATCTATACCAAGCAAATACTGCTCGCCAATTTAACAAAACACGAAACACAATATTTTGGTTTAACAGAAAAATATACTGAAAGCGTAAGTTGTTGTACATTATTTCTTACATCTAGGCACACAGTCTTGTTTGGAGGGATATTTTGACACTGACATGATTTATGTTGTATAGAGTAAGAACGCAAAATCATACTGACTTTAGTTTTGGTCAATACAAAGATGCATATATGCCATGTATGGCAAGGACCTGAATTCAAACGTAATACAAAACAACAAAATAATATAAGATTAGCATAAGAAATTTACTTACTGATAAGTCTAAATATAAAAACAGGGAAAATCTGTTCCAACTGACCAGCGGGGAACCAAAGGATGGATCCAAAAGGATACAACAGTGTCACACTAGCAAATGGATAAAATTGAAAACAGGGAAAATATGACACAGCATCCAATGGGAGTCACACAAAATATAAATAAAGTTAAAAACCCTGGGTTTTTAACTTTATTTATATTTTTGTGTGACTCCCCCATTGGATTTTGTGTCATATTTTCCCTGTTTTTAATGATAAGTCTAAAAATTAAAAAATTACTGATAAGTCAGAACTAAAATTTATCATTGAAATATAAATAAGGAATAATAACATATTCAACTTCTTTCACAACTCTTCACGTTTTGTTCCCGAGTAAAGTAAATAAAGGCAATGCAATAGCAGGCAGGGAAGTTTCCGATGGTGTTGGGTTAAACCATTAAACATAATATGAGGATTTATCTTTGGTACCTTGGATAAGTTTGATGTAGTGGCTGTCTCGGTTTACTCAAAACTTGAACAGCCGAACTGTGTTTACATCGATATCGAAATTGCACTCCTAAATCGTATAAAGTGTCAGTGATCAACCAAATACATATGAATACGGTAAACTTTGTATTTCCTTTATATTCTTAGTGACAAAAACATGCCCAGATGACATCCGTGTTCCAAATGACTCCGGAGCTGGTGGTGCCTTTGTTACTTGGAAAGAAGTAGAAGTGGCGAATACCAATGTATCATCCAGTCATTCCAGGACAGATTTCTTCCCTATAGGTGTTACCACAGTCACTTATTTCATCGTTAATGACACTCTGTCAGCTACTTGCTCTTTCACTGTTGATGTCATGGGTAAGAATGACAATGTTTAACCGTAGAACTACTGAGCCATATTTTGTAACATGGACTACGAAGGAGGTTTTAATTATAAACGTCATATACTTATATTTAGTACTAATGTATAGCCATGGGTCTCCTCAATTCAGTGATACCAAAATCAGTACAAAAATTCCCCACATAGTGTCGCTATGACGTCATAATGTGAGTGCGCCCGTACAAATTTGGGTATTAGGCAAAATTGATTTTCGGCTAAAGATTCTACGAACATGCGATTTCCTTTTGTCCGGCATAAAGAATTACGATTTGCATCTCATGACATGAAAACATGATGCACAGCTAAATCATTTCAAGGGTTAGGTACTACATTAGTACATATTTCAAAAGCGCCAAAATATGGCATGGGTGGAAAATAGTGTCGCGTGGGAGTGACGATTCTCTAAATGGCCGTTTAATATTATCGGTGTGTAGTTTGGGAGTAATGCATCTCTATACGATGGCCCATAATTTTACATATTTAACTGGCCCTGGGCATCGTACATGGACTACTGAAGAGTATAGATCCAAAACAAATATCGTTCTGTATCTAACTTTATTTTTTTTATACATAGATATTGAGCCACCTGATATTGTTTGCCCGCCCGATATATCTGGATTTGCTGACTCTGGAAATATCTCTGTTCCGATGAACTGGCAACCTTTGACTGCTACAGATAACTCTGGAAACATAACGGAAATTAAATGTGGGAAAATAAATGGTTCAGATTTCCCGATTGGCGTTACGGAAGTTCGGTGTAATGTGCACGATGACAGTGGAAACAACGGTTCATGCACTTTTGAAGTTCATATCCAAGGTTTGTTTTTATGTTTAGGTAGACAATATTGTCGCCTTCCAATTAATGTTTGTTAAAATGCCAAACTCTGAAGTGAATAACGAAAATATTAAACCATGTAATCTTCTTTATATTGCACCTCTTCCTCATCCATATGATCCGCATCCGTCAACGACAACGATACCTACCACCACCACCACCACCACCACCACCACCACCAACAACAACAACAACAACAACAACAACAACACCGCTAACAACAACACCGCAAACAACAACACCATGAACACCCCCACCCACCACTAATATTTTAATCGCCATTGCAATATCATTTCATTATACAGCTAGATGTGTGGATATTATTATAAATACCAGCATTGGCATATTATCCTGGCCAAACTCTCTAGTGGGAGAAGTAGTGGACTCAAAAGAAAGATGCCCACTTAACACTGAAAGGCGTAAGTAATATAGTTTGAGTTTAGTTTAGTATTTTCAAACGTTACCCACACTTTGACGTCTAAAAGTAGTTGTGACTTCACACGACATGAGTAGACGTGGGTCAAGTGATTTATGGCAACGTTTTTGTCCCGATGACACAATCTATTTATGTAATAAGAATGTAAGATGAACATTTGTTGTTTTCGAGTTGTTTTCGGATTGTCTTTTTAAACAGAATTAACATTGCATTGAATTCCCAAATTTCAGTGAATATGAAAATAATTATACATTTCTTTTGTTGGGATAATGTGTAGTGATAATGCACGATGACCTGTTTTGCCATTAAAAATCCCTGAAAGAGACAATCAATCCATGCTACCTTTCACTAAAAGTGTATTTCAAAATTATTTTAAAATTGTCTTTCATCCACAGGTAACTTTGGGCTTGCTTCAAGAGAATGTGTTTACAACTCAACTTCTGGAGCTATGTGGGCTGCTCCGACGGTAATTCCTTGCGGACAAGTAACGACACCAACGATTGATGATTTAGCTGAGGTAGGTTGAAATACAATATGACAATTATTACTAGTTAATTTTACATGGATATATAAAATTATACAATTTTCAGTAGGTATTAAGATGCTTTTGAAACAACATATAATTTATGGTAGTAAATAAGACAATACAATGGATGAATTGTTACTTTATGAATGAATACAATAGCTTACACATTTAACGTGTGATTGTCTTGTAGTAATTGTATTTTGAAGTATAACTCTTTTGAATTAAAAACGTGGAAAAAAGTGAGAATAATATATGGCAACGCTTGCCCAAAGAGTTAACATTTTAAACTTTAAAATGCAATGGAAGTAACATGAACTTCAGTTTCATTTTTAACATGGTGTTTTTTTAGTACAGATTTCCATTTTTTAGAATAAACATGGTAAAGACGTACTTCTTCATTGACTAAATGTGAAAATTTTTGTCAATCTTCCTTACTTCTAATGGCACAAAAAATTAATATTGGAATTGCTCTTTTACACCAAAAAGTGTATACTTTATGTTACTTTTAAATTAATTTTCTTGTAATTGTTTAATAGATAACAGTCGATGAGCGTAATGTGAAAGAAGTTGCAGAAACTCTAGCAAACATCACCAAGGTCAACTCTAATATTGAGTCTGCGGCAACAGATATCAATGCTATACAAGAAGCATTCGTTAATGTTGTCAATGTTGGCTCACCGTCACCGGAGGTTAGATATATGAAATGACTTAAAGGCCTTATCAATGATACCAGCGAAAGTGTAAAAAAATTATATATAAATTACTTACAAGTGAAGGATAAGTCATAAACATTGTCATTGAATATTTTTAAAATAAAAGTTTTGCCAAACAAACAGCAGTATCAGGTAATTTCTCAATATACATGATATAAATAGAAAAATTACATTTTCATGTAAAATATCTTAATATTTGTCTTAGATACACGGCTAGTGGCTTTCGGCTTAACCACTTGTAGGCTATGTTAACACATCTATTCTAATAACAAAGGTGCAAAAATGAATTTTGATCATTTTCTGAATGAGCTGAAAATCACTGAATAGGCCTTTAATATAAAAACTGTGATACCTTATTATAGTATATTCCTAGTGTCGTGTCTTCGAATCCCCGCCGGTGCCGGTTTTTTAACGATCCGACTGCAGGCTTCATTTTCAGTACTTTTTGCATTTTTTCCTTAATCATTCTTGTGGTGTGGCTCCTAATGTGATTTATTCAAATCCTCAAAAAGATTTTTCTCTCTCTATACAGCCTGTCTCAAAAAAATTGTGCAAGTGAATTCTTCCTTATCAATGCCTATAGTAAAAGTGGCACAATTGTGATTTTACCCTTTCGTTGTTAAGTAAGCATATCTCGAGATTAAAAAAAGCAAATTGAACAGAACACACGGTATTTGAGAGCTAAGACTGTGCCCTTCACGTAGATGTAAGCATTATGTCACAACGGTATTTTCTAATTGCCAAAGAGGGCGCTTTTCACTTGCACAATTGTTTTGAGACAGGCTGTATATATAATTATATGCATTCGAATTTCTTTTTAATTCTGTATGTAAAAGAATATAAAATTCATACAAAGGTAACCTTAGATCTAAATATAAACGTTTTTGAACAAATAACATTATGGTTTCACTTGATTTTGATTTCAAAATATGAAAACAGGTAACAGAATCTGTAATTGAAATCGTGGACAATGTTCTCAGCAGCAATATTTCATCTGAGGAGAGTGATAATTCCGCTAACGCGTCATCGATGGTACTCAAAGCAGTTGAACAACAAATTGCCCAAACGCTAAAAGAACACGGGAAGTTTACCTCTGTTCAGCATAATATCGTGGTTGAAGCATTTACTTTAGATGAGGCCGGCAGCAAAGAAGGTGTAAGCTTTGCAGTAAATTTCCAAGCAGCCACAGATCAGCAGATGTCCAATTCTACCGCTAATCTGACATCAAATGTGACTAGTTCTATTGTTTTACCCAATGAAGCACTTTTCAACAATAGAAGCACAAAAGGTAAGGTATGAATAATAAAACACAGTGAATGCATCAGTTTGGATTCGTAAATCGATCACAATAGTAAACATAAAATATGACGTTTAGTTTACAGGTTTTGGTTAAAAGACCCTTTTAATTGGCAGGGCAATGGACACTAGAATTCCAACATAAGTCAACATTTTAAATTATGACACCGCACTTTTGGGGTTTCATGTTTATCTGTGTACTTTATGCATTTTTTTTATTTATTTTTTTTGTTATTAATGCAATTTCGTTCTCTTATACAGACACAAAAGTTAGCTTCATCAGTTACAATGAGAATAATCTTTTTCGATCTCGAATGCTGGGAAAACAAAACATGACGATCGTTTCAGGCCCTGTTATATCAGCAGTTGTTCTGGGAGAAACTTTTACTAACTTGGATAAACCTGTAATTGTAGAAATATTTCCGTCAAAGGTAAGTGATGACAACAACAACAACAACAACAACAACAACAACAACAACAACAACAACAATAATAATATTATGAAAAATAACAACAATAGCAGAAACAAAAACAAGTTTATCCTACTTAAAATGTTTCAGCCGACCGTTGGTTGGGGGCACTATGATACGGTTGTGGTATAGTAATGGTTGACAACATTATATTTCTGTTTTGCGTGTTTCAATGTGTGTGTTTTTGATGTTAATAGAATATAAAGCACAATTCAAGACTCATTAAAATGGCTCAAAACTAATGATTGTTCCTGAAATTAGGATTGCTGTGCTTAAACTTGTTTAAAAAGCACGTTGCTCAAAATGTTGCGGCAAGAATTATCTGACACTGATTGAGCTTGGAACCAAAGTAACATTATCGTATACCGTTGTGGCTATACATTATGTCTTTATATTTTGGCCATAGGTTGAGGAAGTCACACCATCAGTTTTAAACTCATCTGTATGCGTATTTTGGGATTTCAACCAAAGGAACGGAATTGGGGATTGGTCACAAGATGGCTGTGAGCGCATATACATCAGTTCAGGAAAAACAACATGCCGTTGTAATCATTTGACTCACTTCGCTGTTCTTGTGGTATGTCACAATCGTAATTAAGTATTCAAACAATAAAAATTGCCGTATTGAAAATGTAGATATAGCCTAATAATAATCTGGACGATGTATATGAAAAAAAAAAATCTAATTGTATTTACCAGTATCCATGCAATTGATATTTCTGAAGTAATAATTATAGGTAATATTTCCTTTTTCTTCACGACTAGGATGTTTCAGGTCACCAAGAACAAACTACATTCAGTCTTGTTTTGGATATCATCAGCAAAATTGGCTGTGCTTTCTCAATAGCGTCATTGTGTCTCACACTGGTGATATTACTTTTAACAAGGTATTCGGGTTTGTTGATTACTTCGTTGTCTGGCTTTAAGAACATAATCCTTACATTAGTTATATAATTTCTTACAATGTTTCTGAAGTTTATTGTGGAATGAAGGTAATCAAGAGCAGCAAGTGTAGGTATTTCAGTCATCTTTTCTAAATCTGTGTAATTTTGACATTCTAGACGGCTTCGAGAAACTCTTCCACGCAAGATTCTGATCCAATTCTGCCTGTCCATGCTATGTTTATACCTGGTCTTCCTCGTGGGCATTGATTCAAAGTCTGGACCAGGGTGTCTGGTAGTAGCAGGATTGTTGCATTACTTTGTGCTAACGACTGTTTTCTGGATGGGGATAGAAGCACGCAATATGTACATCAATCTGGTGACTGTGTTTGATATAGCAGGGTCGACATTCCTGAGAAAAGCATTGTGTGTCGCTTGGGGTAATATTTCTCTTCGTAATCTATTTCTGCTTGTATTTGTAAGCCTGAATGAGACATCAGAAGTGATAAATAAAGTAGAATTAATTAATTATTTGATCTAAACTTAACTTTCCAAGATTATTAATGAAGGTGTCGTATATATCAATATCATTAATATTGCATACTTGTATAAATATTGAACAATCTAATGGCTCAACTTCTTACAGGTGTGCCAATTATACCGGTTGCTGTTGTTATGGCTGTGAAATGGGGTGATTACGTCGCCGATGCATAGTACGTATCTATGTAGGCATACAATAATTCATATATTTCATATTTATTTATTTTTCCATAAAAATCAAGAACATTACATTAGTCCAAAAATATACAAACACGATACATATGGAGGAAAAGGCTGAAAGACCAAAAAGGCCTGAGAGTTATCCTTTCCCTAAAATCAAATGAAACCAAATAAAGCAACTTTACAAAACACAACCAAACGACAAGACAAGGGAAAGGGACGTGCTCGCGGGAAAGATTATATTTAGAGATCAGTTTTTTTAAAATTCATATATTGTTGAAAAGTCTCGATATATAGCTTATGAAGATATTAATTGGAAATCTTTTTATGCTTATTCGTTTAATGTTTAACTTATTTAAGTCATAATATGCAAACAAAAACAGCATAAAATTCGAATTGGTGTACAACTTTCATATCAACCACCTGTTAAAACGCATTAACAACACGATATTCAAAATCTTGATCTTATGCAAATGAAAAAACGTCTTTTTTAAAATAAATACTGATGTGAAGTTTGGTAGATATAGATAAACGTTTGACAAACATTTAGCGATCACAAACGTTTACGGGCGTTTACGAAAATGTTTGACAAACGTTTGTGATCGGCAATTCTTTGCCAAACGTTTGCGATCGGCAATTCTTTGCCAAACGTTTGTGATCGGCAATTCTTTGCCAAACGTTTGCGATCGGCAATTCTTTGCCAAACGTTTGTGATCGGCAATTCTTTGCCAAACGTTTGCAATCGGCAATTCTTTGACAAACGTTTGTGATCAGCAATTCTTTGACAAACGTTTTCCGAAAACGGCTGTGCATACACATAAATGTAGAAAGACCCGGAACAAGCATTATAACATGACTCAAGACTGTGGAAAGCAAAGATGTCTTCGTTTAAGACAGCAAATTCAAAATCAAGACATCATTTCATTCATTTTTCATACATTAAAAAATATGCAGGGAAAGTATCAGTCGAGCTAAGAAGTAGCATTTACTTTGCAATTCGGGAGAACGTCTTTCAATTTCAGTCTAATCTTCCACATCTACAAATAAATTTCTTTGTTTTCCTAATTCGTTTGCAGTTGTTTCTTGGCGCCTGGCTACGGACTATATTTTGGTGTTCTTCTCCCCGTCACCATGGTAATCTTACACAACACGGTCACTTTTCTAATAGTAATGCGCAAACTTCTGAAATCAAGCGTCGGGGGAAATGTTAAGAATTCTACAAAGACCATAGTCAGTCAGCGATTACGTAATGCGTTTTCTATATCGGTACTTCTTGGTCTTACCTGGATATTTGGTTTTCTTGCAATAAACAAGGCGAGGAGGGCTTTCCAGCTCATGTTTTGTCTCTGCAACTCTTTGCAAGGAGTGTTAGTGTTTGTTCTCTTCTGTCTCCTTCAAGAGGATATTCGCAAAGTTTTGGTGGATCACTGCTCTCGAAGTAACAAAGACAATATACCTAGCGGGAGATCAAAGAAATCGGACGCATCCTCACACGAATTGGCACATTCTGTTAACACATCAATTGAAGCAGGCAAATCTTACCTTATTCGTTGAACGAAACTTTACAAGCAGATAGCAACCGAAATAATCGGCGCAACCTGCTGAATAGACGATAGAGAAGGAACAAATTGTTCTTACTGAAAAAGATTTCTAACATCACCTTGGAAAAACTATGCAACATCACTTGATGTGTCATCACTGTAGAGAATAATTGTTTCATGTCATGATTTGAGAGAGACAGAAATGAGATCGAGATACAGATTCTATAGAGTAACGCATAGGATGAAAAACAGTGGAAACAACCTTCGTTGACATTCAGGAATCCCAAACATTAAAACGTATCATCAAAACATAATTATAATTATGTGACGTGGTATATCGAAAGGAGACACTTTTGGGCAGGATCGTAAATGGAGAAATAGCAAAAAATCTGACCTGGGTGATTTTTCACAATTTGGGTTTGTTGCAAATTTGTGATGTTAAAAATGTTTTAAATATTGTCTGATAGTTTCAGATCGGAATATAACTGGCATCTTGTATTTTTTAGACATGTTTCAATGTAATTCCTGTTCTCAACATTGTCAATGATATTTTTAAAAGCCAATATCTCAATTTCCAATTTTATAATACCATAACTTATGAACTCAATATCTTCGCTTAGGAATATCCGATTTCATTGGGGAAAACGGCGTTGTAGAGCCAAATATCTCTATATTTAAGATATTTAACCTGCCCAAATGGGTCTCTTTTGATATGACACGTCACATATGCTGGATATACATGAAAATGAAATTCTACTTGACTATTAGTAAATATATACGCAGCAAAGTGTTTCTAAACACTTTAGAATAACATTTAAATAGCGCTGATGCGCACCTAAGTTTTCCAGACGTTGATTTCTTCAGAAGGTAGTTTATCAGGATAATGAACAGGTATGGTACCAACACATCACCCTGAAGCACTCCAGTTGTTACTTGGAAAGGCTCTGAGATACGTCCATCTACCATAACGGCACTATTGGAGTCCTTGTAGAGCACCTGCATGGCATTGACCACAACCTTTGGTATTCCATAATGCCGCAGCACTAACGGACCTGTTGATGGAGTCGAAAGTGACTGTCAAGGGAAGTTGGTACTCCTTGAAGCCTTCCATGATCCTCCTCAAAATGTGTATTTGCTGATCTAAAGCCAGTCTGGTTGCTTCTCAGTAAAGGATCAATGTGAGGTCGGATCCTGTTCAGAAGGATCTTGTTGTACACTTTTGCGGCAATGGACATAAGCGAAATACAACGGTAGTTTGTCATGAGAGAGGGGCACCTTTTTTTGGTAGAGGAATGATTACATTTGTGACCCATTGACGTGGCGGTGTCAGCGTTGAGAATACCGCCATACAGAATTTGAGAATCATATCAATCATGCTATCCCCTCCTCCCTGAAGTGCTTCAGCAGTTATAGGCTAGCACAGTCGAATGCTGTTGTGCCACTGTCGTTGTTAAGGAGTGAGCTAAAATATTCCTTCCATTCCTCAAGCAGTTCATGGTCACTGGTTGGAGCTGATCCATCTCTCTTTTTGTCTTTCACCCCTTTCCTTGAGTTCTTCCTGGAAAAAATTCTTGAAGTGCAGTGAATCCAGCACTTTTTTTTATGGTATAACTTTTGCCATATTGAAGCTAAACTGATAAAGTATGGTGCAAAAGTAGAATAAATTCGCGCGAAGCGCGCCAATCTGTTCACTTTTGGGGCTAAAATTGTCAAATGAGGTTAATTTGGTCAGAAACCCACATACAGGCGTCAACATGGGGGATGATTGTATGGACCACCCCAGCAAAATATTGGGGGGGGGGGGTACCCTCCTCCCCACGGAGATCAACGCCTATGGTGTCATATTTGATCAAGAATTAGATATTCAGAAAGGTAGTTTCGAAAGCTATTCCCTCATATTCATCTATAAATAGTTTAATATTTAGTGATTTGAAAACAATCCATTCAGTAATCTTGTAATTTGTGAATAAATTTAATACACCAGTTTTGATTGGCTTTATTAGGTCATGTGGCAACATGTTACCATGGTAACCGTTATTGATCTAGCAAATAAGAAATTGAAAGCTGATGACATCAAAGAGGCGACTGCAAGCACCAGTCATGATATCTTAGTCTTGGAACAAATCTCAAAAGAACAAAAAGAATTTTGTAGATTAAATATGGCACTTTCAGTGACTTAGTGAATAATCATATTTCGGGTGTATAAATTATTTCAAACTATAATAATTAGCTCCACTCCAACATGTGTATTTCCATATACAGCCATTATAAACACGCTCTGGATGTCTACTGCAGATCTGTGTATTGATGAAGTAGTGCGTTGCTCTACATATGTAAAATTTATTAAACCCGCGCCCGATTACCCGTGTAATGTTTTCTTATGACGCCATCATGCATTATTAGTACTTAGGAAAGAGGCATTACCGAAAATAGGCTCAATGAAAATTATCCTAATTGTAAGTTTCATCTAAATTTTAAATTCATTTTTTCAACTTTTTTGAGGCAATCAATTCCCCTGTAACTAAAATTTCTTTTTGAAATAAAAAGCAACATTGCATTGTTTTATGCCAAAACAATTAGTTTATGCATTGTCAACAAAAGAGCTTGCAGTACTGTATTTCTTTCAATCTAATGGTAACCCTTAGTAACATAAGTTACCCATAGAAAACACATGGACATTATTGAAATTGATGTAAAAATAAAAGTTCACAAGATTTGATCGTCATATTTTCCAGAATAGGACTGCCTTTGATTTATGAATAAAAAGGAGTAGTTTAGAGATACTTTATTTTTGCCGATTTTTCAATTCCAAGTACATAAAGTACTGCCGATTTATCGGTTTTGACCCTTATAACTACTGTAGATCTATGCGTTGATGAAGTAGTGCATATAGCTTATAAATGTCTACTGTAGATGTAAGCATCGATGAAGTATAGGCCTATAGTCAACGGTATATAGCTGTATACATTGATTGAGTTGGGAAAGTACACCACTCTGTACTATATAATACAGTGACACCGCGCCGGTGAGCAGATTATTCAACTTTTCGTCGGAGGGGAATGTATATGGGGAGGGGGAAATATGTTTTCTTGTTTATATGGAAAAATTAAATTTTTCATAGCTTATATCAACAGAAGTAGTTACTTATTTACGTCTACTGTAAATAACGAAGTTGATCATGAAATAGTTAATAGCTTATGTCTACTGTAGACATATGCATTGATGAAGTATTATTCACTGCGTATGTTTACTGTAGATCTGCGTATTGATGAAGTACCCGGTAGTTCATTGCTTACGTCTACTGTAGACATGACATTGTACACTGATGAACTAGTTCATTGCTTACGTCTACTGTAGATAGGTGTACTAATGAAGTAGTTCATTACTTACGTCTACTATACATCTGTGTATTGATGAAGTAGTTCACTGTTGTATTGATGAAGTACAGGGTGTCCCAATAAAAACAGAACCCTCATTGCGCCCTCTTTTTCTCCTATTTCTGAAAAGTTAATCAAATATATTTTGGTATGTAAAGAAACCTTTATTCGTAAGCTTTAATAAACCGAAAGAAATATTTCAATCGGCTCACAACTTCTTGAAGATGTGTTCTTTTCAAGAAATGTACCCGTTTTTCACTCTCCACCACTGAGGAGGTTTGACTACTTCAAAGATTGAAAAGGAGTACACGTACCATGATAATGATAACTTTATTAATAACAAACTTTATTTAGGGATTGGGCCTATGGACTATGGATTGTGTTAAGTCTTTGTTATTTATGCCTTTTTGTTTTATTGTGTTTCTTACTTTCTTACTTTGTTGTTTCTTGCTTTCTTTTTATTTACAACATGTCATTTCTCTTTTTGGGATAAAAGGTAGCCTGAAAAGGGCTGCTGGTATGTCCTTGGTTCTTCTGAAGTGAGTTTAATGTGCTGCTTTGCCCTCTACCTGGTTGCCTCCTTGACGAATACAGGTTTCAGCCCTGGTCCTCATTGTATCATAAATTATTGCATTGTGTACCCTCTTTGTGTGCCGTATACTTGCGAATGCAGCAGTAATACGGTTGCGAAGATGTTAGAGGTTAGCTGATGCTGAGTTGTCTCAGAACTGGTGATCCTCGCTCATAGTGAATGCTTTCCAAAGCCGAATGCTATTATCTTTCCAGCGTGTGTTTCATTTTAATCTTTGATGTAGCCAAACCTTATCCGTGGACAGAGTGAAAACGGGTAGGCCTACATTTCTTAAAGGTGACATATCTTCAACAATTGTGAGCCGATGGAACAATTGTTTTGCTTTATTAAAGCTTACAGTTTAAGGGTTATTTACATACCAAAATATATTTCATCAACTTTTCAGAAATAGGAGAAAAAGAGGGCGCAACGAGGGACACCCTGTAGTTATACGTCTACTGTAGATTTGTGTACTGATCAAGTAGTTCATTGCTTACGTCTACTGAAGATTTGTGTATTGATGAAGTAGTTCATTGCTTACATATACGGTAGATCTGTGTATTGATGAAGTAGTTCATTCCTTATGTCTTCGGTAGATTTGTGTATTGATGAAGTAGTTCATTGTTTACGTCTTCTGTAGATTTGTGTATTGATGAAGTAGTTCATTGCTTACATCTACTGTAGATATGTGTATAGATGAAGTAATACATTCCTTACATCTTCTGTAGATTTGTGTATTGATGAAGTAGGCCTAGTTTATTGCTTATGTCTACTGTAGATTTGTGTATTGATGAAGTAGTTAATTTCTTACGTCTACGGTAGATCTATGCATTGATGAAGTAGTTCATTACTTATGATTTTTGCCTCATGACGTTGTGTATTATGTCAAGCAAAATATACATGGAAGTAGACAGCAGAATATTTACTACAGATTTGTACGAATGAATTAGAGTGAATTTTTACCGTTAAAATGTTAATTTTCGTATTAAAATTGAACTACTAGGCCTACATTGATGACTGTTATATCCCTTAGTATCTTAGTGTAATGTATTACGTGTGTAAACTTATTGCTTTGCTCAAAATTGTTTCTGTACATGTAGTTCCCTTTTTTGGATGAAGTATCAGACTGTAAGATATAACCTAACTGCCTTTGCAAGTACCGCTGAAAGCTGGTTTGTGAACAGACGAGAGAAATATGAAATTCGTAGCCTTATTATAATATATGCCAATAGCGTATGGAACAAAACAAAACCTGTTATCTGACTCAGATGTTGGTGTTTGAAGCTCCACACTGCTATATGAATGACAATTTGACTTTCCAAAGACTTGACTCAGTCTCAAATCCATTAGTATTGCCATTGATGCAGAGCGAGCGAGACACTGGAAATTTATTCAGACCTGTTCTGATTATACATGGAAATTAATCACTTTTATAAATACCAATACGAGCTGAATTCAATTGCTTGTAAATGATTCAAAAATTATTCCTTTTCAGCATTTGACTACACATCATTAATAATTAAAAATATGTTGAATATAAACACTAGTAATGATATAAACGTCTTAACCCAGCACACGTGAAAATTTAACCCCGTCTAAATATAGCACGTGTAGTACGTCATCTTTGCTATATTGAGCAGCCAGTGATGAAGCTGTGTGTGTGAGACTGGTTGTCCTTGCAGAATCACTGTATATGCATTGCACATGCATGTCGGCATTTTACCTGTTAAATTAAGCCGCTACTACAAAACATACATGCGGATGTTTCACACCTTATGAGCAGATCTTTTGTCTTACTCCATCTCAGCTCAGGACCCCCTGTGAAGGATATCATAGCAGTGGTTACCCCCTTGTCATCCAGCATCCAACCCCCTTCCTGATTGTTTTGAATAGCGGTTTGCTACTACAGGTAGGTGATAAAAATATGGGTTGACAACCAGATGGTTCTGTGTATTCACTGGCTGTGTGCGTGGGGCTACCAGATGGTACGATCAGAAACAATTATGTGTGTGTAAACTGTATTGGGCATTTGATTATCATCCCTAAATTAATACAAAAACACCAATTCAGTCAATTCAATCAAAAACAGTCTTGGGCTGTGAATATACCGTAAAACCCCTTCTACAAGCATATAGTGTGCTTCTGATGAAAGCTACATTAATCCAGTCGCCATTGTGGAGTTTCAGCAAATAAATTACGGATCCAAGCATAATACAAACAAGTGTTATTTTAAGACCGATCTATTGTATTGGTATATTAATGCTTGCTTCGAATTAATTAAGCTTTTATAAAAAACACTATATATGCGTGTAGACGGGGTTTTACGGTATTTCATAGTCCCATATGTCCTATTTTTATTGATTTTACATACACACATACTTCCTTGTTTATATTCATTTATTCAAGTGAAGCCCATTCCATAAATATTATGCAACTATATGAACATTTTGAATGCTTGATTAGGTTAAGCCAAAGCTTATGCAAAAGACATAAGGAGGTTGTTAGGCCTGTATATATAACCATGTATGCTAGGTTGTTTATTTTGTAGGTTATTTTCATTTTTGACAGCTTGCTGTAATTGCAACAACAACAGTCTGGGAAAATACATTATTTGACTGCTGTAGGTAGATCTGTTGATTTGGATTTTTTGTGTAGAAAACTAAAGAAAATTTGTTCTATTATGCTCTGGTAAACCAGATGTATAATTGGTCAAATCATGATGAAAGTGTTTACTTTTGTGACTTATTATTATGCTAGAAACTATTTATTACCCATGTCAGAACAAAAAAGGACAAATAATTGGTTTAGTATTTTAACCCAATATAATTAAATTTCAACATCTAATGCAATGATCATGTGAGGTATAGCTTGCACAGACCAAGACCATTTACATTTGGCATTTATAAGGAGGAGTTGTAACTGTAGTAAGCCAATTAAAATCAACCTAAATTACCACTTTACAATTAATAGAAATAAGCATATTTGAATTATTATTTGTATGTAATGTAATCATATGAATGTGAAGCTATGGGAATGTGACATTTGATTGCTTTGAAACTGATGAGATATTGTTTATTTATTTTATAAATCAATTCTTTCATCTATGAGATATGTGCAGTGGCCAGTTTTATAAGATTTTATCATAAGTTATGTGCAACTGATTCGAAAAATCATTAAAATAGATTTATCAGAACCTTTATTGAAACAAGTGTGTTGTACAAGATTAAATTTGGATTTAAACAATTTAAATCTCTCTTTTTTTCAACAGAGGACGATTGTATGCAGACTAATTATCTTAAAATTATGAGGTTCTGGGAACTGTTTAAGTTTTTATTGTTACTAGCAATCAGTTTTTCTATGCCATTCTGCACAGAAAACAATTTCTCACCAGAGTAGGAGACAATATTTTACACAATCCCAGAATACATTTCTTTCATTTCAATGTTCTGTACTGATTTGCTATCTAGTGCAATGTCATTACATATATCAATAGTGACTAAAAAAGTATGAACAGAGCACATCCAGATCTTGCAAAATATGTTTATTTCTTGACTATCAACCCATGTTTAATCAGTCTTTTCTCAACATGAAAACAAAGGAAATCTGTAAAAGGTAATGGGAGTGTCATTTGCTGTACTGAGGTGATGACATGTTGCAAAGGATTATGGGTAGGGTAAGATATCTTCTAGGATATCTCAAATGTGTTAAAACACAGCTATAGTGAAAAATATAAACAAGCGAATATGTTCAAAATGATTACATTGACATTACCAATGAAGCACCAGATTAATTGTCTAGGGAGACTAACAAATATTTTCAGCTTGGTAAGATAGTTATGTTGACATGTTATTTTTGAATGGTTCTAGTCTTGGAAAAAAACACACACACACACCAAAATCCTAGATTATAATTCACCAGTTGTGAGCTTTAAACATAATGTTATATCTATAGGGCTAGTAGTATATATTTTTCGACACTTTCTGTGCATTTTACCATTTGGGACCATGTAAAATACTACTGGACTTGCATGTAAGATACTGCTGTGCTCTACGGTGTAGAATGAAGACTGCATGATATGCATTTTATACGCACAGGTGGTAAAATGCATTCAAACTATAAAGCAGCTCTATGGGAGTCACCACCACAGTACAGAATAACCTTAAATTTTGCTTTATAATTTATTAAATACCAGCTACATGCTCCTGTGTTAATGATTATGGTGTGTGCACAAGAACTCAACCAATCATACCAGAATCCATAAAGTATAATGTTAAGCTTATTGGATGTGAGTAATGTAATAGTGTAGGTAAAGGCAGGTGAATAGAGCATTAATAGCATGTTATTTGGTCTGTTACACTGTTAATTCAATGATACATAAGAGCATTTGGTCGTGAAACTATGGTCAAAATCACACATATTTTAATATGTGTTGTTAGTAGGCTATGGTCTTAGTATAACTTGAATGTGTAATGGTTATTTTAACACACATAAGTATGATACAGAGGCAGTGCTTGAGTTAATTTTAACCATAACATATTCAAATGTTAATGCCTGTCTAACGCTTGTGTCATTCATGCATATTTCATAAACACAGTGTAAACATGGTACATTCACCTTAATTGCTTATACACAACAAGGACACTTGTATTATTTGCACAAGGGAATTGAGATGACCTTTGACATACAAAGGTCATCTGCATCTCATTAACCATGCATGCTGCTTAATAGGCTACTATTAAACATTTATTTTTTGAAATTGATAGTGACTGGGGATATGTAAAGTAGTTAATAAATATATCAATATTAAATTAAATAATTGTTGTATTTTACAGAAAGCACAATTTCTAATTTGGTAGTATTTTATTGTTAGAAAGTACAAATTTACCAATTTTGAATGTTTTTGCTTTGCTATTTCATGATTGACAATAGAGAGGAATCCTATAATGGTTAAAATGTCTTTAGCAAACAGTGAAGGGTTTTCCATTTGCAGGGCAGATCTATAGAAAGCAAGCAAATATTTGCTATCTTCAGTAGATAGCATAGATTCAATAGGCACACAACATATATTTGGTGCCTGTATTTATAGATAGTAAATTTACTTGTTGCATGAGTTTAAAGCTAGAATATAAAATATTGTGAAAAGATAACAAAAAGTAATATTGTATACAAATTTCCAGCATCCCTAAGCAGCTCAGATAGTAGGTGGTCTGTAGAAAGTGTACATTCTAAAATGGAAACATTTACAACAGTGTCTAGATATAATTATTACAAACAATGCAAATTTAGTATCAAGTTAGCTATCTTCAGTAGATAGCAAAATTCTTAATACCAAGATAATTTACTCTCATGAGTAAAATTCAGGTGATTTTTATGAAAAACAAAAAGTAAATTGTCAGAAGACTGTTGAAGCATTTATCATTTCAAGGATTATTATGGGATGAAAACCAACAGCGGCGGCGTATAATATATATACAAATACAGTTTTTATTCTCGCACAATACTGGACTGGAACGACCTCCCTTCAAATATTCTCAACATAACGCACTCACCTGCACTGAAAGCTTCAAAGTAGCTATTTCAGATCACATAATTAGTAACTCATTCCTTTTTTAATGTGGATTTTCATCCAAATCCATATCTCAATTAGATTGAGTATTTTGTAGATGTAAATGTAGATAGGACTTTCTTACAATGTCAAATGATCATCATTGTGGTTTGATTCTATATATGAGTAATCCACAATGAAAGATATGGTGTTCTAACAATTTCTATCATTGTTACAAATATGGTTGGAAAAATTTACCAAGCAGTTTTGAAATCAAATATAATAAAAAAAATAACAAGTACAAATTAAAGGAGTAATGCTAAGAGCTAGCTAGCAATTATAGATAAAATCTATAAGAAGCTAATCACAGCTATGTCCTCCTTACATCAATAAGTTGTATATATAAAGTTTTATTCTTACTTGTGACGGCATATAAATTTTAACGTACTTCATAAACAAATATAAATCTTAACAAGACATTATCATGAAAAAGCCCATGGTGATTCAAATTGAAGTATATAATGGTTTGAACACTTCCCCAGACGACTGAGGGTATTATAGTATGATGTGTTAAAGCTTGATGATTTGTAATAAAAATTGCATTTTTTGCATGAAGCACTAATGTATTTACTGAAGAATCATCAGAACAAACATGATCCTGTGTCATATACTGGGGTACCCAAAAAGGTGGTTTTGTTACAATTTGATGTGCAGCTTGGATTTCAAAACACTGTCTCTTGAGTATTCCATCACTTAGAAGATTCAATTAGGTCTTAAATTGAGGCTAATTTATTCTATATAACTCATGTTTTTTACCTGTTTTAAAATAATTTTGAATTATTTTCTTATGACGTTTGGCATGAAATGTGCCAAGGGTGGCTGAGGATTGGGGGGAGGAGGATTAGGGGGAGGGATTCGTATCGTAAATTTCATCTAAAACCCCCATTAAAAATTTGAATCTAGTAAAAAAATGTCTAAATGAACTCCCAGACATCTAAACCAAGTAAATAAATACATAAAGTCATTTAAAAGACTAATGCTTTCTCAGAATGATTGTAAATGTGGAAAAAAGAGGTGGGGTTTTTGCCCGCACTCTCTCATTTTGAACCGATTTCCATAAAAAAGGTGTCAAAATGCTCAGGAGGATGAACCACTTCAAATGAGACATGTAGGTAAAATGTTTGAAACATTTTATTTTTTTACTATGTAACACAAAGGTACCCCAGGTTGTGGCACAGGACCATATATCAATAACAGTGAAAAGTTATATAATACATGAAAAAGCAAAGTGGCTGGCTTTTAATAGCTCAAAATCCTCCAAGCTAATGCATGCAAAAAATAATGTAATTTTATGACACTGGAATAACATGACTATTATTTTAGGGAATGATTGATGGCTGCAGTGTTATCTGTTTATACTGTTCAGGGAATATATTATTCTATACCATGACTACTATACTGTAAAAATAATGTTAATTTTATATTATACAATAAAATGTCATGCAGATATTATGCCAACAAATGACTGTCAATTTACAGTCGACTGCTAAAAAATACAATAAACTGCAGTAGAAATTTACAGTAAATTTAAAATGTGAAATTTGGAAAAAATTAGTTTTTTTAAACAATATTTGTTTGTGTTTTTCAAAATCGTTCATTTCCTCCTAGGCGAAAAAACAAACCAACCCAAAACACACTTTTCTAGAGGCACAATTGACATATATTTGCATCTTTTTTTAAAGATGTACAAAATTTCAAACAGCTGTTATTTTGGCCGAAGTGGATTGCTTTTGAACATTTTCAAAAGATGTTTGCAAAATATTTTCAGATTTTTTTCAAGCTTTCAGTGTAGCCTCTTCCAGAACAAACCAAAATCCCAACCAAACCTACTTAGCAAGTCCAAGACCTAGAACAGGTTTTTTTTGTCACCTTGCATGTATTTATATACACATCAGACCCATGTTCGGCACCTATGAATATGAGTATATGGGACTTGATCAGGCAAACTGAAGACAAAGTCATGAAAATCCCATTTTAAGATTTAAAAAAGGTTATTTCAGACATTGAATGTACTGCTCGAAATGTCAAAAGGCTCAAGTTACCATTATCATGATCATGTACATTCATGGGCAATGGTTGATTGGACTTTGACACACATGAGGCTCTCTTGAAGTATTCCTGACAACTGAGATTTTATGGTACTTTGCTGATTTTACAATAAAATAAGTTTGCAAATCATTGATGCTCACCGTATCCGCGTACCACCCATGGTTTAAAAGTCAAAGTGATAATTATGAGGGAAAGAAAATCAACTGCCTTTGAGAAATGGTTTGTACCCATTTAGAAGTACATTTTGCAATGAGATGGTATACATTTTAGTTTTAAGCTTTCAGAGGAAAAATTAACAAACAATTTGTTACGTAGATTAACAAAACATAAAACATATGTTGCTTATGAATGACTCATTAGTAAATGAGGATCTAATAAAGACTAACATTTTTAAACATCATTATTTCATTAAGCAAACAATAAAGCAGACTCCATTATTGATTAACTAATGGGTTTTGAAAAGGACCGAAGAAAGACAGCTATTGTATCCGTGCTAATGATATTAATTATTACATCTTTACACTGAGCTAGGCCTTAGGTAAACACTACTTAAGCTTTATTACTGAAAGGGCACTAACTAGAATTTGAACAATAAGTCTATGTAAAAGTTTACATAATTAACGATAATTGCTTTTTTATTTTATTTATATCTGAAAAATGAGAATTAATGGCAGGCAAAAGATGAAAATTTCTTTTCAAATAAGTTTGATAACATCAGTTTTTTGATATATAAATGTATTGAGCATAAAATTAGCCTATGGAGCATTAGCTTGTATACATGCAAGATGTCATATCTAGATTGTTGCAAATATAATTTAATCTATTTTAATTGAAAAAATATAAGAAGCTATGTAAGATACTGCAAACACCCTAACAGTGATGTTTTCCATGTATTACATCAATTTATTTGATATCACAATTCACAACCCTTGAAATTTATATTTCTTTCTTCATTGAGCTAAAGACTTAAAATCAGTAAAATCTTTGTTTCATTTTCAGACTGTGTAACACAGGATTTTTACAGGGTGATGCAGAATTTCCAAAATGTGAACCTTTTTTTTTCAAAATAATAAAATGGTATCATTTTTCCGTTTTCCATGAAAAATCAGGGAACAACTATTATGATAGTCCCACTTCAGGAGCTTGCAGACCATTATACTATGTTGCAAGGGACTTTTGTTGTTTTGCAGTGGTTAAATGCAAGATTGTAAGCTTTGCTCACAACAACCAAAGTTTGTGACAACAAAAATTTCTTGATTTTCACACAAATGTGCTTTAATTGTGAAAAAGTCTTAACATTCAATGGGATCCTGCAGTGAATTTGCCAATATGGCATGCATATAGGCCTAATCTGTTTTCTTCTGTATTGCCTCATTAATTTGGCTTATGGTAATATTTACTGTTTGAATCGGTGCATGCAGACATCTTAACAGGAGTGACTTCTTCCTGTGGCTGAAGGAAAAATGATTTATTTTCCCTTCTGACTGTTAAGAGTGTACTCAGACTGTTTTGTAAATATAAAGCAAGCAATGTCTTCACAATGGTGTCAAATTCTGCACAGTGTCTGTAATTGTGTATTCCTAACAAATTGAATACTGCTGACCGGGGGTACTCAAGTTTGGTTTTGGTAGGGACGTGCATTGAGATTTTGGAAGTAGACCCATAAATATACCAATTTTTCAAGAAATTTGGACCCATTTATATACCAAAAGTCAACATTTTTGGCGAATTTACCCAAAATTGTCTTAATTTTACAAATTTTTCCAAAATTTTGGGAAAATTTTGGCTAGATTAAGGAAAAGTTGGGCTGTTTTCCGAAAAAATTGAGAAAATTTTGAAAAAGGACCCATTCATATACCAAAATAGGCTTTGAAAAAGGGGTCATTGATATACCAGAAGGCTGAAAATGCTACCCATGTTTGCGGCACGTCCCCGTATGGTCATTTGTACTGAGTACCCCCCCCGGGACTGCTGACAACCTGAAATTGGTCAATCAAATGTAACTCCATGTCTTCACAAACACATCTTCCTTCATGCATCACATGTTAGTGATGCTAAATTGGTTTGACCTTTTTTATGGTCCATACATCTTACAAGTAGCTGAGAAGGATGCTGTTCTTGCATGCATGGCTACAGTAAAAAATTCATAGACTGATGTTGTCCACATTCTTATTCTTTTATAAAGGTCAATCTATTACAGTATTTTGTGGGAGGTGAATAGACATCAGATTTCTCACTTTTCTGGTCAAAATAGTACTACTAATAAAAACAAACCATAAACCTTCCCATTAAGTATACTTATTTTTTTCTTGTACATCGCTACATATTTTGAGAAAACATGCCTCAAAAGTGCTCTGCATTAAAAGTGAATAATTTGCTTTTAAATTCCGATAGATTTTATCTGGAAGTAAAGATACGATAACCTTCTATATCAACACGTAGCAATATCATTTATTATTCATTGTGTATTTTCAGTAGTAAATTAGTTGAGGATATGCAAAGCACAATATAACCAAATTAAATGCTGCCTTGTGAAATGTTGTATTAATTATATCTTTATTATTTGCAATGAGATATTTTACTAATTTAAGGGTCTCATCGTGTGAATATGGATTAAAAAGCATGGCCATTTAAAAATAAATATGTTAGCCTCCCGTAATATAACGCCATCAATAACAACTAATATCGCAAAAATAATATAGGGCAGCACATGGCATACATAACATTTTGTGCCTCAACAATGCATTTATCATAGTACTTAGGTCATTCTAATTGATTAAAATGACTTCATTACTTTCCTCAATGATAAATGTTGACCACTGCTTACTCACATATTATTCACCTATCTACTTAGCTCATTCTAATTGATTAAAATGACTTCATTACTTTCCTCAATGATAAATGTTGACCACTGCTTACTCACACATTATTCACCTATCTCTGATTCACACTCTTCAAATTATTATTATTATTACTAAATTTGTTATGATATAAATAAAACATCGGTGACTGATCAATAACTATATTCATAAGAGTCACACCATGATGTCACCTGTCAACTGAACACACACAGACATGTCACAATTCTGGCTGCATGGGTCAAATATATAAAGATAGATATATAGAAGCTTATAGATGCACATGTACTAGTTAATGTGGATATCTATTTAACACAAAGCTGTATATTGAAAACACAATTTTCATATAGCATTCTTAAAATGAAAATGCTTATAAAAAATTATCTTAATATTTTCTGAATCTATAATATGTACTAGGATTATTTTGCATTATGTTTTGTGATTATATGCTTCACAGCTGTGCAGGAACTAAGCTGCTTTATTCAAAATTATATAGTTAAACGAATTTCTATATGAGCCATTAAATTGCACACATATTTATTTGTTTAATTTAGTTCTGAAGTGGAAAGCTTTTTGTATACCAATTGTGCCTAACTTTCACATTTGCAAATTATTGTAATATGAATTCATATCTTAGTAAGGCAGTGTTCAGAAATACTTTGGTGGGGGGACTAGGCACTTGGAAATTTTTTGAGTCAAAACTTTCTTGACCCACCTCCAGAGGACCTGGAATAGGGTACCTTAATGACACAAATGTTACTCGAAAAGGGTAGCTAAACTTGGCACCAATATATATATATATGCCAACACAAATCAGTGGAAATGATGGTCAAAGTCTGGGTGAAATTTTACTTAAAAATTCTCAACATTATGTTTTTCATTTGGTTTTCTTCAGGCCTCTTGACTAATCGCTACTGGTGATTTTATATGTGTTAATCACAGTAAAATACTTGCTTGTAGAAAATCAACCATATAGTACTTGCTTTGGTCCACAATGAAAAATACTTGCTTGGGGTACTTTTTGAAAGTCCTTGTGTGGAATGTAGATGATGTACAACTTGAAATACAAGTGGCCTCTGGGGGCCTTAGGTACACATATCTACTCCTCAACCCAGGCCAACTCTTGACAACCTGTTCTAAGTCAAAGAAAGTTTGTTGGATCAATTATTGATGCAGAAGGCAGATTATTAATCTTGTCAAAGAATTCTGGCAAAGAATCAAAGTAGGCTAATTATGGATGAAGGTTCATATATTAGACTGATTTGCAGGCCTATAGTTCTAGGAGACTCAGTCTAGTTGGCTTACCAACCCCGCGCTACCAACAAGCACTGTACTGTAGACCTCTTAACCAGGGACATGCAATTTGCGCAGAAAAAATAGCACATTGCCCGGAATTGTGCGGAACTGTTTTTTTTTCAGTGCAAATCATGTATCCCTGCCCATAGGGAAAAAAATAGCCAATTGCGTGGAAAAAAAGTTCCGCGCAAATCGCTTGTCCCTGCTCTTAACCAATGACCATGTGTATTTGGTGCAGCACTTTTGCTAGTTGTGCTTTGGGTAATGTATGTCACATGTGAATCCCGGGATGTGAATTTATGTGAGCTTAAGGATGCCCATGTATTTACCAGCATACACCTGGTGCACATGCATGGTTTTTGAAACAGTTCCTTGTGATGTTGAGTCTGTTGGGTCTGTTCCACCTAATACACCCACATAGAATAGATTCAAACTTAACCTGTTGAGGTACTCCCTTTCAGTACACTTGATATGGGAAATTGGGTCAAAAATGTATAAAAATGGCATCACAGGAAAATGATTTGGGCATTGAGTTACAATGACTGTGAAATTTGGTGTAACCTGATTTGTCAAGTCTTCTTTCTATAATATTTTTGTAGGACACCCAAACTGATAGCTACTGATTACTATAGCACTTTGCTGATTACACTTTTTTAAACTTTTTTTAAGTAGTATATTTTTTAATGAGATTGCAGTATGAATTTAGCATACATGCTGAAACTCAATGCAACCTAGAAGTTAGCAGCCAGAGATGGAAAGTGGAATCCTGTGTCGTGCAAATTATGAAAACAGTATGGCCCCCGATTGAAGCTTTGCAACAGTTGAATTGACCTAATTATGATTTGCAGATTGATATTGCCATTTTTTAATTCAACCAAATCACAATAATCTTCACAGCTTCTCTGAAAATAAGTAGGAAAGAAATGTAAGATTAAGAATAATTCAATGAATGAAGATTAAGTAATTATACTTTCAAGCATACTATAGTAAAGGAGCTACTTTGGGCTTCATGTTTGCATAATATTTTTGTGAAATACTTTATTTGTGACCCATCACATCGAAACACAGCAGTTGTCGGAAACCTACATTTAAAGACAATAAAGAAAATGTGCCCCGAAAAATAAAGAAAATAATAAGAAATTTGAACTGTATTTGTCACATAAAATCGCCATTTTACATGCGATATTAATGAAAGAGGTTTCTTGGTAAAGAAATCTACAAGTTCATTTCGACGACAACTGCCGTGTTTCGATGTGATGGGTCACAATTGCTCATTTACATTTTGTACCTGATTAAAGCTCTGATATCTTTGTCTTTGTCTTGCTCTATGTGAGTTGTGTCAGAGTGAGTTTACTGTTTTGTGAGATGAGTTTTTTTATGAGATGAAAGTTCTTGTCTGTCTATGTTTGGGATAATTCATTACTTTGCCTTTTTCCTATGCAAAAAGCTATAGGCCTATTTCCATTAATCTCAAATCTCAAATATAACTTGTCGAATATAAAGAACATAATAAAAAAAATTGTGCTGTTTCATTTGTTGCGTCTGAACTATTCCTATGTATGAGGGGATATTGAGGAGGTAAAAATATAATCATGGTACGTACATTCAGTCATTGTAAAAGAATTGAAACTAAATTGCGTTTTTTTTTCTGTCATGTCAGTGGGAGAATGATGAAATTTGAAGATTCTCAGTGGCCCTGTAATATGCAGGACACACTGGTTTTTGTGTTAAAAAGATGCAACTTGTCACAATCAGGGCAACTGAACTTTCAAAATTTGCACACCTGCACCAATTGTACCATTTTATGAGATGAGCCAACCAAATGCTAATAGAGCAGCAGTACTGCTGATGTTCGTGAATCATTCTAAAGAATAAATATGGAATTTCAAGGTAAAATAGATCTATATTACACATGATCAATTTATGGAGCAATGAAGCAATTTTTTTTTATCCCTTTAATATCATTCTTTTATAATAAATCGCACAATATTCTGCTATATATAGGTCTTAATCTGTTCTATGGATTCATTGGCTATATATTTCATGGCTGACTAATATAATGCTTTGCTCATGTTTCACATGGATGGAATGATTTAATAAGTGAAATTCAATTTTTCATTTTTAATTGCGGATTCCGATTACAAGTTGACATTTATCAGAATTTTGAAATGAACTTGCTGTGAGTTGCAGTAAGAATGTGACTGTGATTGAGTGAAATGTCATGCATTTCATTACTTTCTATACCATGGTTTTGCTTACATGCTGACCTTTCATGTGTCCACCTTGCATGTGAATTGGAGGCACCTCTTGGGAGGGAAAAAGTAACATATGTGACTGTACAGCACGAATGAGCCGTAAATTCCCTAAATTGTATTCTGAGTTACAATGTAAAATTTGTATACTGGTTGTATTCATCGGTAACAAAAGCTGGTGCGACATCTATTTCATTTTGATAGTCAAACACCAATCAATAATCCTATTGCTGAAGTGGATAATAAGCTTCTACCTTAGATGGCTAAAGAAGTTTTAATAGCTCTAGTCTTTGTTTGCTTTGGCTAAATCCTGTTCAAGTGGTGGGTAACCAGGCATTGTATTTTGTATAGGTATGTACCAACAATTAACAATGAGAGAACTTTCTTAAACCTCGTTGACTTGGGGATGATTTGAAATGACCGCCAATTATGACTGTTTGATATTTATTGCCAGCAATGTGGAAAAAGAGACACATGTAGAAACGAAAAAGCTAGCATTTTATTGAAGGAGCAAAGTTTAACAACCCATAACCTTCGCTTCTGGGTATCGTTTGAAGTCAAATGATAAACCATTTCAAAGCTTATGATGTATATTTTTTAAACACAAAATAAAACAAAATTGACTGGGGGAGGAATTTACGGCTCATTCGCCGTGTACGGTCACATATATCAAAAAGGTAAAGAATATCGCAGGAGCAATGTATAAATACCAGTATTTGGTAGTATGCCATTTTAATCATGCTGTTCATCTTTCCACTCAGGTTTATGCATTTTGAATGCAGACATCCCTAAATCTTCTACATTCACAACAGTATATTATATCACTGCACGCTGGACTTAAATTATTCATGTCTTATCATGATATAGAAAATAAAAGTTAAAGTGATCCAATTTCTTTCTCTATTATGTGATAACTATATAGATAATATGTAAACTCAGAAATAAAATTCATTCTATGTGTCCATGTAAATTTTGAGGTAGAGTGGCCGGAAGGCATCCTGCTGCAAATAATGGCTGATATACCCTGAATGAATATGCTCTCTGTTTATTGTCATCCCTTGGGACATTACAAGACAGAGTCTTTTTAATCTGTAAAGAATCATTTTGTGCAGACAGGCACAACATCTTAAGATTTTCAAAATTCATTGTATTTTAGTTTAATGGAGATTACCCAAAGGCCATGTTAGACTGAGTTCAGTATTGGCTGCACTAATCTAGAGAATAACCTTGCAACTTAAATGATCATTACAAAGTGATATCAATAATTGCAATTTCATCATTGTTCTCAAAGCACCTCAGCATCTAATAGATCAGTTGTAGATGGATAATGAGTTCCAAGCTGTCAAATTGATGATCACATGTTTAAAATATAGGTATACCCTGGGGTATACATCTTCACCCTTTACAGCGGTTCTGCCATATATATGAGGAGAGCCTCGATCTGGCAGCATGCATGGATGGGAATCGAACCAGTCATATAATATTGTTACATAATAGTTACATAATACTTCCTTTCATGTCTTTTGCCAGTTTGAGGCTCTCCCCTATATGGCGGAACCGTGCAATAGGCGAATATAGTATTTTCAGTTTGGTTGAAAAAAATGGTGAGGGCTTTTATTAGAGTTGTATTTTAATTAAAATTAGAGCAAATACTTGTAATTTGTATGCATATTGTATTGTCAGGCATATACTACTCTCTAAATGTGAAAGAGTGAAAAACAGCTCAAAAAGAGTGGTTTTTCCACTCCTCCTTGGAGCCGTATGAGTGACCACTCCTTTTAGAGTGAAATTCACTCTCCAAAAGAGTGAGGATATTCACTCGAAAAAAAAAGAGTGAATAAAATCACTCTTTTTAGGGAGAGTGAATTTCACTCCAAAAGGAGTGGTCACTCATACAGCTCAAAGAGGAGTGGAAAAACCACTCTTTTTGAGCTAATAGCTCTGAAATAAAGAAGTGAATGAGACTGACAAAAAATAATCACAGAAATAGGCACAAAATGTTCATTCATTCATGTATTTTTGTGAGCAAAGGAATTACAACACAATAAGTGTTATTACATGTTAATTAAGATTAAAATGGTAATTTTGGCATGATTAAAAGCTTAGTAACGTAGGACCATAGGCCTAGTATCACACATGCAGATAGACGTGCTGTAATAGTACAGCCTTTTGGAGACTGGTCAGACATAGAGGCCTATAGTCCTCTGTGACTTTTGGCATCACACATGCAGATATAACGTGCTGCAGTATATAAACATGATAAATTAGAGACTGGTCAGAGATAACAGGCCTATGCTTTGGCCTGATCCTATGGCCTAAGCCTAGCTAGGTATGGCCTTGCTGCATGTGATCCTGTGGCTACTAGCTACTGGTATGCATAGCATGACTAGCGCATCGGACTCAGAGATGTGATCGGGTACATACTAACAATAAAAAGGCTGATGCAGTATAACAAACATTACAATTATTACACAAGTACACTCAACCATTTACAGGTTTATGAAGTAATACACCAGGTATGCATAGCAGTGCATGAGTGTGCCACCGTAATGCTGGACCGACAATGTGAATCAATGTGTTCAACAAAATGAAGAAGCTTCATGGGTACAATTATCACCTTTGAGACAGTAACATCAGATTTTTAGTTGTCGATTACAATCTGCAATGATTCAACATATAAATAAAATAGTTCAAAGTATACTTACCGACGAAAATATTGGCTATTTCTTCGCCAAACTGCTACTGACAACTCCACCGCCATTGCTGCAACGACTATTCGCGAATGAATAATCAAAATTTTTTCGTGGCTCTCAGCATGAAAATCTGGCTTTCTGATTGGCTGTACGAACTGGGGATTCACTCCGCAAAGAGTGCTTCTGATTTCACTCTGAAATTGAGCGGTAATTTTGGGTCACTCTGTAAGGAGTGAATCTAGATTGACCGAGTAGAAGCTTTTTTTCACTCTAAAAGAACGACTAACCGCTCGAATAGAGTGAGAATGAAATCACTCCAAGTTCCGAGTGAAATTTTCACTCTTTTACATTTAGAGAGTATGTATACCAAGACAGATGTGCATATGTCATAAATTGCACCTAATCTTGGCAATATCACAGAAATCCCTTAATCTTAAGATGTTAGCAAACATGTGGACACAACTTAAGACTTCAAATTCTATCCATATAGTCAAAAGGCTCAGTTGATTGGAAGGGGTTAGTGAATAATACAGTGTCAAAAATAAGGTGTTAACATTTTATAGGGGAAAAATGTGTTTTAAGATTTATGATGCATCAGGTAAATGTAGGTCTGTATATTACAGGAATACTGATTGATCATCATGGACCAGTTGATTTAATGTGGATTTTATTATTATTATTTAATACTTGTGAATTACTTGGGGTTTTGAATTATATATGAGAGTGCTATCTTCTGTAGATAGCATTTATAGATTATAGCTTATCTTTCTGTATAGACGACATTATGTTTCGGTAGACAGCATTCAGAGGCAATTAAACCTTCATGCTCTGCGTGCTTGCCATAGGCTTTAAAATAAAGTCTAATTTATTTTCTCAAAATATTAAGAGCTATCTGAAGAACCACTGAACCAATACTAAGCTTGTTTGTACTCATTTTAGTGCATTTTCATGGCGATTTCAAATATCATCATGACAATTTACAATTCTGAAATTTTTGAATGTTTAACCAAATATTGAAACTTGTCGTCTGCATTCGACACCCGCGTGGAGAGAGTTAAATATTTATCATATGGCTATTAAAGAGCCCATCCAGGAGGAGGCTGAGTGGCCGAAATGTGCACAAAAAGTTTGATTTTGCATAATTTTACAGACAACCCCAGGAGAGCGATAAGTCTACAATATCTCCCATGAGCATGCCAGACACTGGCATAATTATATAGGTCATCTCATACATAGATATTTTTATGCCATAAGCTTTACACATTTTTATGCTATAAGCTTTACACATCATTTGCTTATCTTCAGTAGATAGCATTTTGTAGGATATCATATGTAGTGTAGATAGTTGAATGCTATCAAGACATTGAGTTTGTGGCTCTGAATGTTTTGCTGATGGCAGTTGCCTGTATCTGAATCATGCATACTTATATGGGCTATCTTTAATAAATGATGTGATGGTGGGTATGTGTGTGGGTGGTTAAATGATGCATATTAATTTATTTTTAGGATACCTAGCAATATTATGAAGTCAATAATTTTCATCAGATATTGCATAAAAACTAAATTAATGTCATATACATAGTACAGTAACTTATGTTAAGGTCAAATTAGTATGCGTGGGTGTGTGTGATCTATGTTCATTCAGTTTGGATACATAATGTATTAAGGTTGCTGCCTCAATTCAAAGTAATCATTTCAGTCACCTGTTTGAATAACTAAATAGGGGAAATATTGATAAAAATGGCCTTTAAAACATCCTTCTTTATTTAGATTTAGGCACAGGTACGTCACCCCCGAGGTTCACACATTTATTATTGGCACACCTTGAGATGGTCAAAGCACTATGAGTGAGGAGTTAGTGAAAGTCCCTATTGGGTACATATGCCAGGTACATCAGCATTAATTTTGAATGCTGTTTAATCTATTTTATACCTCAGACAATATAACTATAATAATTTAGGTTCAATGTTTGTCTTGTCTTGTGCTGATACTACGTACCAACACCCCATAAAAAGAGTCAACAGGGTTCCCCAGATAATTTCAGATTAAATTAATGATTTTAGGGTAAAATTTATAATTTTAGGGTAAAATTTATAATTTTAGGGTAAAATTTATAATTTTAGGGTAAAATTTATAATTTTAGGGTAAAATGTGTAATTTTAGGGTAAAATTCTTAAAACTATACACTTTCTTCTGCAGCTTGTAAGCAGGTTCAAATTATGTTCACTATTTTGTTACTTTTGTCTTTCTTTTACTCTCACAGGATTCATTATAATTTTAACACTATTATAAATTTTATATTTCATATTGCAGCCCATTTTATAAACTAATAATGCATTATTAAGTGCAATATACCTTCAGGTTGATTAAATCATAATATAGGAGGTAATCAAAATCAACTTGACACATTTAACAAGTCATGCACCCACATATTTGCGTCCTTCACCACCATCCTCCCACGGTTTTCTTTTCATAAATATGAAAATGATCGTATCAGTATTGTGTGTAGAGGAGCATATGCATACATTATTGATATTATGTTACATATAATTAGATGCAAGTTATTTACCTCAGGATGTTGGTTTTCCTTCAAGTTTTCTTTAATTCAAATACAGTGGACAGTATTCGATCTGAATTATTGCTTTTTTTCCACAATTTGAAGAATTTTGTTAATTTGATTGCAAAATTTTTACAAAACCCTGCATGCAATCTGCAAATACCAATGTTTTATATGACACTGTTTGAGTATGCAATTATGGTTTAAGAAACCCTACCAAAAATAAACCAACATCACCCAACAACAACAAGAGACCTATATTATAATTTACCTTTTACAGACTTGGAATAATAAATAAGGCACTGTATTATGAAGCTGCATTCAATAATACTAAAAATATGTGAACCCAGGGAGTAAGCAGGTTCCTACATGCCATGCAGAAATTGACAAGATTGAAGCGTTGATCAAACATTATCCATGTAACGCCCAGTAAATAATCATCTTCTTGTCCTGGCATGGTGTTCATTAGTATGACGGTAATAACCTGTCCCACTCAATAATTAAACTCTTACCATGGTTTTAGTTTATGCTGACATGCACACATTCCTGATGCGAGGTTTTGTCTGCAGTGACTTCCATTAACACATTGCCCAGGCATTGCCTTTATGTTACTTGACAAACTAGATAACATCAATGTTTAATATGTGCAAGGGAGCGAGTGAATCTCTCTGAAAGTTTATGTAAATTGTAGTGAATTTCAGGATAGATGTCCATGGAGACACTGGTGTACTTGGTATTTATGATAATGGACAACTACTGAAGTATATGCTATTGAGCAAGATGCAAGGTTGATAATAACTAGATATGGATGTGATATGCATTGCTATCTACTGAAGATAGCAATCTCCGCAGTATGTACTTTGGAGTATATCACGCATGGTGCAAACTGACTTTCTTATTAAATTTTTGATCAGGTGATAATCACAAGATTTCTAGTAAGAGTATAAATTTTTCATTATTTGCTCCGACTTTGTAATCATGAAATTAGATTTTGTTAATACTTAACAGCATGCAGTGCTGTTCTCATTTTTACCAATGCATTTTATATGTATTTACTCAATTTCAGTATAAAATATTTTTTTAATAGTGAACTCAGTGGCAACCACTTGTCAGAAATTTTTTCTTCTTTATTGTACAATGTGTAAATGTCAGTTGCTGGCCATAGGGTATTTTATCTTGTATTTATGCCATCTCTTAACCACTTAGTGTAACCATTGCTTTTAACCAAGGATGTTCACCATCGTGGCTAAGCACAACATGCATAAACTGTACGATTTGGCTACTTCAGAATATTATATATTATTCATAACCTCATTAATAAACGCGATGCGTGCGATCCAATCATATTTTATTATTTGTGAAACGCGAACGCAAATCGAGGTCATTAATATCTCACAATTGACCGCAAAATGCGTAATTGTTCCAATGTCGCACACAATTGACTTCTCGTGCGCCGTGTTAAAGCGTCCAACGAACTTCTTGAGCGCTGGCTGCCGTATTTGGATTATGCTACCATATTTGCACAGATTCTGATATCGCACTTTTGTTATTGGTCGTTTTGTTTTAGCCTGATCGATTTTGGGAAAGGGAAGATGTAAGAATTGTTTATTTTACAAACTTTTGAGAAAATTTTGTGTTATTTTGTAAAGTTAAAAGATCAAAGTGACGGTTATGAATGAGGTTAATAACTTTGCATCGGTTATATATCGGGCATTGTGAAAAATCTAAACATTTTGCTTTGGACCTCGGAATATCCGTCGGGCTACGCCCTCGGGATATTCCTCGGTTCCAAAGGCAAAATGTTTAGATTTTTCTAATGCCCTCCAAATAACCGATCGCAGTTATTAACCTCTAATTATCTTTATTATTATTTATCATCATCATCATCATCATCATCTTCTTCATCATTATCATTATCATCATCATCATCATCATCATCATCATCATCATCATCATTATTATTATTATTATTGTTATTGTTATTGTTATTGTTATTATTTTTTATCATTATCATCATCATCATCATCGTCATCATCATCATCATCATCATCATCATCATCATCATTATTATTATTATTATTATTGTTATTGTTATTGTTATTGTTATTGTTATTATTTTTATCATTATCATCATCATCATCATCATCATCATCATCATCATCATCATCATCATCATCATCATCATTATTGTTGCTGTTCTTTCACAATGCAATGAACTGGTCTCTCATGTTGTCCAGATACAAGCAACAGTTACCAACACCATTTCTGCTCAATACAAATTAGTCAGGCATTTACAATATTATCCATTAGAGGAATATTAGTAGAACAATTCATGGACATTTGACAATAGTAGAAGAGAATATAGTTTAATAGTATGTTTTTCCACAAAAATGATCATTATGACTTGCAAAAGCTTTGGCATATAACTTCCAAGAAGGGAGGAATAAAAGTAATTTTTTAATATTATATTTATTTAAGTATAACTTTAGAATAATACATGTTACAATTTATAATACATTTTAAATTTCGTACATTCAAAATTGTCTTTCAGGTTTCAAAATGCCATATATTTGTGCCATGGAGTTTGGTTGGCATCTTGATGACCAGATATGAGTAGTATGAGGGTCGTCTTGAATTCTACCAACACAAGAGATTAGGATTGAGGTTAAGATTTAAATCTTAGAGTTTAGGGGTTAGGATTAAGGTTGGGATTAAGAGATTTGGTTTCAGCTTGGATTATGGTTTGGGTGGTGACCACTTTTTGAAATTCAAAATTGCTCTGGAAGTGAATTAAAGTGTTAATTCTTTCCAACTTCCAATTTATTTTTATGACCAAAAGCACCAGTGGTTTATGGAATTTGCTTTAACCTCTTTTAAAGAGAATATTGAGGTACTTTAAGTTGTTTGCTGTTGCCTCTGTGTGGCTATACAACTGGAAACAAATTAGTACATCAGTCGTAAGTTAACATGGTAGCACATTTAAAAGTACACGACCCTAGTATTGTGATTGGTGATAGCTGCAACTAGCTCCATTAGATATGTTATTTGCCATGTGTGTGAGCAACAAAAGAAACATCCACAGTTTATGTTATCTGCATGATAAGAGCTGAAATGCCTGATTTGCCCTGATTAGATTCACAGGGTGTTTCCAGTGTAGGGATAAACTGTATTCTCTTGGTCGGGCTGACGTCACAAAGGGGAAATAGCCTTGTAAAACCAGTGTGCGCATGTGTAGTTCCCCTTTCTCGAGCTGGTTGCTATGCGCGCTTGTGCAAAGAGGATGAAGGGGACAATGTTCCCGGATATCCGACCGAGTGAATGTGGTCAAATCTTAAAATGGATCTTACCAACATTCCACTCACTTTCCCCATTGTATCCAGGGATTGCATCACAAAATATATGGAAGACATCTCAGCAATATGAGCAAGACCAATATTATTTTCAAATATTTGATCTGCTGATTTTATTTTTTATGTTTATTTTGCCATTTTTTTGGTTAAATAAGTGAGTTTGTAGAGAATTCTGATTTTCTGCTCCTACAATATTAGATTCTGGGTATTGGATTTGCCTCTAAGGAGAAATACAAACTGGGGTTTACTCTGTTTCATCTTGTCCTACAAAACTTAGACAGTAGGTCATGGAATGTCAATCAGAATTGTGCCTGGTTTGTTGATGAGGAAAGTGGTTTTAGCTCTGATTAGGCTAAAAAAATGGTTGACTTGCCCTTTAGGTACCAACACCTGGGTCGGTCGGTCGATATATATATATATATTTTTTACGACGTGACACCTAATACTTTGCATAGAGAATTTTAGAGTAATAGAGACAGTATGCACTTTTCAAATGTACGCATCTTCAGGTGCATATTTTATCAAAAATACTACGGAAAATGTGTTTCAAATCAATGCAGGAAACGCGACTGAACACAATTTCCATCCCACATTTTCCTGTTAAAGTTATAGTATATGTTTACGCTGCCAAAATTAACTAAACAAATGCAGAAATCAAGTCAGAATTTGCAAGAAATTGATGATTTTATGCATTTATACTGCAGTTTAACATAGATAAAACATATATTTTGAATATTATAAACCAAAATATGACATTTCCCTATAGTCATATTTTTTTTTTTTTTTAATGTGACCGTTTTTAAAAAAAAAAAATTTTGGGTCGATCGATAAGGGCAAGTCAACTTATTTTTTAAGCCTTATTTAGAAACAGATTTTGGAGAAAACCGAGCAGGGGAGTCACATTACTTTAGGTTTTATAGTATACCTATGTATTACTCCCTTACCCAGAGACGGAATCAAGACTGTGGGACAGTCTATCTTTGTATAAACTTCTTTTTCAGCAAAGCGTTTTATTTCCTTGCTCATTATCTGCAGATAGCAATAAAAGTTGGGAAAGTTTATTCTGACAACAAACTAAATTTGTCAGACAAATTAAATGTTAAGAAAAGACTTTTACATGTGATAAGTGAATGCAGGATGACGTTTGAGGAATTAATTCATTAAAGTGGTTCTGTCGTACAATAACATTTGCTTTTATTAATATATTCCTGATCTGACAAGCGTTTGTTCTAAATTTCAACATGTATTTGGGTTAAATAGACACTACAAATTGATCAAAATAATGGTGTTTGACAACTTGTTGAATAGACAACTGGCCATAAGTGTGTGTACAGATGCACATGCTGGCCCAAATACATCAATTTACAGAAAGTCTAGGGACGGGTTGGGCTTTGATTGTAATGTTTTACACGTACCTGCTGACTACATTTTACAACAATCAATGAACAGTAATCAATAAATTGTCAATTTTTAACTGATTTTGTGTCCTATGAGAACATATGTGATGGGTTCAAGCAAAATAAGCCTGAAGTAATGAAAATTGATTTTGAGATACTATCAAAACAATAGATTCTTTTGTTTTCCAGAGACTGACTGGATCAATTTTAATGTATGGTAAAATGTAAATGTTCAAAACTTCAAAATCGAATATGTCAACATGCAAGTCATCTGAATGTAGGCAAATTTGCTCATCAAATGTGCTACCATACCTTAAAGCCATGTTGTAATATTTCCATAAAAAATAGATTTGTATTTCTTTTCCACAAAATGTTGGTTTTCTGTGTCAGATATGTCCCCTTTTAATTTTGACCTGAACAGATGAGGCAAAACAATACGGCGCATATCATGCCAAAGTGTTCATGCTGTCAATTGTAACTTCTGTTCAGTCCTTTTGATGTCTTATGACCTTCCTGTATGCTGTGTATGTACGTGTTATGGACATCATCATGTTTGACTAATTGTGATTGTAATGATTAAATGATGTATTATGTTGTTTTTATTCAAAGTCTCAAATTTTGTCACATCTACAGCACCTAAAGACTAAATTATATTACAATCCTGTAAAAACCAGAATTTTGAAAAACACTGAGGTCATCCTCGTCAGAAAATGTTAGAATATGGCTTTAACAAGAATATCATTTGTGACGTGCAATATGCCGCATGTATGATTATCAGTGGGTCTCTTTTGAGTATATTTTCAACTGAACAAAACAAACAAGAAACATACAAACAAACGTGACAAACAATTAATAACACCATTAAAGGGTTTTTTTCTCATCAGTTTTGGTTATAATAAAATGGTTAAATGCAGCACATGATGCAATATAAATATTGGAAATAATCATATAATTTGTGGCATGTCTCTCTTTTTGTTGGTATATGCACCTCATTGATGTCAGTCAAATTAGATCATGCCCATTTTGAGCTCAGCACACAATGAAATTGCTCTGGCTTCATTCTCCCCCCCCCCCCCAAGACAAATCTCTTCAAATCTTATAATATTGTGAATTCTGAGAAATTTCTTTCAAGGCCCATGCAATATTTACAGCTGGGTTCTAGAAAAAATTAGTCCTGGGGGTACTCAAGTATTTTTTTTTTCAAATAAAAATAAAATCTATAAACCAAAATTGCATGGCCAAGAAAAAGGAGTAATTGATATACCAAAAGGCCAAAATGCTACCCATGATTCATGTCTCGGTATATTAAATGGTCATCCCCCTCTCTGGAAATTAGTAAAGCATGAAAAATGATAACCTATATCTCCAACAATTATGGTCAGTAGTGGCTATTGGCTTAAAGATAAAAATGGGGACAGCCAGTGATGATTCTGTCCATTTCATATCATAATTAGATTACTCATATCATAGTCAAAGTAATTACATCCCTTAACAACTGCATGTATATCACCAATGCACAACAAGATGGACACAGAATTGGATTATGTCATTGATTATTGTTGACGTTGTGTGATGAACACACAAGGGAAATGAGCAGATTAAAACCCATATATAGAGTCAACATCTGTGTCACGATCAACCTAAATGAGTCGTTTGGTGCGTGACATCAACTCGCATAGTTTCATTTCATATTCTTGCTCGTTTAATAGACTTCAGTATGCTAAAAATTCTAAAATTGAAAGTATATGACCATACAGGGATGTACTGTAAACAGGTCACATTTTCTGCCATATTTATTTGGTATGTCAATGAAAACTTGGTCGAAGTCTAATATGGTATATATCTTGTTTTGCAAATTTGCAAATTAAAATGCCAAAACTTTCTGGGACTGATGAACTGTATCTCAAAATAAATTTTAGCAACAAAAAGGTTGATCGCTTCATATAAAGTATTATTTTGTTGTGGTGTTACATTTCTGTGAGCGATGATTGCATTGACATGAATAGTATTGTTCCTACAAGATGATACAACTGACATTTATGAAAGCATTCTTGGTATATATTTATAATGTTGGCACCATATTGGCCTAATTGATGGTAAATCTGCTAGGAATAACATTATCCTATCACAAGAACCATAAGTTCCTGTGCCATTTTCAAATATTGTAATTTGAATTTATGAATCAAATCAAAAAGTGAACAAGAGACTTGCTAAAATGCTTAATCACATCAGATATACTACAGTGGCTTTAAGCAGTGAGGCTAAGGGCTAGAGCTAGGGCTAGTCAGGATTTGTTTCCCCTTAAACCCCTAGCCTCAAGCCCAAAATGAAGTTTACAGTTTTCTATAATATTCTGATGGTTCAGATCCTCTTTCCAACATTGCATTTCCCTTGCCTTTATGTTATTTATGAAAGTCCAGTTATTTATTATAACACAAAAGTCAACATTATATATTGCTGAAATTATCAAATAAGGTGGTGACTAAAAACATTATTCTGTGATAAGGTAATTTCTATAAACTACCGTCATCATCACTACTGTCATTAAAACACATAATTATAATTTCACTTGGCAGATGGAAATTTGATCCAGGAAATCTGCTTCTCTGTTTCCATAGGAAATACGCATTGTTGAAAATTGCAGAGTTTGTAGCAAAAATGTCACCTGATAGGGTTGAAAGCACACACAATAATTATTAATGTTTCAAATTACGTACTTAAAAAACAATTGTCAGAAATTGAATAAATAAGAATAAACTCTAATTATGCATAATTATGGTTGGAAGGTATTAGATCTAAAGTCCCTTTTACATTAAATGTAAAAATAGAGGTCTTGTAGTAGGACACAAATATGAAAGTAGTGGCAACTCAATTCATGGGACTAAGTGGGACAGTTGCAAGATGTAAGCTTATACACCAATCCGACTTCGCCATTACTGCGGTGTCCCCGATGTAAAACTGCGGTGTCCTGAGGTCGGGGGTTCCACCTTCCACCCATTATTAATTGCGTACTACACAATTGTATCCGGAATTGTACACAACAGTGATATTCAATACACGATCATAAGAATTGAATTACGAATTAAATCTCCCGCTCTGGTACATCTGTGTTACCGTCAATAGAGGGCCAAATACAGTAAACGCTTCTCGGATTGGTGTATATGAAAGGATGTTCAAATGATGGTTTATGTCTTTTTTTTGTTGTAACAATTGATTAAGTTATTTCTTTCTTTCGTTTTTCTTCTTTCTTTCTTTCTTTCTTTCTTTCTTTCTTTCTTTCTTTCTTTCTTTCTTTCTTTCTTTCTTTCTTTCTTTCTTTCTTTCTTTCATCCGTTCTCTTTCTTTAGCCCTCTTCCTCACTTTAGATTATTTATATGTACCCTTTGCTTGAGTATATTTGTACTTTGTTATATATAATTGTTGATAATTATTAAGCTTTGTTTGTATATTTAATGTCTTGGATGCACCATCAGATAGATGAGTGCCGCTGATGTAAAAGTGAATTCCAAATAAAAACTTGAAACTTGAAACTTCAAGCTTGTTCAGGATGCCTTGAAAGAAACCTTTGAATGCTGTTTGTGTAGTTAGTGTATAATAATAGTGTTGTTGTGTATTGTGACATGGGAAGCAGAGAACATATTCTAGAGTCTATGCAGAGAATCTCAGCTTTTATCTGTAATCTTAATATTGTAGATGAATCATCCATACATAAATATCTGTAGAATTTATCATCCATTTTATATTGATAAATGATTGAATAGCAACTATTTGCATATTTTACTGATTGACAATTTCACCTGAAATAAAGATATTTTAAAGAGAATTGATTGTGAAAATAAGTAATTGGTATCATTTAGCTTAATTTTAAAGATTAGTTTTGATTTTAATGTTCTTTCATTTTTGTCATTCAGTTTATGCCCATTCCATTTTTTTTAATGGAAGAAGTCATTTGTGTACAGTCTTTCACAATATTTGAAATAAATCCTACAAACTGATTAGTGAACAATCCACTTTTTGATTTAATGTTCATTTTTAATGATTACATTTTAAATTTTAGTTGAGTGTCATGGAAAAGATTTAGCAAGACTAAGTGTCCCAAAGTGTAGCTGGTATAGAGACAGAATTCCAGGATATAATGACTTAGTGTTTCTAAGACACTTTCCATCGTATCTTCCATGCACCTGATGTAAAAAATGTATCAAAATGATTGGTACCAATCAGTTCTGATGGTTATTGAAAAGCCTGCTTCTTCCAAATATGTAACATTGGATCCTTTCGAAATTACCAAAATTTATTGCTTTATGACTGTTTATTACATTACTCAACAGATTATGCAGATCCTATGTTGCATTTTGATGTGGCAGTCATGTCCATAATCACTGGAAACTTCAAGGGTACTAATCATTTTGATACAGCCTGTACAAAATGAATTAATATATTTAAACACACCTGATAAACTACATAAAAGCAAAATATGCTTCTTCCATTTTGGGTCTTAAAGTTATTCACATTGCCTCTCTTAACCAAGCTATTGAGACTTGCTCTGAGGAATTATTTTCGTGATGCAGCCTTGAGCATTTGACTTAATTACTTCCAAATTTAAAATTCAATTATGTAAGTATCTGTCATGGGAATATGCTACTTATGTGTGATCTATTCTGGATTATTCTCTTTAGATGCTTTAAGGCAAAAGGTTTAGTACATGTACGCTGACTGCCCACTAACACCATCTGGAGAATAGTGATAAACTGTGTGCAGCATCTTTTGTCATCTTCTTCATTAAAGCCATAATGTACGATCTTATAATATGAAATTGGTTAATTTTTTTCAAACCTGAATTTTTGGCATATTTGTAATGTTTACACATGTCCCAACTTGCACCTAAATGGAATCAGCCAAATTAGTTGTGTTTGTAGGTCAACAGAGCAAAGTTCAACATAATGTCATAATTCAAAGAATTATGACATTATATGTCCACCTAAATAACCAACAGGGTTTCTTTCACTTTAACTTGTTATTTCAGCTCAAAATGGACAGAAACCCTCCCCGATAATTTTTACTAGCATTTAATATTTCAGCATTTGGAGTATAAAAATGATAACAAAGTTAAAATTTGAAGGAAATCATACATTAAGGGCTGGGGTATTATGAGCGTTTGGACAGTATTTATTTTGGGACATTAGAGCACATCAGACATATCGAATTGCATTCTGAATACGAAGAATGTCATTCTGATATCAAATAATTTTGATTTTTGAAATTAGCAATTTAATACATTTTATGGCAAATCATTAAAATTGATATTTTTGATATTTAACAGTACTTGAAGTAAAATTTATAAATCTGATGATTTATACTTAAAGTGTATGTAGGTGGGATGAAAAGCCGACGATCGATTGAAAATTTTGACCTTTCGTATTGAAGATATGGATTTTTTGTTCCAAAACACCAAAAAAAAAATTAGGTCTTTTGGGTAAAAAATCCATATCTTCAATATGAAAGGTCAGAATTTTCAATTGACCGTCGGCTTTTCCTCCCTGCTACATACACTTTAAGAATATATCATTAGATTTATATAATTTACTTCGAGGACTGTTATATATCAAAAATTTGAAAAATATCAATTTTTAATAATTTGTCATTATATTTGTATTATATCGTGAATTTCAAAAAATGAAAATTATTTGATATCAGAAAGATATGCTTCGTATTCAGAATGCAATTCGATAGGTCTGAGGTGCTCTCATGTCCCACAAAAAATACTGTCGAAACGCAATAAACGCTCATTTTAGATCCCTTAAGGCTTTAAAGGTATATATTGAAATGTGTTGCTATGGTCAACTTACAGCTTTACTTGCCCATAGCCACAGATTGGACTACCTGTCATAGTTCACAACTGAAGTTCACAACTTACCTGCCAACATTTAAAATTGCTTGAATTAAAAAAAATGTTGAGTACAGAATCATTCATGGCATGTTTAATGAGTACATATAGGTAAAAGTTTACTTACAAGGTTGAAATTTATAACTTAAATACCATTGCAACCATGTTACATCTCCTATTGGTATTTACAGTTCCAATTGCAAATATAGTGAATAATTCAAACCCTGGTCACAAGTGTATAGTGTCCTTTTAAAGTGACTTTTAGCATAGGCCTTCAAACACAGAAGGCCTATGATCATATCAAGGATCAAAAATATATGTCATATTTTCTGAAGTTGCTTTAATGGTTGGATAACTCAAGAGACTATCCTTAAACCATTTTGTTTTTAAAAAATACTGTCAAAATGTGAAAAGGGTAGTATCTGCCTTTGAAATCATGTCCCTTGTTGTATGGGCACAAATAATTAATATGTGTCCCTCTTGACACAGGCAGTATCTAGCTTACTCATTGCATTTTAGTATCTATGCAAAGGGTTATTTATAGGTGTGGTAAATATTCTAAAAGTGCAAGAAAACACCATGTTGTTTTTTGAGTGACATATATCTAAGGGCCAGTTTTATGGCTAGTGGTCAGACTTCCTAAGCCACCAGCCCAATTAGTCCTACATACCAGTGCTTACATGTCACATTGTACATCACCTGGAAAGATAAATCAGTAAAATGGATCCAAATTGGTAGGCCTGAGCCTGCTGGCTTATAAAGCCTGGCCACCAGCCAAGCTTTGAGAAATCAGGATTAAATGTCCTTTTAAAAAAACTACAGAAAACTAAGAGAAATTTCATAATATATTCTGTTGGTTGTATCTAAAATTGATTTCTACAAGATGTGACTCATTGTGCCTGCTAGGTCACAAGTGATCATCATACAAAATTCTATGAGATGGTATTATAGTAACAAGGCAATTAATCCACTCTTTGCCTTGTAATAATGAATTCCATGATGGCAATAACAACATAATGGTGATTAGGTTTGCTCTTAGATAGGACTTATACCTGAGCCCATAAATAATTCATTTGCACTGAGGATGAAAGACATAAGAGCTATTTATTATTCACGCATGTCTCAAGGATGCCTCATAATGGAGGTATGATCATGGCTTCTATCCTGCTGCATGTTCTTAAAATGGAAAAATTGGGCTAGATATGTAATTGGGATAAAACAACATAACTTGTTAAATATGCTTGAATAGCAAAATAATCAGAAAAGTGCTCCCCACTTGAACAACAAATAAAGATGTAATTTTGTTACAACCATGAAAAAAGAGAGGACAAATTAATTCACAGGTTTTTTTTGTTTTGTTTTAAATGCATATTGTATCATCTAAATTCATAGCATTTTAAAAATATTAGAAGAAATGGAATAAAATTATTTTTTATAATATAATACTTTTAAATTAGGTTGGTAAAATATAAGTATTAACATGTTCAATCATTTGCCTTTTACTGAAAATCGCAAGAAATGGTTTTGGCCAATTCTTACTAAGAATGGCAATTAATGCTTACTATCTACTGAAGATAGCAGGAATGTAATAGCAACCAATTAGGCCTATACTGAAGATTGAATTGAAGTAAAAAGTAAATGATAACAATACTATCTATAACATGTGCTGTTAATACCAAAGATTGCATAATACACAGAATGCACTATTGTACTATCTACTGAAGATAACAAGTTAACAACAATGTTCAAATACTGTACAATGTTATATTGAAGATAGTAAGCAAAATCTGATGTCAGCTATTCATACTGTAGATAGCAAATATTTTGCTCTGAATATATATCCCTGGAGCCATTCAATATTCCTCAATTTCAAAAGAGAAAATATTTAGATTTTTCCAACTGATTCAAAACAACTGATGCACAATCATTAACCTCTTGTCAGATGACACATATTCATCAATTAACACAAATACACAAGTGATTTGAAGCTCAACACCCAGCTAATAAAGAGCAATGTAAGATGCATCACTAAAATGTAAACATAAAATCCATCAAAGTAATGTGCTTTCCAGTTGAAATACTAACACCATATATGGAAGGTATGACCTTACTTTTCTACACAGGGAGTTTGACTTTCAAATAGGGTTACTTAAATGGGTGACTCCATTTGAAATCTATTCTACACCACCAGCATGGGAAGTTAAGTCATGTCTTCCATAGGGAGTGTATGGATTTTAACTGGATCTAAAATAGCCCAATTAAGGTATATATAAGCTTACAAATGCAAGTGTCAAGAATACTCACAGTGTCCATCCATTTACATTTTAATATAAATAACTGGAAGTGACCGCTATATAGTGTAACCCATTACACTTGGCTATAGGATGTACTACATCAGAGAACAATTTAATCCCAACAGAATTGCCAAAACCAAGAAATAGCATCAGCATTGGATAGCTCTTTTATGAGTTTATTCTGTACTTTGAGAAAACTATTAGCTTCATCTGTCTCTCCCAAACTACACTATCCCCAACATGCCAAATTGTTTGCATGTTTAGAATATTTGCTAATGTGTTAACTTACCCCACATTAAGGAATGGGGTATGAGCGTTTGGACAGTATTTATTGTGGGACATTAGAGCACATCCGACATATCGAATTGCATTCTGAATACAAAGAATGTCCTTCTGATATCAAATAATTGTGATTTTTTGAAATTCGCAATGTAATACACATTTTATGGCAAATGATTAAAATTGATATTTTTGATATTTAACAGTACTCGAAGTAAACTTTATGAATTTGATGATATGTACTTAAAGTGTATGTAGGTGGGATGAAAAGCCGACGCTCAATTGAAAATTTTGACCTTTCGTATTGAAGATATGGATTTTTTCCCCCAAACACACAAAAAAAATTAGGTCTTTTGGGGAAAAAATCCATATCTTCAATATGAAAGGTCAAAAAGTCAATCGATCATCGGCTTTTCCTCCCAGCTACATACACTTTAAAAATCTATCATTAGACTTATAAAATTTACTTCAAGGACTGTTATATATCAAAAATGTGAAAAATATCAAATTTTAATAATTTGTCATAAAATTTGTATTATATCGTGAATCTCACAAAATGAAAATTATTTGATATCAGAAAGACATTCTTCGTATTCAGAATGCAATTCGATATGTCTGATGTGCTCTCATGTCCCACAAAAAATACTGTCGTATTAGTTTTCTTCATATTTATGTCAATATTTCTGAAAAGAAAGTGGCTTAATTTATCAACCATTTTAAGTGAATTTAGAAGAAAATTTTATATAGATTTTCACTGAAAGACCCTTTAAAATAAACTTTCTTCCCTCATCAATTCATGAAAATCATCTGGATAAAAATCAAAACCATTATTTTATACAGCCTCACTTATAACTGAAAGCTATTCAGACCCTAGATCTGAGATATTAAAAGCATGCACAAAAACCAATGATATTTTCATACATTGCAATTACAACTACTGCAAGCATCATTGGATTTCCATTATGTGGATGCATTTAATAAATCCAGCCATTGCAAGCATCACATCATTGAATTTCCATCATCGGGTTGCATTTAATTAAAGCATATACCCGTGAAAAATGCACACATTTTTTGTACATTAGATGTAAAGTAAAGAGTTTATAGAATGATATTGCTATTCCTGCAGAAGTTTGGTGTCTATAAGTGGGCCATATCCACCTGGCTCTGGTCAGGTGGAAAGCTTTCAGGGGAAGCACTTCATTACCGTAGGAGGCATTTTCACTGACACATGGAGTCTTTTGAAATTACTTCAAAAAACAACCATTTTGCCTAAAGCCCAGTTGATACTTTTTAGTCAACATAGAATATTTGATGCAACAAAATTCATTATTAATCAATTTCAGTTCTATTTCCAGTAATTTAAAACTTCTAATGAATGTTTATGGATGTACTTCCTCCCAATATTCAGCATCAAATATAATTTTTCATCAACAAAAATAAGTGAAAGCCATCCTAACGTATAGGCAGGCCCGTATGCAGGATTGTGTTTTTTTGGGGTGGGGGATTTTGTGAAAAGGTGACATTCTTCCCAGAATGTTGACCTCTTTTTGACCAGAAAAGCATAAATTGTTTATAGAAGAAGATGAACAATTTGAGGCTATTTTCATTAAAATGTGTAGGTTTGAGAAGCAAAATCTATCAAAAATAAAACTATGGACACCAAAACAATGTCAAACCCACTGGCAGTAAGACTACTCAGCCTGCCAAAAAAATGCTTGCCCCCTCCCCCTTTACGTACGCTGAATTTTTGGAATCCCAATTGCAAACCTTAAATGGTCTAGATAATATGAGTGTAGCAAGCAGGAAATTTTGCATTTGGTTTTCCTAAGCCTTTTTAGAGAGTGTTTAGAATATGCTTCCTTCCTTTGTTTGCCAAACAATTCTTGCCCCTTCAATTGTACCCTTTCCATGCATGTATGGCTCATTGATCTGCCCCTAATTTCAATTTTGGGAAATTCTGAGTATTTTTCTGTTGGAACTTTGTCAAAATATTTAAGAGACAATACTGCACACACCTATAACCTTACACCATAGTATTATTATCCTGCTAGACTCATCTTACATTGTTAACCTTTCAACAAGTGTTGAACCCAAATACTCAAAGAAGAATCATATTATATGGTTACTGATTGCAGCCTAGAATATGTTTCAGGTGTTTATGTCAGCTTATTTCATTCAATTGTAAAATACCATGATAGTAGTGTTTTTACCCATTTTTCCTTTTGATCATTTTATCTGTGAGATAAATTTTGAACTATAGGGTGATGAAAACAAAACAACCCTGAAAGTGTTCTACTGATGAACAAACTTGGCAAGTATACAGGGTTGGTCAGTCAGGATATTTTTTATTTGTTTCTTTTTTTTTTGGAAGAGGCTAAATATAAATAACCCTGAAAAATCACCAAAAGCTTGAAAAATCTTTAAAAATATTTTTTATACAAAACATTTTTTCCCTAAATATTTCAGTCCACTTCTGCCAAAAACGGAATCCCTCAAACGCAAAAAAGCCTGGGCCGATCGGAACCAGTAAGCTCCAGTAGTGCATTTTTTTCTTCTTTTCTTTTTGCCTTAGTGGCACAAGACAAAATAGTCCGTTTACAAATTTAGGTGCCACTTTCATACAACCTAACCTGTTATACTTATGTAATTTGGATGGCTGAGTAATCACAGCAACTAGTTTTAAGTTAGCACCCCCTGTGCCTTAAAGTAAGACCTAATAAAATCCATGTAGCTGCTATGGTTGTGACACTGCATACTAATAATAAAAGCAGTATCTGATAAAAGCATATTAAATTGTCACCTAGCATTTATTGAGAATCCTATAGCTTGTCAAAGATTCACACGCTAGGTTTTGTTAAATTATACAATCTAGAATGCATGCTTTCTAGGCAATATGTGAGAATACTGTATGTGTGGGAGGGACAGTTTGGAGCTGGATAACTAGAGGCTTGTGGCTGTGATAACGGATGAGGGATATTTCTACACATATGGTGCCAGTTTCTGACCTATTTTATTTGTTCTTAAGCATCAAATAGGAGTCAGACAGTATTATTTATAATCTAGCACTAAAATTTTCAATACACAAGAAATTAAAAAACAATTGCAAAATGGAAGTTGTGTCTGGTTCAAAATGTGCTATGTATAATACATCCAACTATTGCTATCTTCTGAAGATAAAGAATTTATACCATATCACATTGAAACATGGATGGGAGTTGCAGGGAATTGGTAAAATATTTGTTGCATGAAGTCAATATTCTGCATGTGACATTAATGTGTGATATGTCATTTAAAGCAAAATGGTAGGTCTTAAATTAGGTGAAGAAATCTAAATGATAATTTTTAAGACAGCTGTCATGTTTTAATCTGACATGGCTTATTTTGATGATTAAATATTTATTGTTTCTTCTGAAGGTACAAACAAATTAGACAAATCATCATATTAAATTTCATCAACTGCTGCTATCTTCTGAAGATAGCAAATTTATTGGTTAAATCAAATGAGCTGTTGATTCCTTCATAGGGTTAGGAGCTAACTGGGGGTGTCATTGAAAGCATGAAATCTGATTTTACTGAAATCCCCTTCGGTCCCTAAAGTCACTGCCCTGTAAATGTTACTGATGTGAGTTGATCCGAAACTCCATGTCGGCCTGTACACTTAGGGAATGAAAATGGATCCTTCTTCACTATGTTTGTGGCAGCAGTCAAGGACTGTTGGACACATTCAGACATCTCAATCATTTTAAATGTCACAAGTATCGGTTATATGCTGAATGCAAGTGAAATATTAATGATGGTTTTCTCAAATCACTTCCAAATCAAGTTCCAACTGGAATATTGAGGTCTGGAGAAACTATTCTCTATTTCTGTCTTGACTTGTAAGATGTCTCTTCAGATAGGGAAAATCGTATGTCGGGTCAGGGCAACATTGTCGTAAGTGACATTTTGAGCAAAATAAAAATGTAGGTAATTGCACACATTTCAAGATAGTTTTCAGGTCTTAGAAGCAATTTGATCAGTTTCAATTGAATAAAAGGTTAAAACACAATAAGTAAAACATTCAAACAAAACTGCTTCTCTTGTAAAATGACAAAAATACAGGTACAATGTTCTTCACGGTTCTTGCACTATGAATTGTATAATCGGCACAACACTATCCATGATTTGCTACATCCATCCTTCTCCTACATCATACTCTGCATGTGGTAAGAAGACCATAACACAACTTAATTAAGATAAAATTCACAAGAAGTCAATGTTGGAGGAGTTTGTCCATATGGATACTTGAACTGAATGGAGCTTTATATTTGTCAACACCTGTTCTCTTGATAATTTGTGTCATATTTTAATGACGTATCTGTTACTTGTAAGCCATCACTAGGTAACAAAATTCAATATATTTACTCTGTTGCAGAAATCGCTGATAGTGGCTTGCCCCGGTCCCCGTACTCCGTGCATCCGCGGGTATTCATGCTTGTCGGTGAACTTTAAAAACACCCCCTTTTGCATCTCATTTCGCAAAGTTTTTAGGGGAAAATCACCCCTTTTTTAGCGATTTCGCGAATTATTTGCCCTTCGAAAATACCCCTATTTTCGCTAAAACACGAACAATGTTTCTAATTGCCCTTTTCTGGCAAAAACGCGTAGGCTGCTCGATGAAAATACCCTTTTTTTCAATTTCGCGAACACGTGGTTTGAAAAAACACCCCTTTTTTGTGTGTTTCGCGAATCTCGTTTATTCATCTGAAAACACACCTTATTTCGCGAAATTTTCGACGAGCATGAATACCCGCGGATGCACGGAATGCGGGGACCGGGTGGCTTGCTGTCTTTTTGTGACAATTTAAAAAGCAATTTCTGATTACACTGAGATATTGATCTGTATTTTCTTAGTTTTACAAAAAAATAATTACCCGTAATACTTTATTTTCATATCACAAGCAAAGCTAGTCTTGTTTTCAAGCTTAATTACTCCTAAAATGACCATTAATTTATTGCTAATTTTAAAATTAAGAATAAGAGCGTGATCCTGGGAGCAAAATGAAAGGAGGGCGGTCAAGTGAGTGATGATCTTTATTAAGTGCTGGATGTATGGGGATAGATTGAGAAGCAGTTAGTACAGATTTAATGCATGGGTGCTATCTAATTAAGTCAAGAAAGAAGATCTCTGGCATTAGTGTATTCTCTTGAGATTAGGTAGACTAACTTAAGAAGTATGCAAGATTAAGGTTGTCAAGGAAGGGCCCAATAGTTTCCTATTGCATTCATAACACTTTCCCATAGAACATTGTAGAATAGAAGGGAACTTTTTAAAAGCTTTAAAAGCAGGTGTGATGTCATGTTTTGGGAAGATTCAGCAATTTTATACAACAATAGCTCTTCTTTTGCCAATTTTCATGCACTTTAAAGTGCTAGAAAAATATACACATGACAATTCACGTAAAACATTTATTGGTTACTATTATGTAGAGGTGGTATATACACTGAAAACAAAAGCTTGTTTTTCGTTGTGTTCTACTAATTTAAATTAGTAAAATAAACTGCTTGAGCGCATTCTACCAATTTTTACGATGTCTTACGATATATGTAACTAAGCGGACGTATGCAAGACTCGTAAATGAAGGAATAATACGTTGTTGAGTGGGTCCTACCAATTGGATTTGGAAGTTCTACGACAATGCAACATTTAGTACAGCATCGATAATTCGTAAACCCTGTCATCGCAGCATTTACGAACTCGTTGTACCATTTGGTTTTACAAAGCTCTGGTGGTTTTACGATGTTTTAACTGACCGAGTAGCGGTTGTGCAGCGACAAACTTGAAGGTGAAAAACTATGCTAACAGGTAATATTTCAAGGTATTTCTTTCAAAATGAGCACTAGATATTGTATTGATGGTGTAAGCTTCTTTTCTGTATGATCAGAAATGCTGTGCCACATGTACACATTGTGGTTAAAGACATAAAGCTCACGATGCTGTGTGACGCAGTTATGACTTTTAGCTCTAAACAATGTACATGTGCACAGCATTTGATCATACAGAAAAGAAGCTTACACCATCAATACAATATCTAGTGCTCATTTTGAGAGAAATAACTTGAAATATTACCTGTATGCATACTTTTCCACCTTCACAACCATCGTACATCACATTTGTACAACTGATTCGTTCCGCCAGTCAAACGAGTTCTAATCTTTGTTGAGCCTGTCCAACTAACCAATATTAGTTAGTTGAGCCTGTCCAACTAACCAATATTAGTAGGATGAGACATCGTTTTTACGATCCTATAGGTTAGTACGGCAGGTTTGAAATTCAGAAAACCCATGCCGTACTAATCATTTCGCTGGTAAGGCACGTTAGTTAAGCATGCCTAACCAATATATAGCATCGCTTGTCATGCCGTACAAATCATTGATTAGTAGAACGAGACATCGTTTTTACTAACTTTTACTTAGTAGAACTTACGACATTATGTTTTCAGTGTATGTTAAGTCAAATATCATTCTGCCCAATACAATGATATGTCATTGCTATACTGTGGTTCACCTCAAGTTCAGTAAATGAGCCAAAGAATGCTCCATTGTGGTTGCACCACAAGCATGCTGACAAACCGCTCTTGTACGTGTGTGTCGGTACAATGAACTTTACACACATTTGATACCCACCTACGTCATTACTGAACTTGGAACTTGGAAGAGTTGTGGCAACAACTTGTTATCCATGTAGAATATAAACAAGAGTCAGTGTAGCATCTCTTCTCTTGCACCTCATAGATCTTAGATTTCAATTTTAAGACACTCTCATTAAACAAGATTTTGCATTTTTGTAAGAAGTAATATTAATAGTGAAAAGCAACCTAATATTAATAAGGATTTTGACATTATATGGGAGGCTTCTATCAATACAGGCAAATGCAAAATTCAATGCAGTTTCACATTTCAATCATCACTGATGATTTCTTCCTTTTTTGTCAATTTTTCATGTGAAAAAAAATACCCAATTTGAATGTTGTTGATAATTTGCTATTCTTAGTCAGTGGGAGTTGTCTAGTTCGTAGACACATTTCTGATTGGACAATCGCATGATTTCGGGTGCCGTCTATCAGGCCGTAGACGACCCCACGTCATCATGCGTCTTGATAATGTGTAACACGCGTGTAGAGGTGCGAGTATGTATCGCGCTGGATGCGTGAACCAGTCGCGGAATCTGCGAACAGCGCTAGCAATCACGCACAACAGAATACGTGAAGTTGTAAACAAGTTACGTTCATTTTATAAAGAGTGGAGTTTTTATGACGTTAACTTAGTTTTTGCTTAAAAAATTTGTTTATTTTATTAAAATAATATTTAACTGACTAAGAATGAGAATAAACGATAGGAATTTTTATTTTGCCTATCCTCTACCTATGATAGACGACAGGCAGGTCCAATATTTTTTATCGTAGTGGATACCGCTGCGCCGCATCCACTACTCAAAATATTGGACCTGCCTGTCGCCTATCACACGAGAGGATAGGCAAAATAAAATTCCTATCGCTTATTCTCTAATTCATACCACTTTCGTGGGATTCACTATACTATTGCCTTTAAAAATAAACATTTGGGTAGCATAATGTGCACCTGTTTTGACTTTGTACACATATTCTCACATATTCTCTCTGGGTGCTCAACTTTCATTCTTAATCTATAATTAGATGTGTTCAAGTTATTTGCTTATACAGGACAGGGATTTCTAGGGTTTCTTTTATATTTCAGCATCTCACAGAGTACATGCAGCCATGAGATAAAATCCCATGCCTGCACAACATTGAAGTCATATCAAATAGTAACGCTATCTATGCTGTGTCTGTTTTTCAAATTCCTGTCCTGATTTCTGTATCCCTTTAGAATAGAACATGCATTTTCATGTTTTTTTCCTGCAAAGAACTATATATTCTTGTGTTTTCTACAAATATGCTAAAGATTATGTAAGTGACTATTATGTCATTAGACAAGGGGAAAGTTTCTCAATATACAGTGTGTAATCAGAATGTCTAATGCTTCTTTGGACAGACCTAATTAGTGAAGCAGAATGGCTGGAGGGGAGGTGTTAAGTGGATTGGGTAAAATGTATTACCTCTTCATTTTAAAAACCCATGTAAGGACTTGTCCCAATTAAATGTTGGCAAGTGCCTTCAATCATTCATTTGTGTTTAGTTCAGTGTCATCATAATCCTGATTATGAAAGCAATAAACCAAGCAAGAACCATTCCTGAGGAGTATTACTGAACGCACATCCAACCCATCTCACCCTGATCATACGCTAACCTTTTTGTAACCCTATAACACTTACCCATTGTAGCACTTCTTTTCCACAATATGTTAGTTTTCATTGTCAGATATGTCCCCTTTTAATTTTGAGCCAAAACAAAGAAAATTGCTAGTACACCTATGTTGCCAAAAATGTGTGTCAATCCGTTGGTAGACTCAGGTTGGTCTTTTTGATGTGTTCCCAAATGCCATGTTTGTAGTATGTGCGGTGTTATGAACATAGCATGCACATTCAAATAATATTTTGATCATATGCATTAAAAGCCTTATACAGCACCAAAAGCCTTGATTTTTGCAAGGTTTTGTTATTAGCTTGTTAACTGTACATTACAATCATGTGGAAATCAGAAAAACATTGAGTGCTTAATTCCTCCTCAACAAGTGTTACAATATTAATTGCATTACACGATCCTAGATTACTATCTCTTATAGTAACCCTAATCTCTGCATCTATAACTGTATCTCCTTCCTAGCCCTTACTGAAACTGTAGCCCAAACCATTTTCCTAACCCTAAATAGTTATCTTTAAAATGCAACCTCAATCGATCGATCCAACAATTACCCTTAACACAACCCATGTGCAAAGTTACATGAAATTGGATTTTTTTGCTTATCGCTATGCTACATCAGACCATTTAAGGCCTTATTAAACTGACAGAAAAAATGTTGATGAGAAACTGGATATGTAAGAACATATAGGTTGTAACCAGACCGTAGCCTTCTTTGGTACTGGACAATAAGCCCACTCGGCATTGGAAGTTTGTAATGCATTGTGGGACAGTTTTTGCAGTTTTAGGACACTTTGTCCTTTGACCTTTCAGAAATATTGGGTTTTTGTACGTTCAAAATATAATCTAAAATGTTTTACAATATTTAAAACAAATATAAAAAATATAAATGTTTTAAAATTAATTATTTGGTATTTTTAATGATCAAAATTGTGACAATAATAAGAAAATTAATAATAATTACGTAAATTTTCCCGATATGTCAGAGGTCAAAGTGTCCTAAAACTGCTCTCAAAAACCGGAAGTTAGAATAGCGATTGGGCTTATTGTAAATGGGGTGTTAACTGTTTTATCATATCACATTCACTCTAAAGCAGACTATCCATTCCTTCTCCACTTTTCTTCAACAATATATTGTTGGGACTGAGAAGTAGATTGGCAATGTATCATTTCAAGTATCAAAATGTGCCACCATTTTTGACTGTATAAGTACACATACACCTGAAGACAAGAAATACCCCATGTCAATATTGGATTGGAGATGGGTAGCAATATACGTACTTCCATATATTGAAATATGTGCCAGCATTTTTCCTTGATTGTAGACTAAAGGTACACTTTCAATGTATATCTATACATCAATCTTTCCCTTGAACTACCATATAAAAGAGAATTCAAATAATTACTAATTAACCTTGAACTAATGACAATATCTGGTGCCTATGAACCAATATGAATGCATTAAAGCGGCTAAAAAAAAGTGAGAAAAATAGAGAAATCCCTTATTGCTTTTCAAATACAACACAAGAGGCTGGTCTGGGAACTTAATTTAGAATATTATATTGACCTAACACTGTGTATACAACTAGTTATTCAATACACGCTTTTAAGCTGATGGATTGTACTATTTGATTTATAATGAAAATGCAAGATTAATGAAAGAAGGATTCTAAAATGATTGCAATATTAATTCGCAGAGAAAAAAAGCATCCCTTCTTAATACTTTTATTAAACCAAACTAGACATGGCTTACCTGGGAGCCTGATTCAGGGATATTATTAGATCGACTTTAAAGTTGATATAGGAGACATAATGTCAATATTGGGTGTTTTTTTTATAAAATGCATTATTGGATATTGAGAAGCCTTGGAAAAACTGCATGATTTCAGGGTTAAAGAGAAATATATCACATAGGAGAGTCCTGTGATATGCAATAGGCTATTTATAGCTGTAGCGTACAATCTTTTAAAATGAGTTCAGTCAATTTTTTTCAAACCTGATTTTTTTGGCGCATTTATAATGTTTAAACATATCCCACAAATTGAAACTAACTGGATTCAGCCAAATTCATAAAGCAGAGCAAATTTGAATTTAAGTCATATTATGACTTTAAATCCCCCAAAGATGACCAGAAAACTTTCCTGTCAGAATCGTGAAGATAGAGAATACCCCCGCCTGGTGCGGGAGGCCCTTCAAATCAGAAAACACACTCCAGCGCTCAACCGTGATCAAGGACTTGAGCTCCCTTCGTTATATAATGCCCTAATCCGATCAATAGAAAGGACATCAATGGTCGAGAGCAGGACATTCAACTCCATCAGTTCATCATTGGAGCCCTCCTGATGAGGATGTGTGTTGTACACATCGAAATATTGAGGTAACCATGGTAACTATCTCAATATATGTTTGTGTTGAATGACAGTTTAAATCTACTTTGCTTGATCTACAGACAGGATTCTTCAGGATTTGAAGAACCTCCATATATATCATATATCATTAGCCCTCAAACAGAGAGACTATACAACACATTTATCTAACGTACCTAAAGCGTAGAGCGGGAGTAATTTGACAAAATTTTATTGAAGCATCTATGACAATTTTGACTTAACTGAAATACCCTTCCCAACAATGGGAGGGGGGGTTGGATTTTTGGTGATGCCTGATCGAATGGAGAAATGCAAGTGCATCACAAGAAAACTATGGCCACTATGCTAAACAACAATAACAACCATAAACTATGACCTGAATCAATAGCTTGAAAGCTTGAAGGTAGGCCAGAAACTCTGAAGTGGGCTTGAGTGGACTCAAGTGGAAATTGAGGGGATAAGCCTTGACTGCACCCAGATGCACATGATTGCCCAAGAGCCCCTGATGCTAAGACAATCTAGTTTTTAAAAGATTAGCAACTTTTAAAAATGGAATTTATTTGGGTTCATTAATCATAATTTATGGCAATGATAGTTGCAAATAGAACACAATTTGTCACCTATGATTTACATCATTTGATGGTATATATATATCGAACAGACAAGTTATTAGTTATGTGAAAGTAGTATTTCTAGTATTGAGCGTGCATGAATTATCTAAAATCTATTGTTTAGTGTGCGGGTTTCAAATAATGCATTGTTTAGCGTGCAGGTTTATATAATTTGGGCTATGAAGGGTTAGTTCGCGAAAACAAGCTATTATTGTTATCATTCACACATCTCTACTATATGCAGTTAGTATTGCATTACTAGGCGAAGCTATTATTGTTATCATTCATAATCATTAATATATAGTTTTATCTTCTTATTTTCCACAGTAACCTCTTCTGAAACCAACTCCAAAACAGAGAGCTATTCAACCACTAGTGTTCAATAAACTACCTACAACAATGGATCCAAGTGTTCAACCATCGTGCTTCAAGCTGCCAGAGAGCTTCTTCTACCCCTTGGTTGCCCTGTCTCAGATCTTAGTGGTTACAGCATTGGTTCTGTGTGGTTATTGGACTGGTCATATACTAGGGGGATTTGCCTGGGATGGGTCTCATATGGAGTTCAATCTACATCCACTGCTTATGGTGCTAGGCATGATCTTCTTCTATGGAGATGGTAAGATACCCAATTATGTTGCAGACTATAGGGTGCTTGCACGGAAGGTGATTAGTTCAAATCAGTCTCCAGGCACACTCCAGAAGACATGCAAATGCATAAAGTATGATATCAATCATCAAACTGTACTCCATTCATTTGCATGTCTTCTGGAGGTATGGATGGTTTGAACTATGACCTTCTGTACAAGCACCCTATATCAAAATCTTTGATCAGGTCACACACGGGTTTTCATCTCTGTATAAAAGGAAAAAAGGAAATCATATCATTAATTATAAAATGTTAATTTTAAGACTTTATTTTAAAACCAATATTTCATGACGTCTGTAAGTGCAAATCTGGTACAATTTTCCCAGATATTTTTCTGCCAAATATCTCCAACAATTATATCTAACTATATGACATTGTATTATAATCGATTTGGCTCGCTCTGTAAAGGTATGGCTATGCAATTCCTATAAAAATCCAAGACAAACCAAACCAAACAGCCATTTTGCTATTACAACTCACCTCAGTCAGGTTCTCTTGTTTATTCAGAGCAATTCTCTACTCAAGAGAGACATCTCCCTATCATGTGATATCACGTACCTGTGTAAAATATTCATTACGGGATCTCTGCCTAAACACAGGTAGCTTGAAATCTCTTATTTCAGCCATCTTCTTTGGTTGGTCAAAATTAAGGTTACAACAGACAATTATACTGCATCTGCAAGGTAGCAGGTGTTTTTCTGTAAAGGTGTATCAGGTGACGATCAAAACCCAACCCTGTTTTACGGGTGGACAGACTTTTCCAAGTAGGGTCGGCAGGTCTGGTTTTTATATCACCACAAACTTGTACAATCTGGCCAAAATACGATGATTATTTGCAAACATATTTTGAAAAATATTCTGATTTTTTTCAAAAAATGTCAGTAAAATCAATTTTGGCTGATTTTACATGATTTTAGCAAAACTAAAATAAAAAATAAGAGGTAACCATAATATCTGGATATTAAATATAAAAATCAAATGTCTGTTTGCTATTTTGCATGTCTGTAAGCATCAGCAAACATCCACAATTATAACTTGTTGTGTAGTTATTAAGAACGGTGTCAGCACCGGATTATTTTCAGGAGAGCAAAGTGAATTTTAAGGGGGCATCTCTAAATTTGCCTAAAATTTGACATGTTTTGCATAAATATTTCAGATGTGTGGCCAAAGCCCAAGTTTGGGGATGTAGACAAATAGTCCTACCCTTTGAATGAGAGGTACATTATTTGTTTTGGACAGTATATCTTTGCCCAAGCACAATATCACCCATCCCTATGACAAAAATAGCTATATAGGTTGTCCTCCTGGGTGCAAGCTTTGAGTACTGTAAGCGCTCACATGGCACGTCTTATGCAAACTGACTTTCAAGAGCATCCAATTTAAGAGTCGTCAAAACCCTCTGAGACAATAATCTAGCAATTCTCTATGTAATTAAGCCTCGGGCTTTTATCATTCAGCAAGCATTCCGACTATATATCTACATTTCGTTGTCTGGCATGTACATGCATATGTCTTACGAATGTTGCATGATGTTAATGATCAAAATATTCTCTTTTGTCATGAATAAGTGTACCTGAAAACTTTCTATTGTGCAATTCTATCTTCGGTTAATTATTTCCATATACAGGTATATAATTTCAGACTTTGGCATTTAAGATTTTTTTATGAAACAACTTTTCAATCACATTGGCTTATACATACAGATTTCAATACAATCCCAGCAAACAAACATGTTTTTATGTGTTCTAAACATCTTATAAACTTGTCGAAATGTTTTGATCACATTTTAAATCTGGGTAATATAAAGGCCTTGAAAACATTTTAAAAACAATTTGAATGAAAAAACACTCAGCAACATTTTAAAAGTGTTATTGTGAAATGTTTTTTGACAAACATTAGTATATGTTAACACTTCAAATAACATTGTTAGTTTTGCAGCAATTTTTCAAAGATGTTTGTGAATGTTAATGAAACATTTTATACTCAGTATATATATATATACCCTTTTATAATTATCTTGACATTTAAATGTTTTCTGTAAACAATTTGTGTTTGCTGGGATGTTCTTCTGGAATTGGAAGGTGAAAAGGCACTGATTATCTCAAGTGCCTAGCCTTATGTAGTGTAAGCACAGTATAATATTATTTTAAGTGGTCAGGTTTGAAGGAAAAAACAGTGACAATTAAGATTATGTTCATTTGAATTATATTTTATATATCCACATCTGACACAAAGTTAGAGTAAGTGTAAATATCTTAATTTTAAATTAGTCTAAATGTTTTTATTTGCTTGATATTTATAATCTTGTTGTAATAAAATAAAAACCACCGAGATCTAAAATCACACTGTGAGGAAATTTTGGCGTTTGCCACCTTAGAACATAGTGCCAAGCAGGTTATGTACACATATGCCAGGTCCCTTTTTCCCTTCAACCAGAACAATGTCTCAATCATCCCTGCACATGCTTTTGCCACCTCCATTTCATCGACGGGTCCTTAAAGAACTTTAGCAAAATGACCCTCGATTAGAGAAAAGTGAGGGTAATTAATTTTGTTTCACTGGTTTCATTTTCTGATATTGGATTTCATAATTTGATCTTATATACCTCGACACCTGCTGATGTTTGACCTTTTGCATGTCAACACATTCCTGGTGCTCTGGAGGTCAGCTGGGCAGGGGAGTGAGTTTCAGGGCTGGAATTGCCAGAGGGCATATAGTATGGTGACCCAAGTGAAGTCCAGCTGGTTAGGATGACAGATTGACCACTGTGTTTTTAAGATTAACTTTCATGCTCATGGCAATTGCCATGGCAACTGGCTGTCAAAGCTGAAAACATTTGAAGAAAGCGTGGATTCAAAAGTTTTAAGGATATGTACATGAAATGCAGAATATCATATTGCCAAGCTGCTTATGTCCCAGGTCCCTTTCCCCCTCCAACAAGCACAATCAATCCTGTACAGGTTTTCCCACTTGGGCATGTTGGAAAGGACAAGCTGGTTATGTGCCAGGTCTCAATTTTCAATTTGTGTGATGTTGCCACATATTTTATCTGTTTTGAATAAAAAGAATAACAGGAATGAACATAAAAGTAAAGCATGACGGTACAAGAGCAAGAAGAATGAACTGAGGGAAAGTCTCCCTTTAGATGAGTTTCTCACCTATGCTAATGTAATTATCCTTCAGATTGCTTCATCCATGACACAACCATATCACTTTCATCTGAAAGATGTGTGCCAAGAAGTTTATATTCAATTTTCATTAATGTATTATTCAGCGAATAAAGAAAGTGGGTCACTGTTTGAAAGTAGATTTGCAGTGTGATGGTTCTTAGTGATGGACAAGAACAAATAGGTACAGATTTAGTTCATGGGAAATGGCACTACAGGCAGGTAATAGTTACTATAACAGCCATGTGTCATCTTGTAATCCCGGGCTTGTAATATGAAATTGGTTCATGTTTTTCAAACCTGATTTTGTGGCATATTTGTAATATTTACACATAGGGGAGAGTGGGGTAAGTTGAGCCAGGGGGTAAGTTGAGCCACCCCCTCTAGAAAGAAAATTAAAAACTTATCTTACTTTGCAGTTCCACTTATTTGTATATGACATAACAGAGGCTTCTCAAGTGTAATATGGAATCACTTGCACATAGGGTATTAAAGAAAGCTGCATTAGAAAGTTCATTTTTCGCACTTTTGTTGAACTTTTGGCAAAAACCAATTTTTTTCATGTTTCACCCAGAAAGAAAAAGGCTAAAATGATAGCATTCTGGGTATTGAGGATGTGATATATGAACACTATTTTAGAAAACTATTTACAACCGTTTTAGTCAGGTGGGAGGCTTGGTTGTTGACAAAAAGGGTCACATGGGGTAAGTTGAGCCACAGGCCATGGGGCAAGTTGAGCATAGGAAAAATCTTGTCAGAAATTACATGTATGCAATATTTAGATCAAACTACTTCTATATCAAACTATTTTTCGAAATAAAGACCTGAAAACAACAATTTAAAAAAAGGCAAAATTGAATTTCACAGCTATGGCATATACTGTACATTTCTATGGTGGCTCAACTTTCCCCCGCGACTGGCTCAACTTACCCCACCGTTGGGGTAAGTTGAGCCAATTTGCAAATGATTTTTAAAGCCTCACTGTGCGAAAGTGCAAAATATTGATTACAATTTTGTGGTATCATAACCAAGTAAACATACATATGTTTCATTTGTAACACTGCATTTGGGTCCTGCTTTATTTATTTGAGCGTAGTGAAAGTAAATGTAAAAAGTGGCGCAACTTACCCCACTCTCCCCTATCCCAACTTACACGTAAATGGAATTAGCCTCATTTTGTTGTGTTTTAGGTCAACAGAGCAATTTGGATACATGGAACTCATGTTAAACAGTCAAACTTCCAAAATAGCCAGTGGTGTGTTGTTTTTCAGTTAGCCTCCTTATTTTGGCTTCAAATGGACATAAAACATTCCTGAGTTGTTACTAACATTATTTCAGCATTTAGAGTAAATAATAACAAAATTAAAATTTAAGGGAAATCATACATTATGGCTTTAAGAGAGAGTCCTTTTTATTAAATATGTAATAGAAAAGTGGCTTGTTTTCGCCAGCGCATATAGGGCGCTGGTACCTAATTCTGAGATGGGGTTTGTGTACACTAAAGATTAGCTAAAATTATAGCCTTCTTCTATTGGTATGAATTTTTTTTTTTACTTCTCGTGGTGGAAATGTTTTTGATGTCTGCTAATTCGATTTGCAAGGAAAAGAATGTATGTTTTGCTGTTTCAACGATTGCAAAACGATTGAGTATTGCCAAAGTTATGTTTGAATTAATTATGACTTAAAAAGTTATCATAGGTTAGGCCTACACATATAAACATAAACTTGTTCAGCAATCAGCATATCAAAAAAAATGACATGGTCAAAGCTGGGGGTTGATCACGAGGTCATATCAGTGGACTACTGATAGCATGATGTTTGGTTGCCTGTGAGTGCATAATTGATATGTTGATAACAGATCTAATAATGTTGTGGAATCAAAATCTTCATTATATGGACCACATTGAAGTCAAAGTAATTATCTATCCTATCCTGTATCGTTTTATGGATAAAATTGACTCAAAATGTTATTGATGATATTATTGCTATCTTTAACATCAGTTTTGTCTTTTCAACGGAAAAATCCGATTGAAAATAAAGTTTTTAGGGGCTAGCTATAATATTGAACAATATATCCCATATTTTGACATGCACTTATAGAAAATAAATAAATTATTGTCTTACTTTATAAATGATAAATACTGTAAAATGACACATAACTAAAGTGAGGCCAATTTCTATCTTTTTTATTTGATTCATAAAATTACATTCAACAAAATGATTGAAGACTGAGAAAACACACAATGCAGACTACAGAATGGAGTAGGTAAGATGCCATGTCCATAGCTTTGCAGGAGTTTCGGACTAACAATCAACACATTCAAAAATACAGTTTAAAAGTGAAGATTGTAGTGAATGATCAGTCCTTTATCATGTGCTTGCCACTATCTACTTTATAGTAAACTATACATTGCGAAATAATATAAAATTATTTTAAAATAAAATGTGCATGTAAGTTGAGTTAACATAGCGAATTAACTAACAACTGCAGTGTATTTCTTGATTTTTAATAATAAGCATGGGTAAAAAGCAGTAAAGACAAAAATACAGAACAATTTGGAGTAATGAATTAAAGAGTTGACAGGAGTTATAGGAGTTAATGTGTTTTGCTGTTTCAGTGTGCATGTTCTCACAATTGATGGTTTGGTGAACTGTCATGTAACATGGATGTAAGCGTGATCCTAAAAAATGCCTTTCACGGTGACCCAAACTATTTACAAGACCTCTTCTGCATTGGCTGGCCTTCCCTTTTAAAGGGAATTTTTATTATAGATAATATAGAAGAACAGTTGGGTTTTTTTTCAACCCAACACAGACATGACAGAATTTTGTGTTGAATATGAAAGGAAACTTGTTTGTTAAAGATTTAGTGTTGCATATCTTAACTTACAAGATTTGCAGATAAAAATGACAGAAGCAGAGCCATTCAAACCATTAAGCCATTGGTGGTATTGCTTTACTATAAAAGCAAATACTTATATTTCCAGCTGAGGTCTTAGAAAGATGCTTGAGACATGTTAACAGGTTACACCAGGAACTTTGTGCTACTTATCCAGCTTGTCCTGGTTTAGCCTCAAGGGACACTAGACCAAGACAAGACTACTTCTTATTTTAAACAAGTTCTTTCCTCCTTAGATATTCCAAATGATCTATGGATATTCTAAGGATTACTTTACTGAAGCTGTGTTGCCTTGAAGCTCCTTGATGGTGTGATGTGCTCTGAATAATTTAATTTGATCATATAACTTTGTTTATAATTTAAAGCTATTTCATATTTCATGAGAGATGGCAACACCCTTTCAAGTAATCATGCAACAGTTTGTGTGTAATGACGTTTGTGGGGAATCAAATCAAAGAAAAACAAATCCAGCCATATTTATAATTATCTTGGAAATCCCTATATGGCCAGTCAACATTAATAGGTAAATTTTCACGGGAAAATTTTCTGGACACATGACCAATGCGTATCAATGTGAGTGTAACCTCGAGCCTGATCTCTGACCCCCTGCGGTGACCTCGCTATTCAAGTTCTAGTAATTTTGAATTGGAATAGTATTTTTGACCGCAATTTTGATAGAAATTTGTGCATTGCAAATTTATTGAATATTATGTTATCTTAATTTTTTCACAATATCATCAAAACGTAATTTCAAAAATATCTATCTACGGAAAAAAATATTTATCTACGGAAACTCTTACCATAACATTATTAATTTGTGACAAGTAACTTATTTTGCATCAAAGAAGGAATTCTTCCTATTCAAATACATTAGAAGAACACCCGCTGTGCTCGTGGGTCCATAATGCTAATATGTCTGCGCCCATGGGTGTCATGTGTCCAGAAAATTTTCCCGTGAAAATTTACCTATTAATTTTGACTGATGGCACAATGTGACTATTGTATTGCACCATGTAGGAAAATCCATGTGGCTTCAATAAGGTAAATGTGACAGAATGGGTTTAGTTAGGGTTTTTCATTTTTACAAGATTGCGAAGGAAAAGAAGAGATTTTCATATTAGATTTCAATAAATATGAAACAAGCTGCATTTGATCAACATGAATGTAGTGCAGCAATGTGTTCACAAATCTGCCACTCAATGACCCCCTTTTTCCATCAGCTTACACCCAATGAACCCCCATTTTTTTAAATAGAAATTTGCACCAAATTTGCAAATTTTGTGCATTTTGAACAAATTTAATATTTTTGTAGCAATTTTAGCTTAAAAATAGGCCAGGCCGTAAACACATTCTGCATGATGCAGAATGTGTTTAGCCATGTAAATATTTCACATGGTGATTGCATTTATCTGACAAAGACCAAACCAAATATGGATTGTAACTACAGCAGTTTTTAAAACGTTACTGCAAATTATGCAAGTAAAGCTGCATGCTCAAACTCGGTGACAACAAACCTCATTCACAAAAGGGTTACGAATGGATATCTTATGATGCAGTGTTCTATAGATAGAATTATTATTACAAAATTATTGCAAAAATGAACCAGATTTCTGTTTTTGTTTTTTTGATGGAAAACCAAAGGGTTTTAGGTTTCCATTTTATTTAGGTTTTCTGTGAGGGGCAGAGAGAAAGAGGCTGTATCAAATTTCTTTTGGTCAGTAACCTTGGTAACAATCCCATATGTACTCAGATGTTTATCATATTTTGAAATAAATGCAATTATCAGTTGATGAAGCTGTATGTCATTTCTGTAAATTAAATGAGATATTAAATATAGACAATTATATTTGAATATGATTGTTGGAAACAATGTGTGACAATATGTGAAGTTCTGGAAGTCAATATGCTGGCGCCAGAACAGGAAACCAAGGGACGTTTGGGGAAATGACATCAATTTGGCTGTCATGGAGGATTAATAAGAAGAGAAAGAAATTGGTGTGGTAGCGTAGCTTATCCATTTTGTCTTTTGGAAATGAATAAACCATTACAACAAATTCGTTTTGGCTTGCCATATATATATATATGCAAGATAAACTGTTCAAAACAGACCATTACAATAAAAACTGGTGTATGTTTGTTCGGTCCCCAATCTTGCTCATTCCCTCATGCATGTTTTGTATTATGTTGATTCCCGAGCTGGATTGACAGGTGGCTTGGAGATCCCTAATGTCCAATAATATTTAGTTCATATTTACTTCAAGCAGCAGTCATTTTATTAACAAAATATGTATTGTATGCAATAACATTTAAATAATCAGGGTAAAGTAATACTGTACTGTGAAGTAAGATAAGGAAGAACCCGATATGTTATCATACAAAATAGTTGTATAACTTGGAAGTAGCAAAACTGAGGTGGGGCAACTTCCATTTTTAAATTACAAAAGGCATGTTTTTTTACATTCTTCAAACTTTGTGCTCTCTCTTTTTCTGCACGTAGCTATTCTCATGTTCCGCATCTTCCGTAAAGAGAACAAGCTTGTTGTGAAGATCCTTCACATGGCCATGCAAATCCTAGCTCTGGCTTCCGGAGGCGTTGGATTAAAAGCGGTATTCAACCATCACCGGAAAGACGGAACCCCCAACATGTACTCTATGCATAGTTGGATTGGCTTCCCATGTTATCTCATGTTTGGTTTACAAGTAAGTAACTTTCTAATATACAAATGTTTAATACAAGTTTTACATTTTCTCTTTTGTGTGTGTATTTTTAGCGATCCTAATGTTCCGCATCTTCTCAAAGGAAAACAAAATGGTGGTTAAAATCATGCATATGCTGTTACAAATCCTGGCACTGCTGTGCAGTGCTGTCGGTTTAAAGGCTGTCTTTAGATATCACAGCACCAAGAGTATTCCTAATATGTATTCTATGCATAGTTGGATAGGACTGCCAACATTCCTCATGTTTGGTCTACAAGTAAGTGATTATAAATACCCATACTCTCTTAGCATCATCACTCTCCATTTTTTTTATCTTCTTTGTTTACATCATGCACCCACATTTTACTAATAGTTCTTTCCTAACTCCAGTGCATCAACTTGTTATGCAATTATTTCTAAATGATAATGGTGGTAGAATCTAATTATTATTTCATGGCTTTCTATCTGGTTTATGCTACTGCATGTCATTCGACTTGGTTCCATTGCTGATATATGACAGCAAATGACATCGGCTAACAGGAGATGAACACTGAGAACTTGATGAAGATACTTTACCACACAATTAAGGACTATAAGTTTTGGTAATGGGTGCATGTTGGTGCCGTGCATGGTGGCAATGATTCAATATAGTAACTTCAGTCACTCCTGCATTAAAGAAAGATTACTCATGGGTCGTATCTGTGAGCTTCTATGGCCAAAAGGACAGTGGCAGTTGAATTGGATGACTTCCTGAAGCCATGGTGGTCAAAGTGACAGATGATAAGAACTTGCAACAGCAACTGCTGAATGTTGGCATGGACTTCTAGTGCTTTTTGAAGAAGACTCGGGTCATAATGTTTATGAAGAATAATAAGGCTTCTTATTCATACTTCCTGGGATACAGAGTTGGTGGAATATTCAAATTTAAGTTCAAGAATGATTTATGCATGGTTTGCAGTACAAAGCAGAGGAATTCTTTTTGTCTTTGTATCTAAGGTTTCTAAGGCTTGAATATTTACTGACGCATCAGTCAATTATTTTCTCAATAGAAGCCTATGGTTCGAAGTGGCATTACCTTTATGTAAGCACACTCGATTTGCCGTAGAAATGATGATGTAACAGGATTAACTACCATGTAGTAATAGGTTAAAACAATTTTTGAATATATTGCACTGCACTAGTATGTTCATACAGTACATCTGCATTGAACCACAGATGTCAAAGAACAATGATAAAGACATAGATCATAATTATATAGACTATTCATATCATGCTGATCACTCACACCTGTAAGATTAGTATCTTTGAAAATAGCGGTATTGCATTCAAACTATGATTGCAGACATATACATGTGATGAGTGCAACCTGCTTGTAGTGCAGGGCGATATATTAAAAATTGTTTTAACCTATTTCTATGGTAGTTATTCCTATTACATCATCACTTCTGTGGCAAATAGAGTTAGCCGAGCAGTCTAATCCCTGAATGAAGTCTTGATAATAAGCTAATTTTGTATGCTTACATGAATGGAAAATCTTCAAAGCATGTATAGATTGGACTAAAGTCAGTGGTAATTGCTTTCTGGATATTGCTGATCACTTTTGCATTGTGTTCCTGACTTCCTTGAGATGAACCAACTAGGGCATGATGGTGAGTGGTATCAGAAGACTCCATTGTTTTACAGTTGGATAATCTGATTAATTAAAGTATTATCATTTGTAAAAAACACTAAGGGATGGAATCAAAACTCGACCGGTGGTTGACCGCCTGTTCCATCCGGTTCCCATTATTTAGAACAATAGAAACCAGACAGAACCGGATGGAACCGCCAGTCAACCGCTGCTCGAGTTTTGATTTTATCCCTTATGCGGCCCATACACAATCAATCTGATTGATCAATATTTGGGACCCCAGATGCAGGATTGCATACAAAATAATACTTCTCTTCAATATTATTGAAGAGATCTAATCTAGTTTGATTTTATTGACTGTTGGACAATAAAATCACTATTGATGTTAGTGTGTACAGTGCACAATGGCAGGTTTTGTATAAACTCTTGTATCTAGGGTCTTTGATATTGATCAATCAAATTGATCTTTGATATTGATCAATCAAATTGATGGTGTATAGGCCGCATTAGTAAAGTTTGGTAATGGCAATATTAATTGGAGCATTCTTTCATTACTAATTTTGATTAACTGCACAATTATTTTACTTATTCTCATGACAAAGCAGGATACATTTGTCTTTAAAAGTCAAATTTATCTTTGGTTGTGAGGTTTAGTCATCAGTCCTTTGTAGGTATACTGTCTTGTACACATATATTGTAGTTAATTTCAAAAAAATAGTAGGGTATTAACCCCTGAATGTCCCATGTGCTGTTCCGTTTGGAATTCCTTAAGATTGGGACTCATTGAAGTAACTTCTAAGCGTTATCTGTTCCAACTCCAGTGACAACTCAGTCCTAGGTAGGATTAAGCCTTGATTCACTGGACATGCTGGAGGCGCATGAACACCTAGCACTACGGCCCTGTTAGATCGATTTTCAAAGCAAAATGCTAATACCTATTTCAATGGGCTTTAGTTGAAATCCACACTACCCCTGTGGAAGATTTTGGAAATATCTGCCACAGAGGGAATATGTTTTTCAAATGTAACTGGTCAGGGTTTATTATTTTGAAACCCATACTCCCCCATACAGTATTATGGCTTTACCTTCCACAACTGGAGTGAGTATTTCAAATGGAAGCTACCCAATTGTCTATTGTATTCCAAACTCATACTCCCTCTGTGGAGGACTTTAACTAAATCTTCGACAGGGGTAGTGTGGATTTTAAATGGAATGGCCCAATACATCCAGAGGTTCAGGGAAATTAATGAGGCGTTACTGGAGCTGGAATAGATAATAAATGTAAGTATTTTTCAGTGTTATATTTTATTTCTTAAGTGCAGTTTAAGTGGATTTTCATTAGCCAGGTAGGGTTAGTTTTGTAGTGCATATACCAGGCAGCATAAATTACTAGCATTGTCTGCTTGTTGTTCTACACTGGTAACCACACTGTGGCTAGCATGTGTGGTGTGGATACAAGAACACGCTTGTATCCATACCACACATTTCAGTTAAAAGTCATGGACTAATTTGCTTTCCCATTTTCATTTATACATCAATGCTCATTTGATATTACTAACCATATTTCTGTTTTAATCCTTCTAAACATTCTACATCTAATACATTTCTTATTTGTCATGTCGTATCATTATATTCCGTCTCTGTTCAACCTGTAAGTAGGGATAACCATCAAAATTTCATGTTGACCCTATTGCTACAAAAGATTGTTTTCTGAGTAGAACTAATCAACAGAAGTATTTTGGTGGTTAAATGGTCAAAATCGGTCAAAAACTTTTGAATTATGAATTATCAAAGTTTCCCATTCTGACCGGTCATTGGAGCGAAATAAAATGACAAGGTCCAAAAATAGCAGTTGGGAGCAAAATTGGCATAAGCATATATTTACCTTATATATTTCTTTATTTTAACATATTTGCAAACATGAAACAAGCATATTGTGAAAGTATCAAAGGGGTTTCTTATGAAATGGCACTTAACTAGTCACTGGCATAACTTATTTTTTTTTTTTTTTTCATTGAAATCATGCATTTAGAGGACATTTGCCAAAAATCATCCAAGATAGCCGATATGGCACAAAATCAAAATTGCACTAAGTAGGTGAACTTTTTTTTTTCACAACCAAGAATTTCAATGTTATTGGGTTTAATATGACCAATTAGTAGGTGTATGTAAACAAAATCTTAAGTTTTGAAGGTCATTGACTCATTCACAACAATAGAGATTATCCTCATCATGCTCATGTGTATTCCTGTAGTATTCCTCATTCAAACCAAAGTAGCACTCAATACATTATGAGTATCTTTGTTCAAACCAATTCAATGCTTGACCTCGGAGTTACCTGCATGACTATCGCGGGCTACTTTGAAACAGTTATGGTTGCACATTCAGGTACTTCTTTTGAAAGTCCTAAACAAGGTATAGCCAGCAGCAAGTTGTAGATATTATAGGCCTAAATATAAGAAAATGTTTAGGGTTAAGATCAGGTGAACAATACATCGAATGAGCACGAAACTTCACATTTATGTTCAGAAAGGTGTCTTCTTAACATGATTTGAAAGGAATATAAAAATTCCAAAGGGAAGCTGGTGATTTAATTTGTAACTCGAGATCTACTTGTTCAATTTTTAACCTTTTTACAGAGGGTATGATAGAGGTATTACTGGCAACTCTGCCAAATTACAGCTCAGTAGGCCACGTTTTTCACCTGATCTTACTGATTTGAATATTTTGTGCCATTCTTGAGCAGTGCTAAACTCAGCCACTGGCAATTAAGCGCACTGTGGCGATGGACCAATTTTGACTCGCACTTACAGAAAAACAAAATAAGTTATGTTGCTGTAATTTGCAAGATAGTTACAAAATATAATTGGCAGTAACTTCCTCAAATTTTACAGAAAAATATTGAAAAAAAAAAGAATGAGATCAATTTAGAAATGTATGTGCAAGCAGTGCACAGTTGAGCTCCCTGCATGTCTATGGGAGTGTTCTAATCAAGTTGATGGTTCATTGGTCATCCCTACTGTAAGTGGCAAGACTCATAACGTTGTGGATTGATATTGAATGTTACACATGCAGTTGAACGCAGCACCTCGCTAAGTGTGCATAGTATAATGTATGATTGGCATGCACTTATGTGAATTTACACAACGAAAGTTTGGACTTTATTGATATCAGCAGTATAGTAACAAAACCCACATAATTGTTGTCACTTATTTAAGTTGAACAAAGTAGAATCAATTATTTCAGATTTGCTATAATTGAAGACCGAATTAAAAAGACTAGTTTACTTATGACGTCCTATCAACCAGACCAAAAATGCTGTATTGCGCAGGTCAGAAACCAATCATGTCACACCTTTGCCCTGACATCAGACACAAACTAGTCTTTTTAATTCGGTCTTCCAATTACATATTAAAGTAATGCTAACAGGTATGTGATGGTGGTTCCTGCTGGATGTTGGAACGGTCCATGGATTTCCCATGGATTAGCATGTGTCCCTTACGGACCAACCTGGGTAAACAAACAAAGGATGGGAAATAAAAATTGAAGAAAAAAATTGTATTGTATAGTCTTATAAAGCTTCCTAGAGTAAAACATAAAGACAAAAAACTACTGTTCTGCAGCATTTTACATTAATGATTGTTTTGGTAATAAAATGATTAATGTATTTTAGAGCTGCAATTAATTCCAACAATTGTATAGCCTTTTACTAACTTGGGTTAAATGAAATTTCCCCACATTTATTAATATAAAGTTTGTTTTTGACTTGATCAATAACAAAAACACGAATCTCTGCATCTTGATTACATCCCCAAGTAGCAGAATGGAGGAAGTGAAATCTGTGCAGTAAAATACTATCAGTTTTGAGCTGCTTACAGTAGTATACATCCATCCGGGACTGCTATACAAAATGTTGTGATGAATAAGAGAAAACAGAGAATCCCTGGGAGGTTTGTAGCTATTGTTCACTATTGTGAGCTTCAGATTCTTTAGATTCTGAGATAAAATGTCATACTTGGAATGAAATTTGCACTTGAAAACTTGACACTCACTGCCCTGGGATGTGTTTACCTTGCTTACTATAAAATGGTACTTTATCCTTGCATATTATATAATGTCATTGAGTAGGATCTTAATGTGTATACTTCTCATGAAAAACAGTGATTTTTTTCGACGGGAATAAATGATGCAATTTGATCAGTTTTGCCATCGAGCAATGATTAAAGGAGCGGGATCACTTTTCCTATTTCCTGCGACTAGTACATTTTTGCAACTCAATATTATACTTCTCCAAAAGCAAAGGTCCCTGTGTTATTTCAATACAAACAAAATTGCCAGTGAGCAAAGCACAGCCCTGCTAATTTTCAGAGGAATACCCCGCCCCCAAACGCTTTGTGCTACGCTCTTTGTACCAGCTGTCAATCTAGTTTTTCTAACAATCTCATTGGTGTCCAAATTTGATTGGCATACCATATAGAGAAAAATGCGACCAGCCCCTACCAAATATGGGATTTCAACCCAGCGTTTTCAGCTCCTTGGGATTTTCAAGTGCCCAGCAAACACAAAAACGTTTTAAAAACGTTTTAAATAAGTTATATTTTGGCTTTTGCTTTAGGTAAAAACGTTTTAATAACATTAAAATGTCGGGTTATATAAAGGTCATGATAACGTTTTAAAACGTTTTGTATAAAAACACACTACAACAATATTTTTAAATGTTTTCAAAAAATGTTATTGTAAACTATTTTTGCAAACATTTTTGCCAAATATTGTGTCAATACTTAAATAACATTATGTTAAAATATTTGAACCCAGCAAACACAGAAATATTCTTAAAATGTTTTTTTCAAAACCTTTTAATAATATTTAAATGTCGGGTTACATAAAGGTCATGAAAACGTTTTTAAAACGTTATTGAAAATATTTTGGGCAAACATTTTTCGCAAAATATTTTTTCAACCCCAAAATAACATTTTGTTTAGAATGTTTTGTATCAAGTTTTCAAGAATGTTTTTGGAATGTTATTAAACGTTTTTATACCCTTTATATAACCCGACATTTAAACGTTTTCTGTCAAACATTTTTGTTTGCTGAGCAGTAGATTATCATAAAATGTTTTTTAAGGTTATGAAAACGTTTTATACTCTTAATATACCCTTTATATAACCCGACATTTAAACGTTTTCTGACAACTTTTTATAACCTTTTGCGAATGATGTCGAAAACGTTTTGTGTTTGCTGGGTGGTTATTATTGATCGGTTTGTGTGGTTAGTGAAGAGTGATCAGCTATGCAGCTTATTGATTGGATGAGCAAAAAGAAGTCAATATTGGCATATTCATAAACCTATTTGGTGTAGTTTTTAACTAGGTTTATTTTAGATGTATTTTATGTGGACCATAACTGCAAAAATGAACACTTATATAGGCTTCCATTAACTTGCGTTCATGTATAAGCTATAGAAGTGTGGATTATCACAGATTAACAATGGATGGCTCCTGTACAAAGGTATAGGAAGAGTTGTTGAAATTAGGATGAACATGGTTTTAAATAGTTTTCCACTGTAAACTATGAGCAGTAAGAATTTTAAAAAAGGGCAGTCTCTGGATATATATACCCTTATACCGTTTCTGATGGCATAAAAATCTCATCTTTTTTAGAGTAAATTGTGATGAGGCGGTGGATCACAAATTGCCCCTTTAAAGAACAATATAGGTTTCAATGAAAAAATTTAAATATGTCGTTAATTGAATGCATGATAAATGATGTATGTACATGGGTGAATGTTGTAAGGGAGAGCAAATACATGTTCAAAGGATGGCAGCAAATAGAACCATTGTGCGTGACTAACTTAACCTGATAAAATTGATATTTCAAGTCTATATGGAAATATCTGAATCCACATCAGTGTGTACCGAAATGTGGATGGGCCCTCGGTTATAAACAAGTGCATTGATAAACTTGCGCTGGGGGCATGAATGTTTGTCAGCAAGACAGACTCAATGTAAACAAGATGGACTCAATGCTGATTTCATTCTCAAGTTTATTTGAAAATCTGAGTTTATCAAGTTTATTTGAAAATAAAAAGTGTCACAAAAAGTGGACCAGGGTAACATTATCATTTTTTACAATTTGAGTTTGGCCTGTAAATATTTCAAATCCTAAGGCCAAAATAACCTCTTTTTTTGGCTTATTTTGAACACTGCTCAAGATAATTTTACTGTGACTTGTAATACATATCACTGTGAACTGGTTGCTCAGTAACTGATGCGGAATTCAAATGCTGTAACAAGCATGTTGTCAGGCAAATTTGAGCCATGTCCTGAGGGAGACACTCAGGACATGTTTATAGACATTTATAGTCTGTGGCAGCGGACGGATGCATTACAAATTTAGAAGGACGAGCATATTTTGTGCCATGGACATTTGCATGTGAAGCGAGTGAAAACTTTAGAATTTCAGATTATTTTAGCCCAATGGAGGTGAATTTTGGTATTTTGATGGGCTAGTGTGCATGAAACATGCAATATTGTGCAAAATAAAAAAATAAACATTAAAAATGTTACCTTGTTTTTCGGGCTGAAATGGTAGATGGTAATTGTGGCTATATCTTTTTCTTCTATAAGAATTTTAGGGGGAACATCCCTCACTTCTGCCATGTGACCAGGGGTGCGACCAATTTCTTTCACAACACCCTCTAAACCAGTTTCACCCTACCTACAAAACAACTCTTAAACAAGAAAGGCTACATTAAAATACCAGAATTCACAGCATTTTGTTTGCAGAATAATGAAACCAAGTCAAAATGAGTCTTGAATTAAAACAGCTGTAGAGGGGGTAGTTCTCACAGGCTAGAGATGTAATTCATTCAAGATGAGGGATTCTTGAGTTAGGAAGATTACGAATAAACATTTGCTGTTGCCCGGGAGGAGTTGGGTACTTCAATAGATTTTCAATATCAGAAGTGACATGTATGTTGGGATATTATACCTTTTTCAACATCACTTTTATCCGAACATGCCAAAGACCCCATTCTTTTCACTTAAACCTTGTCACCCAGAGACCCCTTATTTCTCCTTGGAACTGTCACCCAAAGACACTGTATATTTTCAAATTGAATGACCACTTCCATTCATCACTGAGTTTATTATTTATTTTTAAAGAACAAATCCATTTGAAGTCACTAGACCTAGCAATTCAATAAGCTAGGCTTATGTTGACTAGCTGTTCTGTCTCTCCACTTCTCTGTGAAAATTATTTTCAAGCCCAATAAAAGTTGAAATTGAGATTTGTCTTTTAATTGAAACATGCACATATCATGTAAATTGCTTTCTAATTTTGTTGTTCTTGTTTTTGTATTTTCTAGTTTATCTTTGGCTTCGTTACATTTCTGTTTCCACGGTTACGAGAAGGTTACCGTACCGTCTACATGCCTGTTCACCGTTACTTTGGCGTAGCTATCTTTGCCATGGCAGTTGCTGCAGTTATATCCGGCATCAATGAGAAGCAGTTCTTTGTATAGTAAGCATTAGCAATAATATTTAAAACCAGTTTACAATGTACAAATGTAAGGAAACGACCCAAAAACATTGATGGTGTCCTATAAATAAGAGGGAGGACTTAAACATGTTGATTATGTTTCTCCTATGCCTTAATCATAGGCATAGATCCCGGGGATTGGGGATTTATCCCCCAATATTTACCAGGGGATGATCCATACAATCATCCCCCAATGTTGACGCCTGTATATGGGTTTCCAATCAAATTAACCCCATATTTGGCCATTTCAACCTAAAAAGTGCTAAATTTTTTAGGTGCTTGGCATAAATTTATTCAACTTTTGTACAATATTTCACCAGTTTAGCTTTAATATTGCAAAATTTTACGCTGCGCTTCTCGCGCATTTGTACCATAACCTTATTTTGTCGCCAAAAGGTGCTGACTTCAAGAAATTTTTTCTAACCCCATCCCCCCCAATGGCGAAAAGAAATCTAAGCCATTGGCCTTAATAAACATCAATGTTATTTTAACCACAGACTGCTACAGTCTATGTTTTAACCAACATCCAGTTTTGTTATAGATGGGGACGGAGGGGCAGTGGCGGCGCTACGGGGAGGAGGGAGGGCAAGGGGGCATTTTGAGGCGAAACCCCCAAAATTACGTAAATTTCCACATTTTACGGCAATTTTGCACAAAATTTGTTGATATTGCCCCCCCTCCCCTTAAATTCATTTTGCCCCCCATGCCCCCGAAAAATTCCTGGTGCCGCCACTGGGGAGGGGGTTAGCTATGAAGCAAACTATAGTGTGTCTTGTCTCAAGTTCAGAGTAACGCCATGTTGGATTTCATAGTGGCCGATTCAAATCGCACAAGCTAGCCTAATCTCACAGGGGGGGTATACCCCTGCATACAAGGGCAATTTGCCTGTACGCTGGTGATGCAACCATGTAAATGCACTAATTGGAATTTGAGATTAGACGCATTATAGCAACCGCATGGCACAGCTCACAAAAAGTGCCACTCTTATTAATGATCACACACCAGTTATTTTACACTTGTGGGAGTACAAGATGTTGTTTCAGCTATCATCTAGAGTAGTATTCTGACCTGTTTACTTAATTTTGATACACCCTGTAGACTTTACCATTTTGATTAGGCCTATCACTCTAGAACTATAGATGAGTTGGCCTCAATGTTTATCAACAAAGGCAAGGGACTGGTATATCGATATGCTCGAGTGAACCCTATGCAACCTCTACACTGTTTAATATGCAGCCTTATTGTGATGTGGCAGGAGTTTTAAAAACATGAGCCCTGAACAAAATATGATGTACGCCCATACTGCCAGGCAACATACAATGGAAAATGTGTTGATGCGTGCGCATACTGCCAGGCATTGACGTCAGAAGTCAACTCATCTATACATCACAGATATATCAAACTAGACATTTGACTCCTGCATGACCTTGTAACTCTTCTTATGCTCTTGTGAGGAGCATTTTTGTCACCAAAGTTGTTCTTATTCTTTGAGATCAGTTTATCATATTAAAGTGATTCTGGACTAGAACTAGTTCTAGTTCCTCGATCGAGGGGGGTGCGCGAACGAGGCGCTTGCGCCGGACTGGTGGATTTTGTAATGTCAGAGAGGGGTTGTCATGTCCCATACAGGCACTGAACAAGTGCTAATTCTGGACCAAAAAGCCCATTGGATTTTTTTCTTGCTCCCTGAGTCGGTCTATTGCCATTTGGTCTAATACCATTTCGTCTCATGCCTGTTTAGTCTATATTCAATTGGTCTATTACCAAAAAGGCTAATTGCTACTTAGTCTAATAATCATATAGTCTAGTGTCTATTTAGTCTAATATTGTTTGGTCTAATAACCGGTATGTTTACTAACCATATAGTCTAATAACCATTTGGTCTAATATTTCTTTAATAACCATTCGGTCTAATAACCATTTGGTCTAATAACCGTTAGGTCTAATACTTGTATGGTCTAAAAACCAGTTAGTCTAATACCATTTCCTCTATTTATTAATAAACTAAATGCTTGTAGGACTAAATGGGTGTGTAGACCAAATGGGTATTATACCAAATGGCTATTAGACCTATTGGTTATAGACCAAATGAGTATTAGACTGAATGGTTGTTAGACTAAATGGTTTTAGACTTATTGGTTATTAGACTAAATGGGTATCAGACCAAATGGTTATCGGACCAAGGACCAAATGATTATTGGACTTAGTGGATATAGACCTAATGGGTTTAGACGAAATGGATGTAGATGAAATGGATATTAGACCAAATGTTATTAGACCAAATGACAAATCCCCCCTGACTCTAAGGTTTAAGAACAGTGTGGGCCTATAATATGCTTGAACAATATTATTTATTTTCATTCAGCTTATGGAAAAATAACACATACTTTTGTATTTTTTGTATAACAGCAATGGAGCAAATAATGGTACAGAATACAAGGATCTTCCAGGTGAAGCCTACGTTGCTAACTTTCTTGGTATAGCTGTGATGGGGTTTGCTCTTACCGTAGGGTTCCTTGTAACATATGCTAGCTACCAAAGGGAAGATGATGTAGAATGGGAGAAACTGCCACTTACCGCTCACGCACAAGCTGAGATGAGACAGTTCTCATCAATGGATGAAGGAGAGGCTGTTATCGAGCAGAAATAGTCAAAGGAGTAAGGAAGTAGTAGTACTATAATAGGGCTTACTATACTAGGAATTTCAATTGAATGAATCAACCACGATTGTATTTTGCGTATTTCAAACTACAATGCGAACGCACAACCTTGGATACAATACTAACCAATCACCTGTTGGCATGGGTGGATTCACTTCCATGTTACGCATGCACAGTCGCACACCCTGGCTTACATCACGCAGTGTTTGCAAAAAAGTGTCACGCTATGTCAGGCTGTGTTCATTCAATTGAAATTTCCACTATAGAAGGTGTGTCCATCCGTTGCAGCCCTACATTCTGAACATCTGCTATTCCAATGGTCCTATATATATTCTAAAGATCATCTAAGAAAATACCAAGGTTATAGGTTTATATGAATATGATATTCTGAAAAATATAAATCTACTATCCTGAAAAATGGGTCTTTTTTTCGTAATGCTTTGTATAATGGCCTAGTTTGAAACTTGATGACATGTGAGAAATATATTTGGAACAATGAACACTTTTTATTTTGTTAGCACAACATCAGCTAATCATTATGAATATTGGTCTTCATTGCCAATTTTTAGAATATAACCTTCAAAAGAGACTATTTGTGTCTGTTTGGAACCCTTATAGTGAAGGAAAAATTTGTGTTTGGACTGGCACATGTTTCAGAATATCACATTCTTGGAATATAGGATGGGTACACTCGGTATCTGTTTGTAGGATAAAATTAAAGGGGCATTTTGTGATCCATAGCTAGCTTCATCCCCCACTTTTCTTTAAAAACAAGTTTGAGATTTTTATACCACCGGAAACCTTTGATACATGTCTGGGTGCAAAAATATTCTTAATTGCTGATTCATTCGCTTGGCAAAAATATAATCTAATTTGTATTTATGTTCTGTAAACCTAAAATTGGAATTGACTGAAATGTTGGGAATAAAGTTTTGTGGATATCTACTCAAAAATACCATTAAAAGAGGATTCTAGAATCACAAAATACTCCTTTAAAACAAAAATACTTAAAATTATTACAAATGGTTAACTAATAATTTTTTGCTGATTTGGCATTATGGCGTTTCATGAAAACATAGTATATGTCATATACATCAGTATGTCAAATCAATATCAACTACAGTTACACAGTGGCCTATGGTAATTTTACTCTTCTCTTTCTATCAAAAAACTCATACGCCAATGCTAAATCAGCGATGAATTGAAATATTAAAATAAAGAGGATGACAAAATTAATATCAATCATATCCATGCGAAAACATGGGTCCAGCGTATCATATGGTCAATTTTACTGGTCAGCAGCCAAATTCCTTTAAGTGAAGATATTTATTTCCTTTTTTTTTTAATGCAAAAACCATACATATACACATGTTTCTCAGTTTGAGATATTGGAAAATAGTAGAAAATAATAAGCAAATAATATGCTAATTTTGATCATATCTCCATGTTTCTTGGATTTTTTAAAGTAAGGTGTTAATTTAAAGCACGTGTTGATGGCCTTATCTCAAAAAGTTTGAATTTGGTGTATATTTTGCTTTTTGCATTGGAACTCTTCAAATAGTATGAGGTGTAACAAATGATATATTTTCTCAAAAAGAAATTAAACAAGAAATCAGTGGTTAAAAGAGCTAAGATGCTGCACATTAAACAGGTTATCATATTTGTCTTGTACCGTGACACAGTAACTATTATTTGTTCATACACAAGAGTAATCATGCCAAGCATGTATTGTATATTAAGAATCAAATTTGCAGAAATGAAGAAATCTGCGAAATTTAACATTCTCTGATCTGCAAATTAGGAAATGGTGTGTCTCTTGCACTATTTTAATTGTATGGTCATTCCAGGTGCAGCAGGTAAGTTTGCAAACTTACCAGGATCAAATATGGGCTATGAAATCAAGAATTTGTAGCCATTTGGTCTTATAATCACCAGACGTGGTTGCCCCAGGAATATTTTTCTGGTGGCAAAGTGAAAATTTGGTGAGCAAATCATTGGACAGCTTTCCTAAAATTGGGCAATTATGGCCCAAAATAGTGAGTTTTCTGTTATTTTATTTGTCTTGATGGGGGGGGGGCCTAAGTGGTGCCACTGCTGATAAACACTTCTTGCAGCTTGGTAGAGCAAAAGCTAACTATAGCATTCTATTATCAACCAGCTGCATTGATTGCAATAACATTAGGACCAAAGCATTGTCATTTCAATACAAACACTAATTAATAAATAATAAAAATAGAGGTCATACAGTAAGACCTGGACACTTTTCGGCCCATAGCAGTTGCCGAAATATCGTCAAAATGTAAAAAAGGGTGTCATTGGGTGACAGTAAAACCAAAAAATGGGGTCATTTGGTGAGAGGGAGTTGACAAATAGAGGTCAGTAGCCACATATCCTAGTTGCCTATACAGTGTTCAATGAGATTTGTCTCATAACCAGGGATATAACTTTGCTGTCGGGCAGGGAAATTGTCAAAAGTACCTGGATACAATCAGGGTCAGAAACAACATGTCAGCATTGCATGAACTTACCCTTAGCATCCTTGTGGATCAAATGTAGACACAGCAATCCCAGGTCTTAGGAGGTAAACTTGGCATCTTCTAGTTTAGACTTGGCATTTTGGGTAAATTTAGACATATAATTATAGATCATGTTATTTTGACAACTATTGTTTTGCTGTCTGTCTTACTCAAATACTTACCTGCTTACAGTTGGCATTCCCAATTTAGTAAGTATGGACTTGGTATTCCAATAAATCTGATAAATGTGTTAAGTTTTTACATTTCTGATATGCATCTAGATTTGTCATTTCAGCGGCTCTAGTCTATAGACTAAACATTCCTAAAGGATCTAGACTTGACTAAGCATTCCATACAACATTCTTTGAGGCAATAGTGTCAGAATCATTAGCTTCCTCATAAATGTAGTCAATTCTTTGCATTCCTAATGTGAATCTAGTCTAAATTTGTCATTTTTCTTGTCTATAGACTAGGCATTCCTAGTGGACCTGGTTTAGGGCACTAAGTCTTGACTAAGCATTCCCTACAACACTTCCCAATGTTATAGTGCACCAGCTTCTTGATAAATGCAGTAAAATCTATAGACTGGCCTGGGCATTCCTAATGGATCTACAATCTTGGAAGAAAAGTACTTGGAATGCTTGGCACACTCTGCCGTAAATTCTGTGCAGAATTTCTTATGATCATGGAAATGGCATATATTGTGCTAGAGAACAAACAGGACATCTACAACAAAGATTTACCCTTCCCCCTCCCCATCAATCAATGTTGTACACATTGGGAAACTGCAGACATTGGCATTTCTCAACATTGCATGGGGGAAAGGGGTGACAGTTTTCTGTTATTATTAAGCGTTCCAAGACTTATTTCCAAGATTGTAGTCTTAACTAAGCATTTAACCTTCTCTAAGGCTGTAGTGTAGACTCAGCTTCCAGATATAGTCAGGTCTTTACATTTCTGATATGTATTGAGTCTAGCCTTATCATTCCAATGGATCTAGTCTATAGACTAAGTATTCCTAATGGATCTAGTCTTGAATTTCCTTTTACTTTCCCTATGGCTAAAGTGTATACTTGGCTTCTGCATAAGTGTAGTCAAGCCTTGGCATTTCTTATGCCATTTCCAAATGGCTCTAGTCTAGACTAAGCAATTCCTATTGGATCTAGTCTAGACTAAGCCTACGGAGACTTCCAATGGACCCACATCTCCCCACTTTGTGATGTTCCTTATAGAAGTAGATAAAGTAAATATTCCCATTGTTCATTAAATACACCATTTGGATCATTGTTATAATAAACATGACAAATAATAACTTTCTAGACCGAAGCGAAGGTGACCATAACATAACACCATACTATGGTCTATGATCATAACCAATTGAAATATAGAATCAAAGTATTTGAGCAAAGCCTGGACAGTATTAAACATTTTATGGGGAATAGATTAATTCACATTGTCAACAATGTAGCCCACCCCTTCACAAATGGACATGCCTTATGAATATTCATGAAGTGAATTAACAATGTAAGCTATACAAGTTATAGTTTATTAATACATTATACATAGTAAATTATATATAAATATATATATTTCGCTTCAAATGTTGTGTGTTAAAGTATGTGTTTTATTGAATACCTTGAGTGATATAATAACATAGTCTTAAATTTTGTATATTGTGCTCAAATATACCTATCAATAGTCTTATAATTATGTAGAAATTTCACATTGTATTAAGGAAGAAATGTGTGAAACACAAGATGTAAGAAATGATTGCAACATTTTCCAGTGTTGTCAGTTATGCTAAGTAGCTTAATTTGGAATTGAAAATGATATTATTGTTTACCAACACTAACAGAACATGATACATGATTAGAAAAATGGGAACAGATCATTTCTGCAACACCCTAACACTATGGACCACAATGGCCTCATCCCAATGGCGTAGTTCAATAACCTCAATTAAACAATAATAGGGTAAAATTTTGCATTTTGGAATTTTGTACCCAAATTTTAAAGGTCATTCAATGAATGTGCAAATGTATTGGGGTTAAAGAAGTGCACCCTGATATATGAGCATGTTGTGGCTCCTAGTGTAAAGGAAGGCATTTTAAACAGGAAATTCCAGAACCATCAGCATATCAGATTGTAGTTGATTCTCTATGGAATGTATCTTTGTCTGGTAATTCCAACTAGTATAATAACAATTTAACATACATGGCAGATGATGTACAGTGCCATTTCATGAACAGTTGTGTAGAATCAAAGATCCTAGCAAATCAAGCTGGGAAATACTGGAAAAGGTGCATTGGGTCTATAATTAGCTATAATTTAACCCTGAATTGCAGCTGCGTATTTGAGTAGGTGGTTTACAGTTGCAGAATTTCTTGGAAGATCATCTAATAATTCTAATTCAAGTTTTCACCAAATTAGATTATTATTTATTTATTTTTTTGCTTTGATTTGTTAAATTGTTTTAAAATCTTTCCATTTTTTATGTGCTGTTGTATTTAACAAAATTTTTAAAAATGTATAGTAATATATGTACAATGATTTATATTAGTTGGTTGTATACTTTTTTAGGATGTTTTAATTTGCATACTGTGTATAGAGATGGGAAGGATTTGTTCTTTAAGCAGAACTAGTCAGTACCGTATTCGATCTAATTATCGCCCCTCCTCGGACACTAACAATTAGAGATTGATTTGTGTAAATTACATAATGGTATATGTTTTATACAGCAAGTTCAGATTTTGTGTTTTTAATCTGGCAAGCTTTTCTCCAGAATGTGTTTACAGAAAGAAGATCATCCTTTCATTTCATTCATTCATTAATCAAATAACAAAAAAAGAATACATACAAAAATCAAAATACAAAATGTGAGAGTGAATTACGGAAAAGCTAAGAAGAAGCCTGAAAGTCTGCGATCCCTTGTTTGGTTAATTCATCATTTGACATGACAGCAGATTGTCATTTCAATGAAGAAAGTAACAGTAAGCTGCCATATCTTGAATTAACCTAAATACATTAAAAAAAATAGTCAAGTAATCCCAGCAAATAGTGTATCAAATGTTTTGTAACTTAAGGTTTAAAAAGGGAAGAATAGGTTGGCAGAAAATGTGAAAATATTGGGTTATACAAAGGGTATTAAATGTTATAATACCTTATACACAAAATAATTATCTTGCTTCAATTCCTTGCAGTCTTAGATAATATACATGTAGATATCAATAGTAATATTGATAAGTGCACACTGTCTATTCTATTCGATTTTTTAAAAATTGTATTATAGACTAGATCTGCAAAAATTTCTGTAACTAACTTTCATGACTATTACCCCTGCCACTCCCCTTTCAGAATTCTTCAATATAAGGAAACATTCAAGTTATTACTATACGATTTTGTGTGTTATTGTGTAAATGCTGGTAAAGAGCATATAATCTGTTTATTTTTGTATGCTACAAGACAAACTGGTGCTAGTGACAAAGAACATATTCTCAGTCCTAGGGGAGCAGTTCAGTGACCCTGTATTCACCTTATAGTATACACTGAACCTGACCTTTTTTGATTGGAAGTTGTAAAATAATATCTTTGAGCCCAAAGACCTATTTTGCACCATAGCTTTGTGTGTGCATCACTGAACTATGTACTCTGAGAATGAGAATATGACAGTTTGAAGTAGATTATTTTAGAAATATGATGTGCACATAGTATTTGAATTGTTGAACAAAAATTGTATTTGTAACTTTGAATTTTGAGATGTAGATTATTACAGCAATGTGTTGATGTATTTTGTATGCATTTGTGTTATCATTATGATCACCATCTTAGTAAATATAAACAATTATGTAATAATAAACAATAATAGAACAAAGTTTTGTTGAATATAACTTTTAATCATGTTAATGGATTAAATGCAGGGGGATGGAAATTAAATCATACTTGTAAAAAATGTATTAAACTTTGCTGGTTGAGATATTTAAGTACACAAACTAATTAATAAAAATGCACATTCCAAGCAAATTTCATGTAAGTTTATTCATATGATGTAAAATATGCATTTGCTAAATTATTGGTGAGCGGTTGGTTACCTCAGCAATATAGGTTCCACCAATGAGCTTATACTATCAGCAACGGATCTACATTACATGGCATCTCTCCTTAAATATAAACCATAAATATGCCACACTCTATGGTCAATCACTTTAAGGACCTCATTTGAATTCTCTACTTGTCATTAAGCTGATCATATACTGTAAAAACTTGATAGTTAGCATATGTGTTTACTATCGAACGCTTTTAAAACATGCAAACATGAAGTGCTCCATCCACAAAAGTTTTGAGGGTTTTGAGCAAATCATCGATACACATATTATAGTTATAATAGCGAACAAGTAAACCTGCAAATTAATGTCTCGACCCCATTAGCTCAGTTGGTAAAGTGCTGGACTTTGGTACAACTGATTTACTGATGTAAATGATGTATGTATATATTTTAATGTACTTAATTGTACTTGTACTTGTACTGTAATGTTTAATTGTACTTATTTGTTTTTCATGTTTGCGCCTCGGAATAGTTCTACTAGATTGATGGCGCATTACAAATGCTTATTATTATTATTATTATTACAATTTCATATGCTAACTATTGAGTTTTTATGGTATGTATTGTTTTGTCACATACCCATCATGCCAACATTGGAAATAGATTACAAGAATGACTTGCAATATAATCATTGCTCAAGATGTAGTAGTCAAATGTCCATAATTTCAAGTGTGTGCTAGAGGCACAGGTTGGTGGGCGGAGTTATTAAATGTTACTAAGATGCCTCTAATGTAACCCATGAGCTTACAAACGACCAGTGTGTGTGGGTGCACCTGATAGTAAATATAAATTTTTCTGTCAACATTTTCATCACAGTATTCCAGTACAATCTTCACTAGGCTTGAAAGTGCACTTTTAATTATGTTTGAAAAAATGGTTAGATAAGTCAAAATCAATAAAAAATTATAATTACAAATAATGATTGCCTTGTTTGAAAACAAAAGTAAATTCATTGTATTTAAAGTTTAATATTTATTGTGTAAATAAGTTTGTCTCGATTTAAGTTATGATCTAGTAGTGCACAGTAAAGAATGGATAATTATACAATGAAATGTTTGCCAATATTATTGTGGAATAAATGTGTCCGATAGAAAGAAAAAAAAAGCGCTGCAATTGCAACATTTGTCCGATTGCTTGAATGGGAATATTTGTAAACTATTATCTGTTCCAACTTCAATGACACCTCTGCCACTTTCCAATATGTATTAGAGTGATACGATACCTGTTCAATTCTTAGTAAATCAATGCTGTATTGACTGCAGATTTGACTTCAAACAATGTCCAGAAGCGGGGTTATAGTTTGTTGAACTTTGCTCCTTCAAACAAAATGGTACCTTTTTCGGTTCTACATGTGTCTCTTTTTCAACATTGCTGGTAGCAAATATCAAACAGTTATAATAGAGGTTATCCACTTCACTCATGTTTGACGTCTAACAAAAGGTGCTGGTTCCCGTAGTATTCCTCGCACATGCAGGTACTTCTTTTGAAAGTCCTAAAACAAGGTATACACCAATCCGACTTCGCCATTACTGCGGTGTCCCCGATGTAAAACTGCGGTGTCCCGAGGTCGGGGGTTCCACCTTCCATCCATTATTTATTGCGTGCTACACAGAATTGTATCCGGGAATTGTACACAACAGTGATATTCAATACACCATCATAAGTATTGAATTACGAATTAAATCTCCCGCTCTGGTACATCTGTGTTACCGACAATAGAGGGCCAAATACAGTAAACGCTTCTCGGATTGGTGTATAGCAGTCGTTGAAAGGATATGCAACTTATAGGACAGGGATAACCTCTATTCATGTGCAGGAGGATCGATAGACAGCTATATGACTTTCATATTGACGTTATTCGAGTGAGTGGAGTGGAATAGTGTGTAGGGGGAGAGGAGATATCGAGTGTAGGAGTGGGAGAGAAGGAGACACTGGGGAGAGGAAGAGAGGGAATCGGAGAAGAGGAGGAAATAGAGGTGGGGGAGAGGGGAGCCTAGGTAAGAGGTATGGGTTGTGCTTTCCGGGGACAATTAACTAATTCATAATCAAATGATCTCCATAATCATGCTTCGTTTATGTTTAATACAAACAAAGAAACCAAAAAAATTATGACGCTTATACTTCCAGCACCCATAGTTATGTTACCGTCCACGTGTGATTGATATCCGTTCCATAAACAACCTGATATGTATCCGATAATAAGTTTAGCACAATCATGACAATTGAATACGTATGGTCCTCTCTATACTAAATTTGAACTTATTTCTCTATCACTGAGCGAAAAGCTTTTGGTATTTGACCAATGAAGTAGTGGCGCTTTTTCCAAACGCAACAAAAAGATCTCTACCTCATTGGGTAAAAACCAGTCGCTGTTGCTCAGCTCAGCGATGTAGTATAAATTTAGCTTTATATGTTATGATTGCAGACAAGTTCTGCCCCTCTTTTTAATCTGCTGATTTTTGGTTTCTGAACTTGAAACGAGGGATTGTATAATGTTCAATTCCAGACCTGGACAATACCAACAGTTATCTCACTAATATATACATATGATAGCTATTTTTTTAACATAGATTCTCGTTTCTATATCAAATTATCCATCTCTTTCTGCTTTTTGTGGTAATGTTTTATTCTATAAATTGCACATTTGTGTGCAAATTGATGGCGCTATTTACATACATTTTTAATTTAAATTAGCCAAATGATATTATATTTCATAATAAAAAGTGTTTTGAAAATTTCTTTGCCACTTATTGTTATTCTTTTTCCTAATGATCTAATGCCATTCATTATGCAAGTGTCTACCCCTTCTAAAGTTGCAAACAAGATTTAAGATAAATAGCGCCATCATTGTTCACCTTTTCTTAAAAATGACTACAGTTTATATGCCATCAAACAACAAAGTTGTCTTGTATGATGAACCTTTTTTGGTAAATACAGCCATCAGTTACCAAGAAAATGAAAAAAGAAACATGTGAAACTTAAAAAAGTAAACGCTACTGAAAAGTATGAACCAGACAAATGAACAGCTGATGATATCCGTCGATTTTTCCATTCTTTAGGCCACCGATCGATCACTAACTTGCAGTTGATCCTAAATTGGTCTGTTCTGGTTACAAACATGCCTTTTATGAGGTAGATAAATATTTTGCCGTATTCAATAAATAAAACAGTCGACATCATTTATAGTTTAGAATATACAGCGAGTTTTTTTTAGATAACCTGTATGTATGAGTTGATATTTATATAAAAAATATGTATACGGTACTACATTAGATAAAATTAATAATATTTAGGTATATATACTGTGGTATTAATACATATTATGCTCTTCGGCATTTTTCTGATTATTTTTAGCAACTTTCTCCTCGATAAATAGCCGTGTTCTTATCCGTGCTTTTAACCCTAACTTCGTGCAACATAGAGGGATCCGTCATAACTTTCTTCATTTCTTGCCAAACATACACGGCCACATTCTCTGTTGTAGTAGTTCGATCTTTAAAGAATTCCACCTCTACGTTTAGGTTCTTATGGTCCAGTGGTTCCACAATAGCTTTCTAAAAATAAATAAGAGGCAAGACATAGAACAATAACATGATTCCAAATGGATGGTGACTCATATCATCAAAAAGTGCCTGTTGCACACCCCAAGTACTGTACAGGCCCTGCAGATTGTCAACGTTTTGACAACCAAATACACTGAACAGCTACCTTTGACTATATTTATAAATACGTATTTTTAAATACGCACGTGACCCATGGGCACGACATACCAAGACCAGCAAGCGTGACCAAATCCTCATGCCATTGAAAAGGATAGGAACTCTTTAGATAAATATCATCAAATTTAATTATCAAATAGCAAAATTATTACACATGGGAGGGATTCCGAATTTGTAATATGTTATCCAAAACATCATTTTGAAAATATTTGCCCGAGGGAAAAAAATATTTATCGACGGAAAAGTTTACAATATAATCACAAAGTTGAACAAAATAGACACTTTTGCTACACAGTCTCACGTTGTTTACAGCCTTTGCATTCAAATGTACAGGAAGATTACCTGCTATGTAGAAGGTCACTTCAAGACTTACTGTCTACAAGCTGTTATGGCAGCACGGAGGTGGTCACGTGCGTATTTATAAATACGTATTTATAATATAGTCGAAGCATACTGCTGAAAGTTATAATTTTCAAAGAGTTTATTTCTAAACAGAAAAGTTTATGTTATACTTTATGTCATGATGTTTTAATGATATGATCAGTTACTTCATCGAATTGCATCCTGATTTGTTGAAGACTTGCTGGAATGATGAGTAGCACAATTTTTTACTTAATGTTTTAATACAGATCTTATACGGTCACCGTTGAAAAACAAAACAAATGCTATTGATTAAACCATTCAAACCATACACAATTAAAAATCATATTGATGCCGGCAATAAATCACTTCCGATCATCATAATTTAAAATGTAGCTAAAAATTTCATACCTTCATGCATGCAGAGAGTTCATTGAAGTTTATTATCATTCCGGTCACTGGATCCAACTAAAAAGTAAATGAATACACAAACAATGATAAAACATTCACGTGATATGTAAAATTCATTTCTATGTCATTAGAAGCTACATAGATCGATCGGCTAATCAAAATTTTAATTCTAGATCCGGTAACGATGTGTGTAACATTGGCTTTATGTCGGTTGAACCTAGTGGTAAACTTTAAAAAACCAGGCAAATCATACGTGTCGTTTATCTAGTTGATATTTTCGTTATTGACACTACCCTATTTGACAGCTATAGTCAAATTAAAAAAGAGTAATTTTGCGCGGTTAGTATTGCAATCACTGGTTTCGGATTATTGATATGTAATGTGTTTGGCCGAGAAAATTTTTAATTGAAAAGGTGTAGCTCATAATTTCGCCTACTTCAACACCGAATTCGATCGGTGCATTGCCTAGACCCTCCCTCGGGTCCATGGATAACGATTGGTAATGTACAGTGTACATTGTACACTATACTCGGATAATATAACATTAAAAAATCAACCCAATACATGGACCTTCCGAATCTGTAGGCAATTTGCCTTCCACTTCCAAGTACTTTGTGGGAGTTCACTTTTACTGATCCTGGGTCACGCAATCTTTCTATATACCACGTCCGCGTTCTCACTGCATTAACGTTTGTGTAAGCGACTACAACAACGATGTTGCATCCAACCAATCAATGCAGCTCGGCAGCGCGGTGATATTTGAAGAGGCTTCCCTAGATAAATAATGTGCAAACATTTGCAAACCGCACACGACAATATACGCAATATGGACAATATGACGTACCATGGGTTTATCAGACGCGTGCCAGTTGAGCTCAGTACCTCGTAGTTGTTGACAAGTGTCCCATCCCGCGGCATAGCTTTGTGCTACCATGTTTGAATTGAAACGGGGGCGGGGCTTTCATAATTGACATCGGAATCACCGGGCTTCGTTGAACGATTATTTGGAAGGAAGATCCCAAACAAATTTGTACAGACTCGGAATGGGAGCGCTCACTGGACTTTCACGTAGGTATATTAAATGATTGAGTGACCCATCCATAACATAGCCAGTGAGTGACTAGCGTTCTGAATAGTGGCCTCAAAAAATGAGATTTATTTTGTGTGTGCACAAGGGTGATTCTACTTCTTACTCTGTTCCATAGCGTAAGACAACAGTTAGAAGAGAGGTGAGAAAAGAGAGTAAAATGAATTGTAATTAAAAGAAACGTACCTTGCCCTTTAGTGTCACAACAACTGTAGACGGGTAAAATAAATTAAGAACATTGCCGTGAGATGTATAATATTTACGAAATCAAAATACACACTTGTTCCCAGGAAATGAGCGGAAACTCACAATTTGGGAGTTTCGAGAGTGGCATTGGTATGTCCTTTTGTGATTGGCACCTTTGTTCCATAACCATTAAGGTATAGGACATTTTTTGTTTTTGCTATAGCCCCCGAATGAAATGTATTTAATTATGTTTGTACTCACTCAGGTAGCATTTGTGTGTGAATTTTACATCCGAACTAGGTGCTATTCTTTTTTATGAGGGGTTTTTCAATATTGCCGTCCATTTCTTATCGTCACCCCATAGACTTTACATGTAAAATAAAAAGGCTCCTAGTTCGGATGTAAAATTCACACAAAATGCTTTTTGAGTGATTACAAAGATAATTAAATACTTTTCATGCGGGGGCTATGTGGAATTCCTGGTACAATGGAATTTCACAATAAAATGTCCATTGGAAACAAAGGTGTTGGGGACAGAATTGAATACAGAGTATAGCATATTATTCCCCATTCACAAATGACATACCACTGACTTTACCATGATACAGGTGTCGTCAAACAAAAAACAGCAACGTAACAATTGGAATATCTCGAAACTCCCAACTTGTGACTTGACGTTTGGTGGGAGCAGGTCATAAAGTAAAGTGTATGCAAATTTATAGAAAGTCATAATTCAGATATTAAGTATTCTTTTTATCAGAAAGAATAAATGTCCGATACCGGTGGAAGTTGATGATAATTGTTGATAATTTACACTTTCAGCATTTAAATATGATCCATTATATTGAGCTAATGCAATTATACAAAGTATTTTCTACAACGGTTTAATATCAGAAGTATTATAGGTACCTGTATAATTGTGTCCGTGACCATTTGGATTGTAACATTTTCCAAACCATTTGAGGTTTTCCTCTTCTGTCAAATGTTTACTATAACAGTAAGGGAAAAACATAACGTAATTTCCTTTCCACAGTATTTAGCACCTGATTTCTTATTGCAGATTAATCATTCAGCACCCAAGATAATTCTCTTCCATTAGTGCTCATACTCTAGTTTTTAACCCTCGTCCTGTTACGCATATTAATTTTTAAACACGAACTACGAAAGGGGGATTGCTCTGGATCAGATGGGCATAAAATGGGGCCGAGTTTGAATGTTGCTCCCCATTTGCTTGTTCATTCCTTTGTGATGAATCTATTATGGGAATTGTGTTGATTTGAGATTTATGAAAGTCTATCGCTCTGGTTTGGATTTCCCCCGCTTCTTTCCTACGTCAGACTTCTCCGTAGTCCAGTTGCCAATTGTGCATACTCTGGCTATTGCATTTAAGCTTAAAACTCTGATTCAATTAATTTGTGCACAATTAATAGATTTTCACATCTGATCTTTTCAGTCACCGTACTCCCTCTGTTTGTTAGCTTCCCAAGTGGACTACTGACTTTGGATTGCGGTTTGCATGCTTAACACGGCTGTCTATGGATGAGATTGTCGGATTTCTGGCCTACTAAAATTGGCCATGATGTAATGCATCTTTAAATGGATCTGCTTTGTGATTGGTCGCCCAGATCTCGTTATGGTTTAAATCCTCCGGGCACCTGTCATTACCATTAATAACTACATGGTACACAACTATACCACCCTTTGTGTTGGCGGGAACATTAAACTCTCTGTAGGTGCATGAACGCGTCTTAATTGCGGTTTAATTGGATTGATAAACAAGTATGATTGACAGTGTGTGTTAGGGACTAAGTCCCCGGTCAAAGTCCTTTAAAAAGGCAATGTACATAGCCGATTTTTAACTCGGGCTTTCGCGATTAATAAACTGGCAGATTCTAAAATTAAAGTACCATTATAGTTATGCCATTATGATATACTAGTATTTTGATGTAATAAATATCAGTATAATTGAAATATGAACTGAAATATGCGTTCATCATGATTAATAACACATTTTTATTTATCAAAAATCGACTGTGGCGTAGTCTATTCCTACGTTGGTTGATTGTGGCAAGGAGTCTTCCTGTTTCTCCTTATTATAGTCACAGATTTGGCATCATATATTTCGTATATGCAGCCGGTTGTTTGGTTCGTGTTTGACTGTTCAAGAAATATTCTTAGCGTGCTATATTAGTAGGTATGTCACAGTGGCTGCACAATAATTCTGCTACACTGTGCATGCAAGCATAACAGTGAATTGAAAAGGGCGCGCTTCAAATTTGGCAAATTTTAGAAAACATCCATGTCGAGAAATGAATTTCTTTATATGCTTCATTTATCCAAATTGTTTAAATTTTTAATATATGATGTGTGAAGCCTTTCCGAGGCTAAGATCGGGTCCTCAAAAATTGTTTTGTTTAAGAGCTACTGCCTGTTTTTATGGATTTTTGAAGATCGCTCATAAATCAGTAAATATAGGCCTATTGAAGTAAAGGAACTACCACCATTTAGCTGAAATACTAATCTTTCTTAGCATGTAAATTAATTCTGTCGACAACAAATGAAACACTTCCCTAAAACCAGTTGAAGCAAAACATTAATCAATGTTTTTTTAGGGAGTAATTTTCCAAACCACAATAGCTCTAAGCCATTGTGTGTGTCCAAGGCCATACTATTTTTGTATACGCGGTACAGTAAAATTGCTGTTCACTTTACCGATTGTCCTCCCGTGTTAATCCAGATGACAAAATGTTAATTTAAAGTCTCATTGCAACTGAATTTTAATTTTTACTTTTCGGACTTGGCTTTGAGTAATGGTGACACATACCATGTTTACAGTAAAAATGAAAATTATATTCTAGACACCGTCAAAATGTCAAACTTTTTATTTTTTTTGTATTGTTTTTAAATAATTAACTGCAGTTCATTTATTCAACCTCATAACAGGATCATACTTAAAAAAATTATGATGAATGAACAGACGTTCATTAAATATTGAAAAAAATCTAAAATTACTCATACCTAATTTGCATAATAATAGCATAAATACATAATTAGCTGTAATGACCTAATTTGCATAATTAATTACTTTTTGTGTATTTTTTGTTATCAATTGAAAGAACGTTGTATACATATGTGTGCAAAAAAACCCGCACCTTTATATCATGTACGGTTTTCTATTGGCATCAATTTTGCATATTAATTAGCTGAACTTAGTCATTTTTTGAGATTTAATTTGTCTGCAGATTGGCCGAAATTGCTCAAATAGTATATTTGGTTAATTTATTATGATTATTCAAAGATAGATTTTTAAATTTAGTTTTCTGTAACGAAGTCAGGAAAGATAGGCATTTAACATGTGATATTTAAATTAACGCTGCTTTTTCAAGCAAGCGTCCAAATATACTTCAAAATCTCGAAATGTGCCAATTTTGTCATTACAGCCATTTTGTGGCAGGATTTCATTCCATCTACGAGCATCTTTAAATTGACACTACATCACAATGCATTGACCGATTTCAATTCTGTTTTTTGATTTTTGATGCTTTAATAAAGCTCAATAATGTAGGAACATTAAATAACGTGTTTCTGCGGCGATTATTTTTGAGGTGATATGCCTAATATTAGTGTTTAAACATAGTGGCAATAGTGTGCTTCTCACACTGGCATTTTCTCGAAGTCCCTTGCACACGAAGAGCTACCATGTCTCTGATCAGTTTTTTTCCTAGTTTTGGACGTGCTTGGAAGCTTTCTTTGCTGCGTTTGGACTTAATTTATTGTCCATTCAGGATTGTTGCCCTTTTGAATGCTTGTCGGGTGTGGTCTGCTCTTTCTGTCGTCTGTCTTTGGGACCTGTGACTTCTCGGTGAGCTCTGTCCAATAAAGTTCTGACGACGCCAAGTTTATGTTGTAAGAGGTGGTGTAAGTTGAAGTTCAGATATTGGTCAGTATATCATGTATGTGTGGGTTTTCTAAATATATGAGGAGTTGATTGTGGCATTTGGTTGGTGCAAAATATGAGCGTGTCCATTTGTTTATCTTTTTCCGGTCCGCGGTTGAATTCTGTGCTGGCAGTGGCATTTATGATCATCTGATCCAGAGCAATTCTACAAAACACTACATCTTCTAGAAACACCCAACAGTGCTTCAGTAATTCTGGTGCAAGACATGTCTCATGGACATGACTAATAAACCAGACAAGTAGGGTTCGAAACGTCAATACCCCAAAAATGTGAGTACTTTCTATATAGATACGTCGTGTTTTAGAACTTAAAATATAAAATGAATATCTTCCAGACTGTTCTCCAATGCCCCAAATGGCTCTACCAACCTATTCTCTGACACCGCGCGCAAACTGTTTCGGGAGTTTTCCTAGGCTGTGAAACACACTAGTTTTTAGAAACAATTTATATTGGATCCTATAATAGCCATAACCGATTTAAAGTTGGGTGATCCAATTGTCTCATCCTCCACATTACCCAATCAAAATTAAGAGTTTTGGCATCTGAAGAAAGCTCATATTATTCTCTTGACCCAGTAACATTTTAGACACGAGATATGCAATCTTGATACCCAATCCGCTGTTTTGGTGACAGGCATCCATGTAAAGTAGACTCAAGACTTAATTTACAATTCGAACCATCCACCTCTATAATAGTATGTTTATGAACATTATATCAAGTGTTCATTATTAACTGAGACCAAAATTACGGTTTTTATTTAAATTTATGTCGCTTTTCAAAAAGAATATATACATTCGATGATTCGATGCAGCTCAAGTCATGATTATTTTACACAAAGAAGTTAGTAAGCTCACCTGCATAGCCGATGTCCAGCGCTGAATTTCTCTTTGCGACTCATATACACAACATGCCTGACAAAGCTATTGACTCCGTTCATCTTGCTATTACTTATTTGCGTGGATTCCTGTAAATTTTTTAAATTGGAATAATAATAGTAAACCCCTATGTTACCATAAACTGAAACTGGTAAGTGGTTGAACAAAAGGGGAAAAATCACAAACAGAACAAAAACAAAACTCTAGTTTGATTCAAGCGTTTAATTTATTTTTCGTTAAGTTTTAATTTAATTTTTAATGTGCTTTACCGCATAGGCCTAGGTAAGACCTGATCAACATTTTGTGTTTCGATCATATTATTTTACAAAACATTAGCACGACACTTCCGTAAATCATGTCAACACAGCAGTCATCCCTTTTTTTTATTATATGGATTTACTAATCTAGTCAAAGATTTGTAAGGGATCCACTCCAAACAATAGTCCGGAGTTTTATTCGCGGGTGAAAACTTTCATATAACCTACAAAACCTTATGCTAGTGGACTAAACAAAACAAAAAACAAAAATATAAGCTGGCCCTGGTAAAGTATGTAACTTTGGATGTACAAAATATTTTGTAAAAGTGTGTAGCACCGGGAAGAATACACACCTGAGATAATATACCACCACTTTGAAATCGTGACTTCACGTGACTATCTGTTACTCGCCCTTCCCGATTAGGAATAAAAGTTTCCTTGATCCTGAACAAAATGACAAAACAAAGGATGAAATGTGGGTAGTCTGGTGCAAAATATGTTCAGAATATCAAAAACAGTGCATTGTGATCTGGTATAGAAATTAGATCCTTCAAAGCAGACTGGTATCAGACAGGCGGCGGATGACATGATCGAGCCGGCAACTTGTGAAACCGCCCGGCCGTATGGCATTTTCCAATACAGTCGAGTTAGTTTTGTGGGGTTCATTATCGAACCCCAACGGTTTTAGCTTGTATTTATATTATTTATCAACATAGGCCTATTTGTTTGTGATATTTCAAGCGTTTTAAAATTTCAAAACACGGTTGACGTTGAAAATTTACTGAATTTAGAGAATGCAATGCGGCCACCACCTGGTATCAGAAAGGGTTCAAAATTATTTTTGAGGTGGCATTGCTCATGAGCCCGTAAATGAGACAGTTAATTTAGATTTGTGGATCTTCTATTACGATTCACACTTTTAGATAAGCCTATAATTAACACGGTCATCATAGCATGCATTGTACAGACTTAACATTTAGTATGGAATATTCTTCCCGAAGTGCCAAGACTAGTCTGGAAGGAGTCTGCATAAACCACACGGGCTATGCATGCATTATACAGACGTGACATTTAGTATGTGGAATATTCTTTACGAAGTGCCAAGACTATTCTGGAAGTAGTCTTCATAAACCACACGGGCTAAATATTAATTGGGGTGTATCGGGAGATGGTGTAAAATAATTGTTTGATAAAAATGTGCTACATTATAGTAATTTGAGCTTTGTGGGGAACACAATTTCGGACTTTATGCAACATTGTTCTGTTATTATCAAATTTATTGGTGTTTGAGGTGATATTTGCTAAACTTCGACAGTAATTGGCATTTGTCAGAGTTGGAATGCACTTGCAACGTACCAATTGTTTGAAAATGGGAGTAGCTTAAAATATGGCTCTTAAAAATTGAAAGTAAAAACAGAAAGTTTGAATGTCCCCCACTGGGGATTCAAATGTTACAAACTTATGGTACAAAAACAGAGGATGATTTAAGGAAGCCCCATCATGCACTGTAAAAGTGTTATCACTAGAGTTTCAACTGCCACTTTACTTTTCAAATCCCATTGAATTCTGTACAAAAGATGTTGTTTTAGAATTGTGTGTGTGTCATTATTACTTGGTCGATTTCAGATCTAAAGTGATGTATGCATAAAGGATAATTCACACCTTCTGTAGATAACATAAAATGTGAAATCGACCAGCTTTTTGAAGGTGTTTTTATTGTAAATACATCTGTCCAAATTCAAATTTAACCATGCACGTCTATGCAGTGGGCGGGCAGTGGTGTCATGTTCACTCACACAGCTGTGCTAATCGCAAGACTTGCTGGGTAGTGCTTAAATCATCCTCTGGTACAAAAACAACTGCGCGGATTCTTGGTTGTCTAATGAGTTTACGTTGTTTATTTGTGCACAGTAAATTTATAACACTTGGCCCCAGGGGACCATTCAAACATTCTGAGTACGTACCACATTCATAACTGGTACATTACAAGTGCATTTCAGTTCTGATCAACACTTATTTGTACTTGGGTTCAGTACATATCACCTCAAACTTCCATAAATTTGATAATATTAATATAGAACAATGTTCAGAAATTCAGAAATATTTCCACCGGCAAAACTCGAATTCGGTCTCCTTAAATCCGCCATTTTAGGCTAATTCACTACATTATGAGCTATAATGAAAACTCATAGAAAGCACATTTTCTATCAAAAATCATTTGACATCATCTCCCGACACACACCACTAAAATATTCAACCTGTGCGGTTTATGCAGACCCCTTCCAGATTAGTCTTGGCACTTCGTTAAGAAATATTACCTACTTAATATCAAGTCTGTAGTAGTCTTGTTTTGTTTTATTGTAATTATCTAGCTATTTTAGTATGATTTGCACGCAACAATTTATACAAATGAAATGATGAATGTAAATGTTATCTTACCTTGCTCTAGACTCGACAGTAAAATACGAACCGCGGAATTATATTACTATTACCAAAGGCATTAACATAAATACTGAATTTGGAGTGAACGTTTGTTTTCATACATGTACAAAACCATGGTTTATTGCGCATGAATAAAAGAAAGGTCAAACAAGGAATGGCTTAAAAAATTTAATCAAGTTTGTAATTAATCAAGTTTGCAATTGTACAAATTGTACAATAGCAAAAATAAAAGGTTAAGGCTACGTATATACACAATGGGTATACACCCCAAAATAGAGGTTCATTCTGAATTCATTTTCTTTTTAAAAATATCGTGCCGATATTAAATTCGTAGTTTAATCTCTAATTTATTCTGCTTTTAGAGCTAAATTCCAGAAACCCTGTGCTTCAAATGCACAGGGACCAATTTGTTTATTTTGGTCACCTATCACTTCTTGACTGACACTGCCGAATGTATGGACGTTCACTCATTTGTCTTCCAGGTCACTATTTTTCGGGTTAGAACTTAGAAGTCAAAAAGGTTACAAAACTAATGGACACCGCGCACATAACTTAACATTTCACCTGTTGGTGTTCTTTATTAATGCAGCACAAAAAAAAATCACTTCAAAACGCCTATAATAAACAAAACAAAATAATACAAGTTTAAGTACAGTCTATATGTCAAGCAAAGTCGAATAGTTATACAAAACAAAATAATACTTTAGCAAATTTAACAATGCGTACGGATACAAAATGTATATTAAATTCGTTACATGATGCAGTCATGTCTACAGTAGAATTCATCTCGACCTTTGCAGGACTTAAACCCCATTAAAAGCTATTAAACCAAGATAACACTCATTGAAACAGCTCAACTGATTAAATCGGATCTTCTCTGGTTGTGCACATGTGTCTGTTTTCAATGTGCGATATCGCAATAAAGCTGGTATTATAGCTTCAGTTGGGTAACCGATTATAAAGGAAACGGAAGGAAACAATGGTATGTGCACCTTTGTTCACGAAATGAGACAATGCCCTGCTTTTTGTTAACCAGCATTCTTGAAAATGAGCAACATAATGATTATTGAAATAATTTCTTCATATTTTTGGTGTTATCTGTCGTTTACATATCCTTCCTAAAACACAAAAGTGCGACCCTAAATTAGCTAAAAATTTAGGACATGTTACAAAACTATATTTTCTAGAATTTCATAGAATAGTTTAAATGTAGCTTGTACCGTTTTTTTGTGGCATCCTTCAAAACGGTCCGTTACCAATATAGCTCAATATTTTCGGTCAAATCTCCATTCAATTAACACGGGGAGTTGGCTAGCTATGAGCTAGCTATGCTTTGCCCTCACTCATATTCTACGAAAGTGCGACCCCTTCTGAACATCTAACCTAGCTGTAATTTTAGGTCATGTTAGAGAAATATATTTGCTAGAAGTTTGGAGAATAGTTTAAATATTGGCCGGTTATTTTTCACACAGTGATGTTAACTAGGCAAATGCAATATACTTCTTCATACACTATTTGTAAAGGTCGCGCGTCAATGGTGAGAGCACTGTGTATTGTGTATAGGAAAACGGACAGTAACTGCAGTATGATCCAGGTTTAATTGAAAACATGAATAATGCTACAAAACGAAATATCGATGTATTCCAATTCGACACCTCATTGATATTGTCCTGCGTATGATCACTGGAGGGACACAAAAACTAGCGCTACAACCCATATATCGCTTTTCAAAGTAAATACCTATTATAATACAATCCCAGGCCAGGGAAATAGAGGGTATCCACTTTACTCATGCGTAACAAAGGGCGCTGATTTCTGCACTCATAGAAATGACTTGTTCGCCTTGCTGGCGCAATTCAAAAGGAGTAAGTTTGGACAACTCAAAAATAGTGTAAAAGTTGCCAAAACAAAATTCATTTTAGTTATCCGAACTTAAACAATGCTGAAAAAGCTCAAAAAGTTCCGTCAACTAATCAACTTTCTTGGCATTACTTAAAGTTGATGTAAGTCGTTGCGTCAACTTTTTAAGTAATGCCAACTTCTGAATTCAAGTTCAGGGAACTTAGAAAAATAAACAAGGTTCAAAGAACCAATTAGTTGAGTTATTGTAACTCAACATGTAAGTTGATGTAACTCGTTCATATTAAGTTACTGGTACTTATTGTTTTGAGTTATTCTAATTTGTTACTTTGTTACTTAATTCACGTAATTGGATCATTTTCTGCACAATTAGCAGTATTCAAATATTTATTTTTGTAATCAGTGCAACAAAATTTTTTATACTATAGCACACCTCTAGAAAATTATGCTAACCTAGTTTCATTTCTGAGTTGTAACAACTCAATAAAGTAAGTGCAAATGAGTGCGACCAACATAATGATATCGAGTCAGCGTTACTCAAAATTGTACGCGTTGGCATTACTCGGAAAGTTAACATAACGACTTACTGAGTAATGCCAACGAACAATTTCTATGAGTGTGTAGTATTCCTCATTCAAACCAATTCAATGCACAACCTCGGAGTTACCTGCATGTCTTTCAGACTTTGGCGGGCTATTTTGAAGCAGTCATGGTTGCACATGCAGGTACTTCTTTTCCGAAAGTCCTAAACAAGGTATAGCAGTCGCTGATAGGATATGCAACTTATAGAACACGGATAACCTCTATTGATGACATGTCACTGTAGCTGGAATGTAGATAGGTGTTACTTTAAAACCGAATCAATAATAACCTAATTTGTGTTACAAATCTAGAACTACAAGTTGTCTGCTCCGCATGATGCCATACTTCCATGCCTAGATCAAAGGTTATAGACAATGCACGATCTGCGGTTACTGTTCTTAACCCAGGCTACTTTTTGTACATCACAATTCATATAGCCCGATTTAAGGCCCTCTACGCTTACTGTACGGAATAAAGCGTAGTATCAACACCTACCGTCAATATCCTCAGATTGAACATCAAGGTTATACAGGGTGAGTAAAAAAAAAGTGCAAAGAATCGATATTTGCACATTATTTTAATATCTTTTTTTTTCTGTGTCATAAAAACAAAACGGTCAATGCTAATTCCTTGATTTCTTCACACAGGATCACTGATGGATATATCATACATAAAATGTTTTAAAACCTAAAAGGTTCATCTCGGTTCCTAAATAAAAATGGATTCTTTCTCTGTTGCACTTTTTTTGACTCACCCTGTATAATTATACAAATCTGGATCTGGCAATTTCTAATTAGCATGTGTCCAATTGTTATTCGAATAGCATATTGTTATTAAAATGATCCCCTGACAGAGGGCGCTAATATGTCTGCAGATCGAGATTGACTCGAAATTATGATGACATTTCGTATCTTCAAATACTATTTTATGTTGGGTTAAAGCATAATTGAATATCTGTTAATAATCGCCTTTCCTTATGGTATACAATTTCGTAGCAAAATAAGTTTATTGCGTGCAATCTTTAAAGTTTATGTTACTTTTTAACATCTAAAGTGCTTAGGGGTGGTGCAATAATTATGTGTACCCCCGGGGGGTGAATTATAGGGGGGGGGCAAAGATTTTTTGGCAGGCCAAAAGAGGGGAAAGCATTTTTGGCAGGTCAAAAGGGGGGTCAAGCGATTTTGGCAGGTCGAAAGGGGGGCAAGCAATTTTGGCACAGATATTTTGGGTACCATTTTATATTACGCCCTAAAAAGGCGTAGGAAAACGTTAGGAACACGTTCAAATATGCAATATTTCCTGCTCGCTGCGCTCGCATTATATGATAAGACAATTTAAGGTTTTAAATTCGGGTTCCCCAAAATCTTGCATGTGTAAGGGGGGGGCAAAGATTTTTGGCACGTCAAAAGGGGGGGCAAAGGTTTTTGGCACATCGAAAGGGGGGGCAAAGATTTTTGGCACGGCCAAAGGGGGGGGCAAGCGATTTTTTGCAAACTTTTTTGAAAATTCACCCCGGGGGTACATATAATTATTGCACCACCCCTTAGCGGGAGTGAAAGCAAAGATTTGCGCAGCACCCAGACTGCAAGAGAGAATTCATTTAATAAACATATGATTGAACTATGTTGCTAACACAACCTAGACTACGTAAAATTAAAGCGTATTGATGTCAAGACTTATGTTCAAAAGTATGACGGCGCTGTCCTCAGATCGATGTGCAAACTCGCCTGTTCATCGCACTACGTCCTCCATGGCAGAAGTACAATGCCGTACAAATTTACAGGCTGACGAAGTTCAACCAAGGTTGCCAAAAGATAATAGAAACTACATGTATATACTTCTCACAATATAAGCATGTTACATTTTGTATTGATCATAAAGTAAAATCCAAGCTACATTTTGTTATTATTTAGTAATCTCGAATTTATTCCTCTCTTCCTTGTCATTATCCTACATTTCTCCATGTTGCGATCTCTCCAATCCGGTACTTCTACGCTTCCATTTGAATTTCTCTTTGGTTTCAGTTTTTAAAGTTATAATAAACTGGTTATGACTAAGGACTTTAATAAACTAGTACATTTACACTATTTGTTAGGTATCATAGTTCTACTACTGTAATACAATTCCTATTCTAATAAGCTTAAATAGTGTTTGTTTCTGTTATCATTGCATGGTTATCCATCCCCTGTTTTTCCACTACAACAACATCCTCATCTACTGAGGCAGACGATGAGCAACATTTGTACACAACGCCTCCACACCACATACCGCATCCATTCATTGTGGAAATTGACTTCTTCTTACTGGAATTCAGTTCCTCCTCCAACTGTCAAAAGATAGAAACAAAACTAGTTTTTGAATAGGTCATTAAGCTTTACAAATATTACACAAATGGATAGCTGAATAGCACGAATTCAAGTTGTCCATTCTCTCTCACCATTACCATGATTACTATACATTTAAATTGTGGGGCAGAAACAGTCGATGACAAAACCTTTCGTAGCAATATAGATCTAAGGTGCCTTACCATCTAACATGTCTATTGTAGCTCCACCCAGGTGCAAAAGTGGGTACCGGCATAATTTAGTGTGCAAAGGTAAAAATATACCCCAAAACCATGAAAACAAGTTCATTCCGGAGAGTCTGAGCCATGCAAACTCCATGGAAAAGGAAATGGGCACTTCTTCCGACATGATATTACCTTTACCGTACCCGACAAGTTAAACATAATAACGAAATTTACATCTGTTAATAATTATTCAATACCTCTAGTACTCTGGTTTGTAAGTTATTTATATCATTCATAGTATTTTCACTGCTACCCGGTGTTTTATTCAATCCTGATGTAGCGCCTCTTTTCATAGTAGTTGTAGGTTCACCTTCTGGAAACTTGTACACCGATATCACCTGTTATTATGAATTAGATATCAATTTAGAGAATTTAATAGTCAATTTTTAATTTGCTGTCAACTACAGAGCAGCTTTTTTTACAATGCTGTTAGTTGAAAATTTTTATTTCAATATACATAATGCAATAAGCCCAATCGTCCTTTGACCTATCGGGGAAATTCAGAAAAATTGGGTTTTGTGCTTACAAAATATAATCTAAAATGTTTTGCAAGAATAAAAACAATCCCAAAAAACATTATTATCGAATAAATTATTTATTTCAATATTTTTAAAGATAATATTATGACAATGATAAATAAATTAATAATAATTACAGCAATTTACCCGATATGTCAAAGGTCAAAGTGTCCCAAAAAAAACAAAAGTTACAATAGGGATTGGGCTTATTAAACAATGGGCTACGGTATTCCAGAAAATAAGTGTACACCCCCTATAGAGGAGTAAATTTTTAACCAAAGAAATGTCTGGATTTCCAAGTCTGCTTTCTGAAAACAACTGGAATTCCAGTTGTCAATGTCGCTTGAAAAAGCTTGGAAATCCAATTAAATGAAGGAAAAATCATGGAAATGTCTAAAATGAGCTCTCAAATTCAGGATTTCTTACTTTGAACTAGTTTTCTGCTGGATTTTTTCGCCTTTGGACACTTAAAAAGTCTGGATTTCCAACAATCACGACTGGACAAAAAGTCTGGATATCCGAACTCCTCTATAGGGGGTGTGCATCTATTTTCTGGAATAGCCCAATAAACGACAAGAGCTGCAAACATAACAGGTGACACGATATAGTCCATGGAGGCCAATGGCGGCAGATTTGAAATTGAGATAGTGTTACAAATGTGCTAGACCTTTGTTGTTTTTAGTATATGATAGCCTAATGTTTGTATAATGTAATAATTATAGTAACTCAATTTTTAAAAAAATGCCTCCTTTGGTCTCCATGGATCAGATCGTGTCACTAGCATGAATCATTCTGGATTGTCATGTACTAATATAAGACTATGTATTGTATTGTCTTATATGATATAAAATTTAATGTAGGTTACTTTTTTCTACTCTGTTGTCAGCAATGACGGCATCAACATAGGCTTTCCTGTGTCTAGATATTCTTCCCAAAGAAAATTAAGCAAATCAAGAACCATCTATCCTATCCACTCTGTATGTAAAATATAACTGGATTGTATCTGCTTACCTTTGGTACAAAGAGGACAACCAAAGTCAGTGTTGCGCAAAATATGGTAATGCATGAAGTAAATATAAACAACGCCTCGGTGTCATTGGTTATCAGGTAACTAACGGAAACTCCCACAATGCAAAGTACCACTGTGTTGTACACACATATACCGATCAATTTGCTATCGTTGAGGGCAGCAATTGTGACCTTGAAATATCAAAAACAAAGAATATTTTTATGCTGAGATTGAAAAGATAGTCAAAGACAAAGCTTTGTGATAATCATGTATTTTCTTTAGATTTATCAACGATTTGGTTAGAAATTCAATGCATTACCTTCCTTGTTTCCCATGCTAGAAATGTACCAAAAATAAGCAACAATCCTTTATAACCGTACAGAGGTACAATCCAGTAGACAGAATTATCTGATGTACATTGCTCAATATATGTTACAATACGCTGATTGGCGATGTCAGGGTTTCTCTGAATAATTAGTAAAAAACGTTATTACCAACTGTTAAACAACGATGATTTTAAAATCATGATACATTTATATGAATCAATAGTTTTTTATTGGTTAATTGAATTTCTTATTCGTGTTAGATTTATTTATATTCATTTAGAGAACAAAATTTGATGCGAGGTTGACGAAGTCGGCAATCGTTTAAGAGAAACACCAAATGCTTGAAATAGACTTATTCGATATTAAGTATTTGTATAAAATATGATAATGGTATTATAAATGGTAAAATGGCAATAGTGTTAGTTAATAAAAATCTTCAATTATAATGGTAACGTAGTGAAATACCATGATGATAAATATATGACATACAGAACGATGGATGTATCATTATATAACACACAATTGAATATGCACACAATCGGCTAGCTTTTTCTAATAAACTAAGAAAGCTAGGACTTACTTCTTCATTAATATCAATCACTTCAACATATATGGGATCAAGCACTTGCCACAATGTCAAGACAAGTACATCGACGCAAAATAATACAAGTACCATTATGAATAGGTGATTGTCGGTAATAACCTGAATAAAAAGGAATTATACCAAAAATGTAATAAAAAACTCTCAAAAAGAAGACATACGGTTTATAAAAATGTTTAATAATGAAACACAGTTGTGTCAGTATCATATACCATATATTTTAAATTTGATGAACTACGAAAATAATCAATGCAAACACCAAACCTTTGATATCATATATACAATAATAGTGAATACCTTTCGCTTAGGAGTTTTGAGGGCAGCTACACGGTATACGCGCCATGTTTTGCTAAACATTGAACCAAAAGCAAGAACGAAGCCGGTTGAAAGCAGCCATGCTCGCATCTGAAAAGAGTAAGCAAATTTTCCACATATTGTAAAGTTCTTCGCCAATACAGGTGTTTGTTTTTTTCAATTACTCATAAGCTATATGAAAAATAATATGGAATTACGAGAAATAATAACTAAAAATGTCGCTAAAACTGAATTTAGAAAGTAGTTAGAACGTAAAAATTATCATTTATTATCCTGGGGAAAACGATTTCGCCCGTATCTGGCAAATAACGAATTTTGTTTGACTGCATGGGTCAAATAAAATTGTCGCAGGAAAATCGATGAAATTTAAGCCACCCCTCTAATGGAGCATGTTATTTACCTGACAAGCAGCTTCTAGTGTTCTAAAGGACACAATGTTATTGTCAAGTCCTCCAACAATCACACTCAGGTAAATCAAGATGTTTCCTACGATGATAAAGTTGTTAAGATTCGGACTTGACATCTTCACTGTTCTGTTAAGTGATACAATGAAATTCATATGGCGGGTGATTGAGGACAAACGTATTTGTAAATAATGTTAAAAGAATATAAACATGAACATAGGCTAATTGCAAAAACAGTTACATAATGCAAAATGCCGCTTTTATTTTGGAAAAGACAAATTGTTATTATTAGTCGTTTAAGTCATGAATACCGATAATAATTATTAAAAAAAAGGCCACGTTGTAATTACTATTCGCCGTAGAAGTGACATAACTAATCGGATTAGCTACTATAGCAATAGATGAGTACAATTTTGAATACAGTAAAACATCTTCTACAAGCACATATAGTGTTTTTGATGAAAGCTAAATTAATACGATACATGCGTAAATATGCCAATACAATATATTGGTCTTACGATAATACTTGTTTGTATATGCTTGGATCTGTAATTTATTTGCTCAAATTCCATAATGGCGCCTGGATTAATTTAGCTTTCATCAGAAGCACTCTATATGCTTGTAGACGAGGTTTTACGGTATATCGCCCTGCACTTCAACGTTCACTCGGTACCTATGCATTGAACCATAGATGTCAAAGAACAGTGATAAAGACCTGTATCGTAATTTTATAGAACATGCATATTATGCTGATCAATCGCACCTGTTAGAGTGAAATCGGCTTGTAGTGCAGGGCGATCTATTCAAAAGATGTATTTATCTATTGATATGGTATATGTAGTTAATTCGATTATTGTATTGTAAATCAGATTAGTGTATTGTAAATCAGTATTTGTATAAAGGTTATATAAGTTTTCGTTTTCCTCTTTTAATATCATTATCTTCATCATTATATATAGCTTCATCATGGTAAATACCTTTGTGTCCTGAACTTCAAGTTAAATCCCAAGAAAAACCCGGCAACAAGAATACCAATTCCCGCCGTGATACATATGATTATATAAGAAAATAATGTTATCCCTTTGTACAGTCTGATCATCGCAGTGTGGTCTGTTGGGATATTTCCCCCTGGTTGAAAAATGAACAACACGTTAAGGTACGATAGAAAGAGCATGCAGTACATATCGGAGCAACGATAGAGGTTAGATCATCACTAAATCTGGTGCCTTATCACTGAAGGCACGTCAGTATCTTTGAAAAATATTTACTGCTTGCACGGGACTTTGGCTTCCTATCTCACAAAACATTTCATTAACCGCTGAAAATTTATACATTCTAGATTAACAGTTTTAGATTAAAAAAAATAGACACACTATACAAATGTCCATTATTATCAGCTACCATCAACTATATTTA